>NW_004443950.1:23776768-23778407 GCF_000243295.1 Trichechus manatus latirostris | reverse complement strand
GGGTTGATATGTTGTGGGGTTGTTAACCAATGTCATAAAACAACATGTGTACTTCCGTTTCATGAGAAACTATTTGTTCTGTAAGCCTTCACCTGAAGTACAATTAAAAAAAAAAAAGAATGATGCTAAGGCAATTGGTTACCTATATAAAGAAATATGGTATCGGATCGCTAGACCATACACAAAAATCAGTTTCTGATAGATTAAAGATGTCATTGTAAAAGGCCAAAATGTGAAATGTTGAGGAGCATGTGTTTATGACCTTGGAGTAGCAAAGGATTTCTTAAATAAGACATAAAACCACTAACCGTATATAATTGATAACTCTTATGACATTATAATTAAGAACTTCTGTTCATCAAAAGACACTATAAAGACACTATAAAGAAAGTAAAACGACAAGCCACAAACTAGAGAAGGTATTTGCAACACACGGAACAAATAAAGGATCATTATTCAAAATATCAGAAGACAATTAAGGGAAAAAGTTAGAGTAAGGAAAGAATATAAGTCATGGAGGAGCATACATAAATGGTCAGGAATATATGAAAAGATTACTAATCAGAAAAATGCAAATTAAGTCCACAAAGAGACGATCAAGAAAGGGAATAAAACACAGCAGTTGAGAGCAAAGCCAAAAAGTTCGATGGAATCAAATCGTGATTTAGCCATGGACTGGCTATGTGATCTTGCTTGCGTTACTTCACCACTGTATGTGCTACAGTTTTCTCAGACAGAAAATAAGGATAATAGCAGTTCTTACCTCATAAAATGGCTGTGTTAAATGAAAGAAGACAAACTAGGCACTTAGTACAGCGCTTCACAAACAGTGAACATGCAAACCACTTTCAAAAACAATCCTTAGCGAGGGAGGGGAGGGGTGGGGAGGAACACTAAACAGACAACAGATAAGTGGTAACTTTGGTGAAGGGTAGGACAGTACACAATTCTGGGGAAGCTAGAACAAGTTTTACAAGGCAAGGTCATGGAAGCTCCATAGACACATCCAAACTCCCTGAGGGACCAAATTGCTAGGCTGAGGGTTGTGGGGACCATGGTCTCGGGGAACATCTAGCTCAATTGGTATAATATAGTGCATGAAGAAAACGTTCTGCATTCTATTTTGGTGAGTAGTGTCTGGGGTCTTAAAAGCCTGTAAGCAGCCATCTAAGATACTCCACTGATCTTACCCCTTCGGGAGCAAAGGAGAATGAAGAAAACTAAAGATACAAGGAAAAGATTAGTCCAAAGGACTAATGGACCACAACTAACATGGCCTCCACTAGACTGAGTCCAGTACAACGAGATGGTGCCCAGCTACCACCACTGACTGCTCTGACAGGGATCACAACAGAGGGTCCTGGGCAGAACTGTAGAAAAATGTAGAACAAAATTCTAACTCACAAAAAATGACCAGACTTACTGGCGTGACAGAGACTGGAGAAACCCTTGGAGTATGCCCCCTGGACACCTGTTTAGCTCAGAAATGAAGTCACTCTCAGGGTTCACCCTTCATCCAAAGATTAGACAGGACCACAAAACAAAATGAGACTAATGGAGCACAACAGCCCAGGACAAGGACTAGAAGGCAGGAGGAGACAAGAAAGCTGGTAATAGGGAACCCAAGGTCGAGAAGGGA
>NW_004443950.1:23765187-23776656 GCF_000243295.1 Trichechus manatus latirostris | reverse complement strand
TAGTAAATTGACAGAATAATATTATGGCAAATGAATATAATAATACAAATGAGCTTATATTCCCATTTGTTGTTGTTGTGTGCCCTCGAGTCTAATCTGACTCATAGCAACCCTCTAGGACAGAGTAGTACTGCATCATAGGGTTTCCAAGGCTGTAATCTTGACGGGAGCAGATTGCCAGGTCTTTCTCCCACTGAGCCACAGGTGGGTTTGAAATGCCAACCTATAGGTTAGCAGCCGAGCACTTAACTATTTCACCACTAGGGCTCCTTCAGGGATCCCGTAATTGATGCTTAATAGGAAAACAACTTTACAGGTCTTTATTCTGTGTGACTCAAAATACTGCCTTAAAGCAAAACGTGAGTGCCCTGCACAGGAAGGAACAGTTTCTGCAAGAAGTGGGTGCATTATGTTGCACATGCAGAAGAATGTGTTAGCAGCGTGTGAATTGCTGTGATCAAAGATGTTTGAGAATAAATTTGGTATTTAATCTAGACTGACTCCAGGACTGCTGTTCTGGGGTTACAGCAGAAATCCTGGGAAAAGCCTAGGATTCAGGATTTCGCACCTTTATCTATCACTTGCCTCGACCAGAACGTAAGCCCCATGAGGGCAGGGACTTTGTTCTCTCACTGCTATAACTCAAGTTTCTAGACAGTGCTTAAAAAGTTCCTAAAAATTCTAGCAGTTAAGTGAATAAGGCTGGGACTCAATAAATATTTATTGAGTAAATGAATAAACTGTACACAGGCCATGACCGAGCTCCAAGCCCATGACAAAATCAAATGCCCTGGATCTTAGGCCCAGAGACAGAAGGACTTGACATCAGCGCCTTCCCACTTCTATCCTTGTGTGAGAGGGTTCCAGCGAGGTCCAAGGTCAGGAATACTGTGCTAACTGAGGTGCCCTAGGAGGGAAAGAACAAGGCATCTCGACCTGCCTTGAGAGTGCATGTTTCTGTCCCACTTAAGTGATACTATTTGTCTTACTCGTCTAGTGCTGCTTTAAGAGAAATACCACAAGTGGATGGCTTTAATAAAGAGAAGTTTATTCTCTCACAGTTCAATAGGCTACAAGTCCAAATTCAGGGCTTCAACTCCAGGAGAACACTTTCCCCATTGGCTCTGGAGGAAGGTCCTTGTCATCGATCTTCCCTTGGTCTAGGAGTTTCTCTGCACAGGAAGCTCAGGCCCAAAGGACACGCTCTGCTCCCAGCACTTCTTTCTTGGTGGTATGAGGTTCTCATGTGTCTGTTAGCGTCTTTCTTTTCTAGCTCAAAAGAGATTGGCCTAAGACACTATCCAGTCTTGTAGACATTATCAGTACAACTGCTGCTAATCCATCTTATTGGATCATAGTGATTGAATTTATAACACACAAGGAAATCACACCAGATTACAAAACGGTACACAGTTATACTATACTGGGAATCATGACCCAGCCAAGTGGACAGATATTATTGGGGGACACAATTCAATCCATGACACTATTTTAATGTCAGCTCTCCGTATGTTCATAGAATAGAAACAGTGGAACATGAAAGGGTGGTGTCTGATCTGTCTAGTGCCGCTGTAACAGAAATACCACAACTGGATGGCTTTAACAAACAGAAACTTATACTTTCACAGTTTAGGAGGCTAAAAGTCCAAATTCAGAGTGCCAGCCCCAAAGGAAGCCTTTCTCTGTCTGTCAGCTCTGGGGGAAGGTCCTTTTCATCAATCTTCCCCTGGTCTAGGAGCTTCTCAGTGCAGGGAATCCGGTTCCAAAGGACATGCTTTGCTCCTGGCTTTCCTGGTTTGGTGGTAATGAGGTCCCTCTCCTCTCTGCTCCATTTTCTCTTTTATAGTAACTCAAGGTACATCCTAATCCTGTAGATTGAGTCCTGCCTCATTAACATAACTGTCTCTAATCTCGCCTCATTAACATCACAGAATTGACAACACGTAGGATAATCACATCAGATCACAAAATGGTGGACAACCACACAATACTGGGAATCATGGCCTAGCCAAGTTGACATATATTTTGGGGGGACACAATTCAATCCATAACAGATAGTAAACATGAAGAACTAACCCAGGAATCCCAATCCTCATATAAAAGGAACTTGGAAAATTAAAATAGAACAGATGATGGAGAAGCAATATTGAAAACCAAAAAGACAAAAGCTTTGCTGAGCTAAAGAAAGACTTGAAACCACTGATTGAAAACGTTGTCTGAACACTAGATAAAAGGAGTGAGAAAAGGAAGGCAAATGTGTGCCTCTTCCAGGGCCAGCTTTCCTGGAGACGGGCAGAAACCCGGGACGTGGCTTCTCTGTGAGAAAAGACGACTGTGGTCAGCTCAGTGGAGAGGACAGCTACCATCACTGCATACGTCTTTCTGGAGCAAGTGAAGTTTTAGAATCTCAAGGAGAATGTAAATGCCCGTAAGTATCTAGATGGGAAAAAATAGTTTCTAAGGAAGGGAAATCTTTCTGACCTCAGATTTCTCTGCAACACTGAATGCTGGGAGATGCTGGAGTCATGTCATCTGAGAACTGGGCTGGGAAGAGGCACGCAGCTGGCGGTTATATGTGTGCTGAACAGAAATGCAGTTCAAGCAGTGGAGAAAGCTAAGCAAGACAGGCCTGGGAGAGGACAAATAATAGAATTTAAATCAGAAATTAGCAAATTCGGAAGAGAAAGCGTTAATGGTATTTAGTAAGTTCGAGAGTTTGGCCCATTGAAGAACCCAATAAATATATAAAACTTTCACAAATCTAATGAAGAAAAAATAAAAATAAGAAAAATTGGAAATAAGAAAGGGAGCATAATATACTCTGATAAAAATAATTATAATTATGAGGTATATTATGCACAGTTATGTGCTAATAAATTTCATCAACCTGTGAAAATGTAATACTTAATGAAAATAATAAATTAGGAAAAATAGCTCAAGAGGAAGTAACAGCCCGGAATGGACCCATCATCATGGAAGAAATAGGAAAGTGCTGCCAATGCCCGGCCCGGGAAATGACGCAGGGCTGTTTGACTTTACTGGTGAATGTTGTCTAGATTTTACAAAACAGATCAGTTCCATACTATAAACTCTACAGCAGAATATAGAAGATGAAAGGTTACTCCATATATTTTATGAAGAAATTCTATTAACCAAATTTGACAAAGAATAGCAGAAAAATTGATCTGTTAGCACCTCCCAAAATACAATGCTGGGGAGGCTTTTTAAGCAGATCGCAAAGCAAGAGCTCATAAACGACAAGATGGGTACAGGTACTTACGTAAAAGTGCACACCCTCTTCCCATCAGAAAATGTCCTGACTAAATGAGAAAGGAAATAGCAAACCAGAAAACATTTATAAGAAATACAACAAAGGATTTGTTTTTGACGTAATTTTTTTTTTAACCAGTAGAAAAATATTATATAACTGCAATAGAAAAGGACATTAGGGGATAATCTATACAAGAAACACAAATGGGCAATAAAGCATGGAAAACAGAAAGGGTTCAAGCTCACTGGAAGGCAAAAAATTGCAAGTTACAATAAGGATGTCCTATTTTTGGCCTATTAAATTGGCAACGATGTAATGGTTCTCTGCCATGAGCAAAACCATGCACTTATAATGGAAATATAATTGATGTGACACATTTGAAAAATGATATGACAACATTTAGCAAGAGTTTTAAATGTGCTCATGCTCCCTTTGACCTAGTAATTGTACTGCTAGGAATCTCTGCTAAAGAAATGATCAAAGATGAAGAGTAAAACTTATGTGGGTGAGAAGCCCTTCCCTAGCGCACCCTGTCTCATCTGGCTTCCCTTTGGGTTTTCCTCCTGACTCCCGGCTTTCCTCGCCTCCTGCTGACTCACCCTCCCATTCCTCATCTCTAAACGTTGGGATCCTGAGGACTTTTGCCTGCACTCCCTTTACTGTCTCATTGTTTTGTAAGTCGTCTACACCCTAGTGACTTCCAAACTTACATATCCAGTTCCAGCTTCTCTGCTGAGCTCCAGGCTTACATACCCAAATGCCTACTAGACATGTCTACTTGAGTATCCAATAAGGGGCTCCAGTTTCACATGTTCCAAGTCAAACTCCTGATCCCTCTCCCCACATCTCACCTACTTCAATAAACAGCACCATCATTTACCCAATTGTTCAGACTGAAGACTTACAGATTATCAGGGATTCCTTTATTTTGCTTATACTTCACCTCCAGTCCACTAGAGGGTCCAGACTCCTCTCCATTCACAATAAATCCTGAATATAGCCACTCTTCATCAACTTCACTGTTACTGCCCATGCCCAAGGCTTGGCCTCTCACCCAAGCCCTTTAAGCTCCTAACTGGCCACCCCGCTTCCACTCTGGCCAGGCCTCTACCTATGCTAGTCTTCACCTACAAAAAGAGTGATTTACTTAAAAACAAGTCAGATCATGAGATTCCCAAGCTCAACACCCTCCATGTCCACCTCCACACTTGGAATAAAACCTAAATTCTTTATATTGGCCCACCAAGACCGTGATTATGTGGTCTCTGCTCACCTTACCAAACACCCCTTATGCCATGTGCCCCAACCACACTGTCTTTGCTATCCATTCAATGAGCCCAAGTCATTCCCACCTTAGAGCATTTACACTTGCCTGGGACAATCCTCTCCTAGATTTAGCAGAGATGTGCTTCTGCTCAGAGAGGACAGTCCTGGATCCTTGATCCAAACTGCTTCTCCTCTTTCTCCCCATGGCCATGTCCCTTACCCCTTTTTATTTTTCTTCCTAGCATTGATCACAACCTGGCATCGTATATTTTGTGTATTACCTTTTTATTGTCTGCCTCAGCCACCTGGTTATATTTGTGTCATGGAACGACTGACGGCTTTTTATTTTATTATTTATACCTTTGGACGTTTCAGATTTCCTTACAAGTAACGTGTGTTGATGCTTTGCCAAAGAGACAGGGAGTGACGAAGGGATCCTTGGGCTGCCCTCTGGCGCAAGGAGCCTTCCAGCATTCTTACTCGAGATCACAGCCCTTAAAGACCGGATTGCCTTTTTGAAGGATGAACTGGGACAGGAGAAACCATCACTGGTGCTTGACAAGCAAACCTGTGAATAAACGTGGGAATGAATGAATGAAAGAATAAAGGTGAGTTTCCTCTGCTCTGTGATGGATGACAACCCAGAAAACAAGCAGGAAGAGAATCCAGCAAACACTGCCTGCGCCCCCATCCCCATTAAGACTGACCTCCCTGTGCCTCACAGTCAGCGTTTGCTCAAATCCTCGTTCACAAAGAGGCAACGAATGACTGCGACCTTTGCCGAGCCCCTGTAGTTAAAAATAGAGCAAGTCTAGGGCCGCAAATGCAGAAGCCTTCTGTGCCAGGTAGGCACCTTCAGGAAGAGGAGAAGGAGGGCCATGGGGGTGGGGAGAGGTTCCTGAACCCTGGCCCACCGACAGAGTCCTAGATGCTGGACGAGTTAAAACCACAACAAAACACTGTCCGTGCAGAGAATAGAGAGCGGGAGAAGGATAAGCAGCAGAAATTGTACTCTTGAGCGATGAGGACAGATGAAGCTCTGGACCCATTCAAAAGCCTGAGAGGACATGGAGGGCCAGAGCCTGGGTGTGTTCCCAGGAATAAGGGTGTGGGCTGAAGTGGCCAGCTGGACTGCCCTTGGATCATTTGCTCTGGTCCAGTTTGCTCTGGGAGCAATGTGGAAAGGAGGAATGACTGGGCAGAAAATAAAAAGACAGGAGAAAGGAAAGAAAAATGGAAAGAGAGGAGGAAGAGAGAGAGAGAAGCAGAGAGAGTGGAAGATTGAAAAAGCAAGCTACCGCAGTACTGCTTAAAGGGAAGGAAAGCGGGCAACTCACATACGTGGAGCCCCACTGGCCGTCAGAGAGAAACTAGCTGCAGGAGGAGTAGTGCCCAACGACAGCCCTTATGGATTGAACTGTGTCCCCAGAAAAAGTGTGTTGAAATTCTAACCCCTGTATCTGTAGGAGTCCCTGGGTGGTGTAAACGGTTAAGTGCTCCACTGCTAGCTGAAAGGTTGGTGGTTCAAACCCACCCAAAGAGGCATCAGAAGGAAGACCTGGCCATTTGCTTCCAAAAGGTCTTGACAACCCTATGAAGCAGTTCTACTCTGCAACACGTGGGGTTACCATGACCTTTTTAGGTTTATACGTGTAGATGTGATCCTATTTGGAAATAGGGTTTTCTTTGTTATGTTGTTTTCAGGTGCTGTCAAGTCGATTCTGACTCCTAGCAACCCTATAAGACAGAGTAGAACCACCCCATAGGGTTTCCCAGGCTGAACGTCTTTACAGAAACAAACTGCCACAACTTTCTCCTGCAGAGCAGCTGGTGGTTTTGGACCACCAAACTTTTGGTTAGCAGCCAAGCGCTTAACCACTGCGCCACCAGGCCCTATATGATTTTCTAGGCTGTAAACCGCCCCGCGGCTATGTGGGAGAAAAGACTTGGCAAATGCTCTGAGAACGGCAACAACAACAATCTTTAAGAGAGCACTTCTTTCTCCCCAGCAGTCGCTGGGTGGGTTAGAACCAGCAACCTTTAGGTTAACAGCTGACCGCTTAACCCGTGTGCCACCAGGGCTTTTTCTGACATTAATGAGGCCATATTAGTGGAGGGTGTGTCCTAGACATAATGACTTCTGAGTCGTGAAAGGAGCAGCTTAGACCCGGGAGCAAGCAGACATGGGCAGGCAGACTCTATCTGATGATGATGGAGGGAGATGACCGACAAGCCCAGGACTCCAAGGACCGCAGGCAGCTACCAGAAGCTGGGGGCTCTGGTGGCACAGTGGTTAAGAGCTCAGCTGCTAACTGAAAGGTTGGCAGTTCAGATCTACCAGCCACTCCTTGGAAACCCTAGGGGGCAGTTCTACTATGTCCTATAGGGTAGCAAAGAGTCGGAATTGACTCAACAGCAATGGGTTTGGTTTATTTTATTTTTTTTTTCACTAGAAGCTGAAATAGCCAAGGAAGTGCCTCCCCCTAGAGCCACATCCGAAATGCAGACTTCTGGCCTCCTGAACTGTGAGAAAGTAAATTTCTGTTTTTTAATAATAGCCACTCATTTGTGGTATTTCTGTCACAGCAGCACTAGGAGCTCCGCGCTTCCCCAGCGCCCAGACCCCACCCACACCCCGACTGAGCACAGCCTTGCTGTGTTCAGTCCCTCCCACAAACATGACTCCAGGGATCCCAACAGCGCCACTGGGTAGTTGGGATTTCCTGCCCCATTTTTCAGATGAGAACCTTGGTTCTGGAGAGAAAGATGGGCCTCACAGCTCTACGGGGCAGAGTCAGCATCCGGCACTGCACCAAGACCACAGGTATGCAGAAGAAGGGGGCATGGAGCACCGGCCGGGACAGGAATGGGCTAGAAACACCGGCAGGGTTTCCAAAGCTGCTCAGACACAGGGCAGGGGCTGCGAAGGTCTTGGCCTCCCAAGGTAGTATGGGTGGTCCCTTCAAGCAGCCCTAAAGGCTTGACACACATTTGTGTTCATGGATGGTTGGGTGAGGCCTCCCATCTGCAGAGCGCTCTGCAGCTTCTGCCTACACATTGCCACAGAAACTCACCCTTTGGAAAGTGCTCTGTGCAGACACCTCAAAGTCATTTTATGAAAACACCAAGCCAGCCAGCTAGAGCTTTGGAAAGTACCTGGATAGCTGAGCTTGCTGTTTTGATGAAAGCTGTCTGACAGAAAAACAGGCCGCCCCCGGTGATAGGTACCAAAGGAAAGGCTTCATGAGTGTGCAGAAAGTCTCTTTTTAGAGACAATTGTGCAGTGGTTCTCGGAGCAGAACAGACTGGGTGGGAAGACAGCTCCTGCCTCCCTGTAGGCAGTTTGCAGAAGGTTAGGATCATTTCCTGAGTTGGCAAGACTCATAGAATTCCACTGTCACCTGCCCACCTTGGTGAGCACAGGATGCAGAGCCCAGAGTGGAGAGCGGTTTGCCAAGGCCACCCAGCAGCTCCTGCCAGCGCCAGGACCTCCTCTGTGAGGCTGGGTCCTCCCATGCTGCAGGCCTCTGGGAGGACATGGAAGTAGACTAGCACTCTGAGCAGGGCGAGCCCACAAGACAGCTGCTCTGCCATGCAGAAGGCCCTGAAAAGCGAGGCTGGGTGAGGCGAGTAGTGCAGAGCTAGGCATGGCCCCCCTGCGGGCAAGCTTTGATGGGGCTCCCATTTGGCACCGCCCTCTGCCCCGTTGGTGTCCAGCCCCTTCAGGCTCTCTGCAGTTTGTTTCTACAGAAAGGAAAAGGCCTGACAAACGCAGTCCCACCACGCTATGAGGGGCTGTGTCCCTCTTCCCGATGCACTCTGCCTTTGAAGCATAGGCACCAGGAAAGGGCAGCACTTGATACAAAGGGACAAAGCAAGAGGAGGATGAGGACCAGGCACTGCCTAGACCATGCAGACCACACGGGGGGCAGTGGTGGTTCACTGGTAGACCTCTTGCTTTCTCTGAAGGAGACCCGGGTTCAAGTCCCACTGGAGGCTTCATGTTGCTATGATGCTGAACAGGTTTTAGTGGTGCTTCCAGGCTAAGATAGACTGGAAAGAAAGTCCTGGCAATCCACTTCCAAAAAGCAGCCCGTGAAAACCCTGTGGATCACAATGGTCCATTCCCGTTATGCATGGGGTCACTGAGTCAGGAGCCAACTACGGCAGCTAAAAACAACAGACCACACACACCATTATTTAACCCAAAGTGATCCTGTCCAAAGCTCAAGGTGGACATGCTCTTAAGCTGACCCGTCAACAGGAGTGAGGTGGGCAGGGCTCCCAAGTCAGGGTGGGCAGTCACACATTTTCCAAAGAAAGTCAGGCGTGCTCAGGCCGCTGGATCCAGCTGATGTCAGTATCTGCTGTCCTCTGCTCTGAAGTCCTCAGAGAGTGCCAGGCAGGCCAGGTGGCTCTCAGGTGCTCTCTTGTCATGCCACTGACTTTGAAGAGGAAGAGGACAGTAGCTTCCTTTTGAAGGACTGGGCAGGATCGAGGTCACCAGAAGCGGAAGCCCCCATCTCTTCCTGCTTTTGAAGGGCTGGGTAAAAGGCTGAGTCGTGCTCAGCCCAAGGGCCACTCATTTGCTGAGCCTGCTGTGAAGTGGAAATCCAAGCTCACTTTTCTGGAGCAAATGGCACTCTGCAAGCCCAGGACAGAAGAAGCCACCTGGAGTTTACAGGCATCTAGGAACCAGAGCAGACACCTGGCAAGTGCTTATGTGAAGCTCTTCGGTCCATGGCACCCACAGACCTACAGGTGAACCCCAGCTCTGCCACTCTGAACAATTTGTCATCTCTCAGAGTCTCAGTTTCCTCTTCTGTAAAATAGAGGCTAGGAATGCCTACCTCACAGGGATTGTTGAAGGGATTAGAAGTGATAGCGATCCACACTGTCTCTTTCAGTGCATTCTGTGAGTGGCGACGTCTTTGTGGCAGTGGTTGTAAGACGTTGTTGCTGTTGTTGAGCTGGGCACTGGGCGTCCGAAGACGAGAAGTCCTCAAGAAGCTCAGAGACCTCTGGAGAAGAGACACCAACTAACATCATAAAACAGGCTGTGACCGTGCGGAAGACTGTCAAGTGCAGTGGGAACAGGGGACAGGAGTTCTCCAGAGGAGCTGGCTTCTGCATGGAGTCTTCAAGGATCAACATATTTTCTATGAAGACAAATGGAAATGACATTTCAGACCAAGGGCTCATCGTGGGCCAAAGCGCAGAGGCTGTTGAATTAATTGAAGTCTCTTACACACCCACCATCCTCTTCCATCGAGATACAAAGAGTCCTCACAAATCTCACAGAAAGACAAACAGACAAAGCAGCAATCTCAACAGAGCTGTAAATGCTATGATAGAAACGCCTGGGGGTACTTTCTAGCCAGCCTAAGGAGGCTTCCTAAACAAGACAGATCTTAAGATGAATGCTCCAGTATCCACCGGTCAATTCACTGTACTGTCGCTGTTGTGAGGTGCTGTCTACCAGTGGTGTCACTAGGGGGGCACAGATGGTGTGGACTACACTGAGTGACACCGTCAGAGGGAGTGACACCAAAATGGCTGTCTATAAAATTTTTGTGCAGTTAGTTTTAACAACAAAAACATTTTTCGTAAGCCCAGCTTACATGTATCAATATATCTACAAGACTAAAACTCTATGCGAATTTGCTTTTTGAACCTTCTAATGTGCTCAGGTCAGAGCTGTCATTATTACCCAATTACAATAACCCTTTGAATCACGTGGTTTCGTCTACATGCTACACGCATACGCTATTGTTTTTATTGCCACTGGTGTTTGGATAGTCACTGATTTTGTCAAATTTTCTCCTGTTTTAACTACAACATTGTGCTAATTAGTATACATGAACCTATATCAATAACTTTCTTGAGAATGTAGTAGTAACTAAAAGAAAAGAAGGAGAATAATTAAAAAAGGCTTCCACTCAATTACTAATAATGTTGTAACTAATAATGTTGTAATTCAAAGTAGAAAGATTTTACAAAATGATTTTGTTGTTAGTATTTGAGTAATCTAAGAAATATTACACTTAAGCAATTTATAACTATATTTATCTCATTATTCTATGATTAAAATTGATTAAATGATTAAAATAAACATTACTAAGGAATCTGTATGGTCTGGTACAGGAGGAGGTCCATGGAGGGGTGGCACCATGAGTTACCTCACTGGGTGACAACAACCCTAGTGATTCTACTGCCATCAAGTCAGTTCTGACTCATAGTGACCCTGTGTACAGCAGAACAAAACACTGCCCGGTCCTGCACCATCCTCACAATCCTTGCTATGTTTGAGTTCGTTGTTGCAGCCACTGTGTCTGTCAGTCCATCTCCTTGAGGGTCTTCCTCTTTTTCAGTGACCCTCTACTTTACCAAGCATGATGTCTGTCATGGTTTGAATTATGTCCCCCAAAAAATGTGTGTGTCAGTTTGGCTGGGCCCTGATTCCTGGTACTGTGTGATTTTCCTGTATGTTGTAAACCTGCCTTTATGATGTTAATGAGGGAGGATGGGCGGCAGTTGTGTTAGTAAGGCAGGACCTGATCTACAAGTCTGGATTCTGTCCTGAGGCAATCTCTTGAGATATAAAAGACAGAAGTGAGCAGTGAGACAGGGGGACCTCATACCATCAAGAAAGCAGTGCCAGGAGCAGAGTGCATCCTCTGGACTGGGGTCCCTGTGCTGAGAAGCTCTTAGTCCAGGGGAACACTGAAGAGAAGGCCGACAGAGAGAAAAAGACTTCCCCTGGAGCTGACGCCCTGAATTTGGACATTTAGCCTACTTTGACTGTGAGGAAATAAACTTCTCTTGGTTAAAACCATACACTTGTGGTATTTCTGTTATAGCAGCACTAGATAACTAAGACAATGTCCTTCTCCAGGGACTGGTCCCTCCTGATAACATGTCCAAAGTACATG
>NW_004443950.1:23720186-23765087 GCF_000243295.1 Trichechus manatus latirostris | reverse complement strand
CTTCTCCAGGGACTGGTCCCTCCTGATAACATGTCCAAAGTACATGAGACGAAACCTCACCATCCTCTCTTCTAAGGAGTATTCTGACCATTCTTCTTCCAAGACAGATTTGTTCGTTCTTCTGGCAGTCCATATGTTCCGTATTCCTCACCAATGCCATAATTTAAATGCATCAATTCTTCTCTCGTCTTCCTTATTCATTGTCCAGCTTTCGCATGCATACGAGGTAATTGAAGATACCCTGGTTTGGGTCAGGTGCACCTTAGTCCTCAAGCTGACGTCTTTGCTATTTAACACTTTAAAGAGGGCTTTATTGTACTGTAGTGGCTTTCATGTTACTATGATGCTAGAAGCTATGCCACTGGTATTTCTAATATCATCAGAGTCACCCATTGTGGACAGGTTTCAATAGAACTTCCAGACAAAGACAGATGGGAATGAAAGACCTGACAATCTTCCAAAATTAGCAAATGAAAACACTGGATCACAACATGGAAGACGAACCCTCTGGTTGGAAGGCACTATATAATAGACATAACAATGGACTTGAGCATACCAGTGATGGTGAAGATGGTGCAAGACTGGGCGACATTTTGTTCTGTTGTACTTGGGGTCGCCATGAGTCAGAGCCAACTCAACAGCAACTAATAACAGCAAGATGAAGACCAGAGGAAATGTGGAAAATGAGGAAATTTTGATCCTGAAAGCCCAGGGAACCTGTCCAGGGGGCTTCTCACAGGCAAGAGGGGGGATCTGACCTTGTCCAGGGTGATAGATCTGGGACCTCACAGCAGGCCTTGCCCAGTCACGGCACTTGGCCTGCACAAGACTATGGAAAACTCAGCAAGAAAACTGCTTCTGTTTCTTCTGTTTTAATTCTCCTTCATATCATTACATCTGAGATGTGCCAGCTCTCCCTCTAAAATGCCCAAGAGTCTCATGGGCAAATATAGTGGCCTCAGGGGATGCCAGAGTGTGTGCTCCACGGGGCTGGGGACTGGGCAACTCTCCCTGGCTGAAGGCCTCACCCAGCCAGGTCCACGCCTTCTCCTATGGTGCTTAAATAGGCTGCAGCAACTGCTCTTGCCCTTAGAGGCTGAAACAGGGATGAGCTGACAGGTCTGACTGAGTACATGAGTCCAGGAATGACTCACTATCTCACTCACATGTACCACTCAGTGATTACCCAGGGCTCTCTGCAACAGGCTAACTTAAACGATACACAGGACAACATTTCCCAGTCTTTCATGTGCCTACAAATCACCTGGGGGTATGCTTAAGTGCAGATTCTGATTCAGTAGGTCTGGGATGAGCCCCAAGATTCTGGTCTTCTAAGAAGCACCCAGATGATGCTGAGGATCCTGGTTTGCAGCCCACACTTAGAGCAGAAGAGCACTGAATCACACAGGTATGTAGCAGTTACTGAGCACCTCCGGTGTGTTATACAGTGCTCTATGTGTAGCTTTGAACAAAACAGGCAAAGTCCCTTGCCTTCAAGGACCATCCCTCAGACCGGGGGAAGACAACAGTAAACAGGTAAATCAATCAATCAACAAGATAAATTCATACAGTGATAAGTTCTTTGGAGAAATAAGAAACAGGGAGATGTGATAGAGAAAGTCTTGAGTGAAGATGGTGGAACTAACTTTAGACTGGATAATAAGGGAAAGCTACCCTGAACAGGCAATTAAAAGAAGGGAGAAGAAGCCTCTGGGGAGAGACCTGGTGGGAGAGCATTGCAGGCAGGGAACAGTGAGTGTAAGGTCCCCATGCTAGGAACAAGCTCGGATCATTCAAGGCACACACACTCTAGCCAGAGACAAGTCCCCTGCCCTGCAGACCACAGGCTTTTCCCAGGATTTAGCCACTTCTGTTAAAAGGAGATGGTTGTGAGCTTCTCTTAGTTGAGCTAAACTCACAAGGACCCTGAACTTTTAGGGTTTAGAAATATTTCTGATTTTCTCTAGAACCCTGCACCATTCTGAGGTCCTTAGGAAACTATTTCCAAAAGGTAAATAATTCCAAAAACCCTTTAATAGCAGGGTCCTACCTTCCTAACAATGGGCTCAAGACATCAAAGATCATAAAGCTGGCCCAGGACCGGGTAACATTTCATTTTGCTGTACATAAGATCTCCGTGAGTTGGAGCTGACTCGATGACAACTTACAACAACAAACCTTCCCGTGGGTCCTGAAGACCTAGGATCACTTTCTTCCAAGGCAGGAATGGGGAGAAGTGTGAAATAGGTGGAGGAAAGGAGGATTTGGCAATGACTCAGTGACAAAGAATGACTGCAATACAGGCTGGTTCATTTTGGGCAATAGCTGGGTAGTATTTGTAAAACCTGAAAAAAACTAGGTTGGGCTCCAATCCATGTGAAAAAGTGGTACCTATTGATATAAGGTTGGAGAGACATGTTGGGTCCATAGTACCTGATGTAAATTGATGAGGATTGAATTGAGAAGAGATGGTGACAGACACAAGATCACTTAGAACAAAGGATGGTGAACTCTAAACCAAGCCTGCGATGGTCTTGATTTCTTTACTTACTCTGCTGTATTGGCTTCCTCCTCCTATTCATCCTAATGATATTCTTCCGCCCACTGGTTTACCACCTGTCAGCAGGCATGCAGTCAATACGTTGGTCTAGAGTATGGACGTTGGCTACCGTGTGCTGCTGGGAGGCTGTATCTGACACATTTTGTGCCATGCCTCCTATCCTCATGGCCCATCTTTTTGCTTGGCCACTGCTAAGACAACCAGCGGTGTGCAGGATAACCTGGCAGCTCCTTGCATAAGTCACACTGGGCATCTCTCTCTCTCTGCCCAAGGGATTCTCTGCCACCACTACTGCACAGGACACTTGTTGGAATCTACTTGACTATTCTGATGCATGTGCCATTCTGGAGCTGTGAGAGAGTTAGTACCCTGTGAAACAGCCCTTGACTAACAAGGGATGGAAGCTAGTGGACACGTGCCTCTCTTCTGCCCCTCAGGTAGGCAATTCTGAAGTGAATTCTACATGGCTCCGCAGAGGACCCCCAGCACGAGTGAGTCCAGTTTCCCACGCTGGTGATCACCTCACGAAGGCACCCTCATGGTCTTCCCCTCTGTGATGGTTAAGATTGTGTGTCAACCTGGCTGGGCCATAATTCTCAGTGTTTTGGTAGTCGTATGACGTTGTGATCACTTCCCTATTGAGATCTTACATGTGATCAGCCCCATAATGGGATCTGCTGTAAGTAGCCAATCAGTTAAAAGGGATTTTCCTTGGGTGTGTGGCCTACATCTGAATATAAGTTGACCTTCTGGCAAGGCTCAGGGGTTTTTGCAGCTCGCTCCTGTTCTTCTGACCTCCGGTTCTTGGGACATGAGCTAGCAGCTTACCTGTGGTCTCGCCTGCCGATCTTGGGATTCATCAATCTCCACAGCCTGTGAGCAACAGCCTTGCTCTCTGACCTGCCAATCTTGGGTCACCAGCTCCTGTGGCCATGTGAGTCAGGAGAAGCCTCTATCCTGCTCCACAGACTTGGGACGTTCCAGCCTCTACAAGTGTGTGAGCCATTTCCTTGATATAAATCTCTCTCTCTGTTTATATATTCGTATGCTTTACTGGTTTTTCTTCTCTAGAGAACCCAGCCTAAGATAGCCTCCTTCCCTTTCCTACTCTCCCCAGTGCCCCACTCCTGTTCCCTGAAATCACTTCCAAAAACCAACCATCTGCACAGAAGTCCTTCCAGACTCTGCATTCTAGAAGTTTGCAAGAGAAGATAGAAGAATCTGCACACCAACAGTAACCCCAGCCTTGTCACATGCGATCCCACCTCACTCATGGCTATGCTGCAGTTTTACTGCCTGTTCTTCTTTGTGGGTGAGCAGAATGGGGTAGGGTGAGTTGGCTCAAGAGTAATATCGTTCCACTGCCTCACCCCCACTGGGAGGTGATAATCAGGGATTCCTGAATGCAGCTTCCATGTGAAGAAACAGGTCCTGAACTGCAGACACATGATCAACTCTCTGATACCGTCTCAGGGCTTTGGAATTTGCAGCCCCTAGTGCTTCAGCCATAACCCTGTGTGGTCATGCCATATGCATTCTTAAGAGTCTCAGGAACTTAGAGGGTGTGGCCTCTCCCAGCATTATTCCCCAGATACCCTCTCACCTGCCTCTGAGAATACAGTAGCAATACAGTGACCATAGATGATGGGGTAAATAAAAAGATGGGAGCAACCTTGGACAACTAGTTGATTCCAGAGATGGGGTAGAGAAAATACAAGATGAGCCTGCAGCAGTAAGAAATTAAGAAAGTACTAAGAACAAACAAACAACAACAAAAATGTGTGTGTGTGAGCATGTGTATATTTCAAAAAGACCCAGGAGTCAGCCTGAAAGAGCTCCCAATGGCCAAAGTTCAAATTAAAATTAAACAAAAAACCTGTTGCCATTGAGTTGATACCAACTCATGACAACCCTATGTATTACAGAATAGAATTGCTCCTAGGGTTTTCTTGGCTCTAATCGTTATGGAAGCAGATTGCCAGGCCTTTTCTTCCACATTGCTGCTGGGTGGGTTTGGATTGACAACCTTTCGATTAGTAGTCAAGTGCTTAACCATTGGCTTCTCCCAGAGATCAAAGTTGGGACAAATTGGGTGAAATAAATAACAACAGTATTGAATTATAACCCAAAGAATAACATAAATATCTATGAGTACGTAATAAATAAATAAATGAAGGAGAAGTCATAACCTTTCCTTATAGAGTAATTCCAATTAATAAATATAGAAGAAATGAAGAAACTGGAAAGTCACCAGTAGCACATTGCAGTAATAATTGCCACAGTCAATATCTACTGATGGATGTTAAAAAATGAGTGGGCTAAAGTTTAAGCAGAAACAGAATATTTACACAGTCTTAAAGTATCTCCAAAGAAGTTCCTGTATGGTGCAAATGGCTAAGCTCTCCACTACTAGTCAAAAGGTTGGTGGTTCAAACCTACTCAGAGGCAACTCAGAAGACAGACCTGGGGATTTGCTTCTGAAAGTTTGCAGCCTTGAAAACCTTATGGTGCAGTTCTACTCTGCACAAATGGGATCACCGTGAGTTGGAATTGACTAGGTGGCAACTAACAACAACAACAAAGTATCTCCCCCCAATACTTGGTAATTTCAAGGTGAAAAAATAGTGAGTTTGGAGTGAAGAAGCCTGGCAGATGCTACCTCGGTCAAGTGCTCAAGTAAACACCAGTAATCAGACATATCGATGTCATGTACACCCTGGTATGATGCACTGAGAAGCGCACACCCCCCTCTGTGGTATCCTTCCCAATAAACAAAACCTCACTCTATGGGGGAGAAAACATCAGACACACCCAAGTAGAGGGACATCCTACAATATAGCCTACCAGTACTTTCCAAAAGTTTCAAAGTCTAAAAGACAAGGAAAGACTCAGGAGCTATCACAGATTGGAGGTGTGATGGTTAATATTACGTGCCAACTTGGCTAGGCTATACTTCTCAGTGGTTTGGCATGTGTTCTTCCATAATGTAATCACCTTCCATTTTGTGATCTGATGCAATCAGCCAGTCAGTGAAAGGGGAGTTTCCTTGGGGGTGTGACCTGCCTCCAGTATATAAATGCATGTTCTGGCAAAGCTCTTTCTCTCTCTCAATCCTGAACTTTTCTTAACATCTGACCTCAGCAGAAGAGGATTTTAACAATCAAGTGGATAGGATGACACATTCTGTGGACACCAGTCAGCCTCTTTCCCCAGTCACTTCTGTCATCACCCAGTGGGCTCATGAACAAAGTGGGCATGGTGGCAGGGATGGAGGTTATGCATGGGCTCAGAATACCTACTCATCGAGGCTGACTTGGCTACAGCCACTGCTGAGTGTCCAATCTGCCAGAAGCAGAGACCAACACTGAGTCCCCAATACAGCATCATTTCTTGGGGTGATCAGCCAGCAACCTGGTGGCAAGTTGATTACATTGGACCACCTCTAACATGGAAGGGGCATGTTTTCTTCTTACTGGAATAGACACACTGGATATGATTTGTCTGCACACAATGCTTCCGCCAAAACTACCATCTTTGGACTTACAGAATGTCTTATCCACTGTCATGGTATCCCATACAGCATTGCCCCGGATTAAGGAACTCACTTCACAGCAAATGAAGTGCAGCGATGGGCCCATGCTCGTGGAATTCACTGGTCTTACCATGTTCCCCATCATCCTGAAGCAGTTGGATTGATAGAACAATGGAATAATCTTTTAAAGATTCAATTATGGTGCCAGCTAGGTGGAAATACCTTGCAGGGCTGGGGTAATGTTCTCCAGGAGGCTGTCTATGCTTTAAATCAACATCCAATATATAGTCCTCTTTCTCCCATAGCTAGTAACCACGGGTCCAGGAATCAAAGGATGGAAATGGGAGTGGCACCACTCATTATTGTCCCTAGAGACTTCCTTGCAAAATTTTTGCTTGCTGTCCCCATGACCCTATGCTCTGTAGGTCTACAGGTCTTACTTCCAAGAGGAAGAATGATCCTACCAGGAGACACAACACTGATTTAATTGAATTGGAAGCTAAGAATGTCACCTGGCCACTTGGAGCTCCTCATGCCTCTGAATCAATAGGCAAAAAAGGGAATTACCATATCAGCTGGTTTGATTGAGCCTGATGACCCAGAGGATATCAGATTGTTATTACATAATGAAGTAAAGAAGAGTATGCCTGGAATACAGGAGATCCCTTAAGGTGTCTTTTAGTACTACCATGCCCTGTGATTAAAGTCAATGGAAAACTATAGCAACACAATTCCAAAATGACTATTAATGGCCCAGATTGTCCGGGAATTAAGGTTTGGGTCACCCCATCAGGCAAAGAACCACGACCAGCTGAGGTGCTTACTGAGGACAAAGGGAATGTGGAATGGTTAGTGGAATACCACCTGACCAGTTGCAGAATTGTGAACTGTAATTATTATGAGTATTTCTTCCTTGTTTCTTTATGCGTGTGTGTGTGTGTACACATACACATGTATATAGCAAAAATCTTTGTTTTTTTCCCTTCCTTGTCACATTACTAAGAAATCGTTGCCGTACAGTTGATTCTGACTCATAGTGACCCTATAGGACAGAGTAGAACTGCCCTATAGGGTCCTCAAGTAGCAGCTGGTGGATTTGAACTGCTGAGCTTTTGGTTAGCAGCCAAGCTCTTTCTTATTATAAAATACAAGATGGTTTTGGTGTAAATGTGTTAGTTATATCATGTTAAGTACAAGTAAGACTATAGTTGTCTTTATTTAGAGATTATGTATGGTTTAAGGAGATGTATATAGGTGCCAAGTTGACAAGGGGTGGACTGTAATGGTTAATGTTATGTGTCAACTTGGCGTGTATTCTTCCATAATGTAATCATCTTCCATTTTGTGATCTGATGCACTCAGCCAATAAGTTGACGGGAGTTTCCTTGAGAGTGAGGCCTGCCTACAGTATATAAATGTTCTGGCAAAGCTCTCTTTCTCTCTTTCAACCCTCCACTCTTCTCATCACCTGACCTCCTTTTCTTGGGATGTAAACACGCAGAAGTCTCCAGTCTCCCACATGACCTGCAGATTTTGGATTCACCAGACCCTGCAACCCTGTGAGCCAGCAGAGGCCTCCAGCCTGCCACCTGAACCAAGGATTTGGGACTTACCAGCCCCCACATCTGCATGGGCCATTTCCTTGAAGTAAATCTCTTTATATATATTTACATATACTCTTCCTTGGTTTTCCTCCTCTAGAGGGAATGCAGACTAAGACAGGAGGTGATTAAGGGAACATGGTAACTAAATACAATGCGGGAGCCTGATTCAGATCCTAGAACAGAAAAAGATCATTAGAGGAAAAACTGTGAAGTCCAAATACATAATGCAGTTCAGTTAATAGCATCATACCAAGATTAATGCCTTTGTTCTGATAAATGTTCCATGGACTTGTAAAATGTTAACAAAAGGAGAAATGGGCGAGTGGTATAAAGGAACTCTGTACTATTTTTGCAACTCTTTGGTAACTTTAAAATTATATTAATTAAAAAAAAACTGTTCAAAAACAAAAAAGAATGGAGCAGTAGCAAAAAGTAATATAAATGTGGACAATTCTGTCTGCCATTGTCCTCAGGGAGTGTGAGATAGAAGCCGCAAATCTGTGTTCCATGTCCTCTTGTAGTGTAAGTGCCTCACGTAATGTGACCGTGAAACACAAGCCAGTTACTTCATATGGAGCCCCAAAGAATGAATAACAAAGAGTCCAATCACACAAAGAAAAACTGGTTGTCTGGATGGAATGAGAAGGACGTCTTGGTCTCCAACAATGTACCTGCCTAAGGAATTCTCAAGGAATTTTGACAAATGCCTCACATACCAAAAGCAGATTCTCATCCCAGTGTAAGGCACAACACCGCAATATCATTGGGTGTCCCTTTTCTTTTCCCTCCATTCCTTGCCTACAACTGGAACTCAGCTTGGAAAGCAACCATGAGAATCACTAATATGGCAAACAGGCTTCACCTGTGCCCCCTCCTCTCTGGTGCCATGTTTTTCCCTCCACAAGGACCCACTTCCCTCCGCTCATATATCTAGACTACTCAGCCATTTGCCAAAACCAGAACAAAGCAAAAAACCAATGCCATCAAGTCGATTCTGGCTCATGGTGACCCCACGTATTTCAGAGTAGAACTGTGCTCCATAAGGGTTTTAATGGCTGTAATTTTACAGAAGTAGATAGTCAGGACTTTCTTCTGAGCTGTGGCTGGGTAGATTTGAACTGCCAACCTGTCCATTAGTGAAGCACAGACAATTTGCACCAACCAGGGACCTTCAGCCATTTGCCGCCCCCTATTAGGAGCCCCGGTTGCACAGTGGTTAAGAGCTCAGCTGCTAACCAAGAGGTCGGCAGTTTGAATCCACCAGCTTCTCCCTGGAAACCCTTTGGAGCAGTTCTACTCTGTCTTACAGGGTTGCTATGAGTCAGAATCAACTCAACAACAACGGGTTTGATTTTTTTTTTTTTTTTAATTAGCACCAGTGAGGCTCTTTTCCTAAGGCACCGCCTCTATTTTCATCTTGGATCCTATGGGAACCAGGAGGCCATGTGCTGAACTTTCTTTCTGGCTCAGATCAGGTGTTGTCACTGGGGCAGAAGCTGCAGAAAGCAGAGTGGAATTGGCTTGAAGTCCTGTCCTTATGTGCCTTCAAGATCCAAGGTCAAGAAGCTACTCACCAAGGCCCAGTGTCCACCCGTCTTTGGATTGTGGCCGAGCTCCCAAAATCAAACTGTAAAAAGCACAGAGCTTCCTCTGTGGGGTTTTGGCATGCAAGGCACACAAGCCAGAGCCCAGCGGAATCAGGAGCCCGTAGGACACTGACAGCTCCAGCAGCATCAGAAGCTCTGCTACCTTGAAGGCTTCCCCTATGGACGGCTCCTCGTCAGGGAGAAAGCACAGCCATCACTGTGACAAACTGGCCTGCCTTCTGCCTGTGCCGCTTAGCTTCCATCCCAGTCAGTCTCACTGTCGGCAGAGTGACAGTAGCAGCTGGTTCCTTCCAGGCAGCCAAGTGCATATTGGCTGTGAGGCCGGAGGGAGTGGAAGGCCTTGAGCATATGCTGGAGAAGAAAGTGGACAGGTGGTTATGTCTTAGCCTGTTAGCACCCAGAAAGTCATGTTCTTCCCTGAGACCCTCTAGCCAGGGGAATCTCCTGAGCATTGTTTTATCAGTGGAAAGCACTTTCCTGGCCATGGAATTTGTTCCTGGCTTGTCATGTTTCCTCTCTCCTAGGTGAGTTCTGAGAGACTTCCTTAAAAGCCCACTGCTTGAGCTGAACAGGGCAAAAGTAGAACACTTCTGTCATGGATTGAATTGTGTCCCCCCCAAAATATCTGTCAACTTGGCTGAGTCATGATTCCCAGTATTGCACGATTGTGTAATCTGATGTGATTTCCTTATGTGTTGTAAACTCTATCACTATGATGAGGTTATACTGAAGACATCTCCAAGATTGGACAGTGTCTTAAGCCGATCTCTTTTGAGATATAAAAGAGACAAGCGAGCAGAGACACATGGGAACCTCATACCAGCAAGAAAGCAGTGCCAGGAGCAGAGCTCATCCTTTGGACCCGAGGTTCCTGCGCTGAGATGCTCCCAGATCAAAGAAAGACTGATACATCACAAGGACCTTCCCCCAGAGCCATTGGAGAAAGCGTTCCTCTGGAGCTGACACCCTGAATTTGGACTTGTAACCTACTGGACTGTGAGAGAATAAACTTGTCTTTGCTAAAGCCATTCACTTGTGGTATTTCTGTTATAGCAGCACTAGATGACTAAGACAACTTCCTAATCAAGGATGGGTGAAGATTTAGCTGTAAGGCCATTCACAGTAGGAAAAATAACTTAAAAGGGACTGGTAAAATAATGCACAGTGGATACTTGTTGCTTGCTGCCCAACAACCTTTTCTTCTTTGTTCAGAAAATAAGCATGAGAAAGGGAGACTGTAGTTCTAAAATTCAAAGAGAATTCTAGGAACTATGATGTCCATGTGATTTAACTCACTCTCAAATCCAGAGGCCCCTAACTGGCTCTCACCTCATGACTCACATTCCCCAGGCCACAGAGACTGGTTCACGGGTGAGCATGTGACCCAAGCTGGTCTGATGGGAGTAAGCTCAGTACTTTTTTCTGGGAATTCTGCGACACAGTCCTTCTTCCCACAGGTCTAGCTGCCATGAGGATGTTGAGACTTCTGAAATCATTACTGTCACTGTCTTACTCATCTAGTGCTGCTATAACAAATTCCACAAGCAGATGGCTTCAACAAAGAGAAATTTATTCTCTCACAGTCTAGTAGGTTACAAGTCCAAATTCAGGGCATCAGCTCCAGGGGAAGGCTTTCTCTGTAGCCTCTGGAGGAAGGTCCTTGTCATCAGTCATCCCTTGTTCTGGGAGCATCTCTGTGCAGGAACCTCAAGTCCAAAGGACGCACTCTGCTCCTGGCATTGCTTTCTTGGTGGTGTGAGGTCCCCATGTGTTTCTGCTCACTTCTCTTTTATATTTCAAAAGAGATTGGCTTAAGACACTATCTAATCTTATGGACCTCATCAGTATAACTGCTGCTAATCCATTTTATTACATCATAGTGTTAGCATTTACAGCACATAGGGAAATCAGTCATACAATACTGGGAATCATGACCCAGCCAAGTTGACAGATATTTTGGGGGACACAATTCAATCCATGAGAGTCACCATAAGGGGAGCCAGTCTGAAGATAAAGCTGACACCCAGAGAAGATGATCTCAGAGAAACAGAGCTGGGATCCCAATGATAATTTGCATCTCCGGATTAAACTGCACCTGAAGGTAGCCCAACTTCTGGATTTATCATTTACATAAAGGGGTACAAGCAGGATACTGGCAGTGTCCATTATGGCATTCTACCCCTCTAAAATTTTTGTGGTTAAAGAAGATAGAGAAATCCTGAACTCCATATCCCTTCTTAGGAATTCTGTGGAAAATCAAATCCCACCTTTCTGACACTAAATGTGGTGATCAATCAAAATCAATTTCTTATCCTCTCTGTTCCCCTCTGTTCCGCTTCTATTCTGACACCAGCTGCACTTGCAGCACTTCTTCCTCTGACGCCAGCCACCTAGAGATAAGTCAGACCTCACAAGTTAAAGGGCGTAGTCCTACAGACTGCCAAGTTTGCCCAAGACCTCAGATACCAGCAGTGGGTTGAAAGTCCCCATGACACCCTCACTTCTGACCTGCTGGCTACAGATTTGGGTTTTCCTGCTACCCCTGCAGGATGCCAGCCATTAGCTTAGGGATCACCAGGGCTCCCCTCATTTCTGACCTGCTGGCTCCCACTACTCCCTCAGGTTCAATAATTCACTAGAACAGAACTGAGCAAAGCACTATACTTATGATTACCCATTTATTATAGCACAAGGGATTCAAATGAAGAGACACATAGGTTGAGGTCTCAGAGCATTCCCATTGTGGAGCTTCTCTGTCTCAGAATGCGATGAAATACCCTCCCACATGCATTGATGTCTTTTACCAACCAAGAAGCCCATGGAACTTCCATGTCCAGAGCCTTTATTGGGACCTCAACTGCATAGTTGTGATTGATTGAATCAGCCCCTGCCTTGCCCTGAGGTCCACTGATATCACCATGGTAGGTCTTTCTGTCATGACTAGCCTCAACCTGAGTCACCTTGTGGCATAACCCGTAAAGTCTGGAGCCTTCTTAGATAACAAAAACACTTCAACCACTGGGGAAATCCTAAGGTTTTAGAGATTATCTCTCAGGAACCAAGGACAAGGACCAAATTATTTGGGTAAAATAAATCAAGATTAAACCCACAGAGGGTCACAATGTTCACTAGCATATTAAAGGTTTTGAGAAGTTCTAAAATAAAGAAATATGTTGAACTCAATATTCCCCACAAAGAAATACATTGAGCTCAATATTCACCAAATTTATTTGAGCCTCTTTTCATAGAAGGCAGCTTGGGAATTGCTGTTCTAGACAAAGGGTTGGCAACTAGGACACATGGGCCAAATGTAACTTGACACCTCTTTTCGTAAATAAAGTTTTATTGACCACAGCTGTTCCCATTCGTTTACATGTTGTCTATGACTGCCTTCACATCACACTGCAGCAGCAGAGTTGAGCAGTTGTGACTGAGACTGCAGGGCCCTCGAAGCCTAAAATATTTATGATCTGGCCCTTTGCAGAAAAAGTTTGCTAGTCCCTATTCTAGACTCACCTCTTTCTCCCCATTTCACAGACAGTGAATCCGTGACCCGGAAAGAGAAAGGTCTTGTCAAATGTCCTGAGCAAAGCAGAAAGGAGAACACTGGGCTCCTGATACTTATGCCCTTTCCAGGAGCCCCTTCCGCTTCTCACAGCTCTACCTCCGAGTTTTTCTTCATTTACCTCCTGGTCTCTGTTCTCTTGGCTCATTAATGTGGGTGATGAGGGTTCTCCAGAAAGAATGCCTCTGTTCAAAGGCTCCCCCACATGCCACTGGACTGACTGTTCAGGTACCAAGTCTTTCAATGGGCCAGGCCCAGTGTGGGCATGGAGACACCACCAGAAGCAAGAACAGTCACGGTTCTGCTATGAGAGAGTTTAGTTGAGTAAGGGAGGGAAAATTGTCTTAAAAAAAAAAGTGTATATTGTATGTGCTAAGTGCTTAGACGACAATGGCATGAGTGAGAGAGAGGCTGGGGAGGCTAGCTGGAATTAGGAGGCCCCTGGAAGAGTGTCATTCAAGCAGCGACATGAATTGCAGAGCTAAGACACCGTGTGAAGGCCTCAGGGAAAAGCATCCCAGGCAGGAGGAAGGGCAACTTCAGCGGCTTCAGATGGAAGAATGAATGTGACTAGAGCCCAGTGGGAGGGAAGAGAGGTAGCATTTGAGGCAGGGAGGTCGGTGGTCAGGGACCAGACTGTGTAGGCTGTGATAAGGATTTGGATTGTATTCCAAGTAAGAAGCTTGAGAACACAGGGAACAAGTTCAGAAAACAGGTTCTGGAATCCTGATATATGTACACGCTTCTGCACGGACGCTTCTATGCACAAAGGCCCAGACTGTACAAGACAAAGCATGTGTATTGTCCTGGAGATGATCCCAAAGGTGTGTTAGACACCCACCCCGTCCACACCACCTACGAAGTGACATGCGTTATCCTCAGCGTGCCCACACCCCGGTGTGCCCCAGTCAGTCCGGTTTACATCCATTGCCCTAGCGTTGATTACCGAGATCACCCCCTTGCACTCTTAAAGTGTCTCAGTTCGAATGATAAAGTATACAGCCAGCCTAATTAAACCACATGCTTCCCTGTAATTTAAGCCTTGGCTCACGAGGTCCATTACTCTAGGGTCAACGGCCTATTCTACCTTGAAACGTAAATTCCTACAATTAATAGAAACCATTCCATGTGTATGTCTTGTTTCTCCTGCTGCCCTGTATACTCCCAGAGGGCGGGACACATGTTTATCAGTTCATTGACATAAACAGCATTGCCCATGTCTACCGGGAAGTTAATACACAAGCTTTAGCACACTATTGCTCATAAATTAGGTCATTTATCCTTCACAAAATTGCTGGGGGTGGGGCCAAGAGTGATTTACCCATTGCTGGGTGGGAGAGGGCAAGTGATGGCCATTTAGTGGCAGGATTAGAACTGGAATCTGAGTGAGCCTGGCTCCACACATGGCCATCTTTCTATGCCAGCGCCCTGCAGTTCAGGCCTGGCTGGCGTCTCTTTCAGGCCAGGGCCCGGCAGCCCTAATAAGACAGAGGAGAAGGCAGAAGAGAATAACCTTTCCAGTCTGAGCTTTGCAAATATAGAGCGCTCTGTAACTGCTGAAAAATAACAGCCCTCAGCATCGGCAGGTGATGAGGACGCGGCTGGGGCTGTTGACGGTGCAGAGATTTTTATGACTATCCCCTAATGGATGTCAGGTCAGATGTAATACCCTGTAATGTGGGAGCTTACCAGTCTCGCTCGAGGCAGTCAGACATGGCACACACAGCCAGGGTGCTCTTGGCACCCGTTCAAGCCCTAGCTGTCAGGGCCTCTCCAAAGACAGCCTTCTGAACACCAGCCCCTGGCAGGTACACGCAGATGGTGCGGATCGCCCCAGGGACTGGAGCTGAGGGAGCTACATCTGGAGCCTCCACCAGCACCTTGTAGCCTCAGGGTGGCTTGTAAGGTATTTGTCGCTCTGTCAGGGACAGAGAAGTGGCTGTGATGGAACCCTGGGTATGGCAGGGCCCCTCACCTTCCCTCAGGCGGACGCCTCCCTCCCATCCTCCTGCGCAGGCCTTGAGCTGAGGCTGCCAAACCTGGTTCCTGTCCTGCCTCCGACTCAAGACTTCTGGGCAAAGAAGTTGCTGGAGGGAGACCTGAGTGCAAACACCGCAAATGGCCACTTCTTGGTCCCTCTAAGCCTCAGACTCCTCCCCCGTAAGCCCTGGTGACTCCCTTGCAGGCCTGCCGGGCAATGAAATACCTCGAGTTTTGAACACAGATGGTTTAGCGGTAGAATGTTTGCCTTCCACATGCGAAACCTGCGTTCCATTCCCACCCAACGCACCTCATGCAGCCACCACCCTCTGTCAGTGGAGGCTTGAGTGTTGCCATGATGTTGAGCAGGTTCAGCAGAGCTAGAAAGAAAGGCCTCGCAGTCGACTTCCAAAAATCAGCCAATGAAAGCCCCGTGGATCACAAAGCTTCCATCCGAAACCCGTCACAGGGACGGCGCAGGACTGGGCAGGGTATTGCTCCGTGGCGCACGGCACCGCCATGGCTTGAGGCTGGCTCAGTGGCAGCTAAACCAGGACAACAGGTGCTCAGGAGCTGTGGGCCGCTCTCGTCAGCAACACTCTCGTCACCGTCTCACTCCTAGGCTGCAGCTGGGAGGAGACGACCTCCCAGCATGGGCTGCGCCCTGAGTCTGTCCTGGGACGGCCCGAGGGGCAGTGGGAACCCAAGCAGCAAGGATGGGGCACGGAGAGCTCACACACCTTCTGGAAAGTGCTGCCGCTGGCCGAGCCCCTCTCCTGGTTTTGTGCACACCGCTATTAGCTGAGTAATTAGCTTAATGAGTCAATTGAACTAAGAAACGAGGGAAATATGATATTCCAGCCCTCCCCACCCTGCTCTGAGCAAGAGCTGTTTATTCACGTCGATGGGGTACACGTCCAAGGGCAGCCTTCCAATTCTCTATTTCTAATTTTATTAGCTTTTGATTATGGAATTTTTGGAACAGTGTCAAAAGTAAAGAAAATGTGAAAAGCCCCCGTCACTCATTTCCAACAATCATCACCATTTTGCCATTCTGTCTCCATCTGCCCCTCCCCTCCCCCGACATTTTTAAGGCAAATTCTGGGCGTTGTATCATTTCATCTACAAGTACACCCTTGTCAGTGTATCAGCCACGCTTGGTGCCTAGCGCGGTGATCCTTTGAGGACTGGGAGAGCTGGGCCTCTGGAGCGGGCGTGTGTAAACTGCTCCTCACACACACTCAAAATATAAGGTGCAGATGAGGGTGAGAAGTTGGGGGCAGGGCTGGGAGGAAGCCACTTTGGAATCTGGGAGTACAAGTTTCAGGGACAGAGTGATCCCTCAGAGAAAAAAGTACCCATGCATTTCTGGGGACGGTTTGAAACTCAGCCCCTGACACTGGTATGGAGGACACCCTGGAGCCCTGGAAAAGCCCAGGTATCTGGAGGTACAGCCACACTAGCACCCATGAGCCGGGGAGGAAATGTCACCAGCCCCTGGGACTCAGGCAGCGGGCTTGGAGGAGAACGGCACGGCCAGACAGCTGGCTAGCAGGAAGCTGGAAGACGCTGCTCCAGCCTCCCGGCTCTCAGCTCTCTCTCCTCTGGCCAAACACAGACTTGACATCTGTTTTCACAGAAGACAGCTTGCAGGAGGAGCCGATTAAGGGAATGGCCGGCACACTGAGAGTGGAGCAGCCAACATCAAAAAGGTAAAATGTGGTCCCCCAAAATGTGTCCCCAAATCAAGAAAACAATCTATGCCCGTTTTACAGAAGAGGATAAGAAGTCTCAGAGACATAAAGAAAACTGCTCAAGATAACTCAGCTGTTAAGCAGCAAAGCTGGGTCTAATCCAGCTATTCCTTCCCTTCTTCCTCATCCTTTATTCCGGGTGCAAGGGTAGCTCCCAAGAACTGGGAGCCTCACTGCTGGCAGTAAACATTTTGGGGTGACTGATTTGCGAATCAGCTTGGTTTGGGTTTCAGAAAAGGCATCTTTGGGAGCCCTGAGCCAGTCCTTCTTGCCAATTTCCAGCGCTGCAGAGAGGAAGAGAATGCTGAAAGCTTCGATATGCAAATGAATGTTTGGACTGATTTCCTCCAGAGTCTTGGCCTCCAGGTGAATTCTTTATTCCCTGCAAAGATGCATTCCTGTTTCTGCTTAACTGGTGAAAAAAGGTGGAAAGATTTTTCCAGATGACCAAACCTAGGAATGATAGTCTCCATGGAAAATGCACTTTTCTGGAAGGAAATGTTGTCTGAACAAGGATAATGTTGACTAAACAAGTGCTACACCCACCCGAAGGAGTGGAAAAAGAGAATTTCCAAACTCCAGGATGGGAGGGCAAATGGAACTCTTCCAAGTTTCTTGCTGAACTTTCTTCCATCCAGCCCCATGCTTCAGGCAAGGTCCGAGATGATCTCAGAAGGGTGCCAGTGGGAAGCTGGGCGGCAGCCTCGCCTCCAGAATAGAAAAAGACAATTGTTAACAGGCTAGAGCATGTGGTTTAGGAGCTCTGGTGGCAAAAACAGTTAAGCACTGGACTGCTAACCAAAAGATTGGCGGTTCAAACCTACCAGGCAACTCTACGGGAGAAAGACTTGGGGATCTGCTTCCATAAAGATTAAAAACCAAAAACCCGTCGCCGTCGAGTCAATTCTGACTCATAGCAACCATATGGAGAGCAGTTCTACTCTCTGAGTTGGAATCAACTCAGTGGCACCTGACAACATCAAAGCATGTGGTTTACATGTGAGAGCCTGTGCCAGGCCTGGGGTGTGTAGGGTGAACGCAAGCCCCTGTCCTCATGGGACCCTGTGTCTAGATGTGAACTAAGATGCTTACAGAAAGGCAATGAGGTATTGCTCAGGTATGCTAGGGAAGAGGGGTTGGGAGCTCTAGGTGCCACCTTCTAGGGCAATTCCTAACATGTTGGGTGCCTGGGAAACTTAATGGGACCCTTAGGTCTTGAATGAAAAGCTCAGGTTTTAGCTGAGTGCCCACCAGCTATTGTTAAGCCTCCAGATATCCAGTCCATAGAAAGTCTGGCCCAGGCTGCTTCCACGCAATTCCTACGTCTTGCCTTCTTGCTCCAGCATCTCCCGCCCTGCCCAGCCCCTGCACACAGGAGGCTCCTATCTGGGTGGCAGCCCTCACACTCATGGCTTGCTCTAGGCAGCCAGCTGTCCACTCCTGACCAAGGCTCTTAAATTCAAGTCTTCAGAGCTGCTGAAGACTGGCAATTAACCAGCTGGCAGACACCTAGGGCTGGAGGAATACCCCTAGAATCCCTTGATAAAGCCAGGCAGGCCTCAGCACTGTCTCCTTTTGTTTTCAATCATCTTGACACATAGAGGCAGCTGGAGAGTCATGCGTATGTGAATGGCGCCCTCAGAGCGAGGCCAAAATAACAGCTGCCAAGGCCCAAGGTTGAGTTTTCGTCTTACTGCCCCAGTTGAGTCACTATTTTTAGTCAGAACCTCCAGTCAAAAACGTCCAGCAGGGAAAATGAATGTGAACTGTGCTGAGAGGAAGGAACCGAGGGCAAGGGTCTTCATCTCATCTCTTTTAGCAACTCACCCTGTTGTTGTTATGTGCCGTCCACTTGGTTCCAACTCATAGTGACCCTATGGGACAGAGTAGAACTGCCCCATAGGGTTTCCAAGGAGTGCCTGGTGGATTCGAACTGCCAACCTTTTGGTTAGCAGCCAAACTCTTAACCATGGAACCACCAAGGCTCCACCCTAGGACCTGGGAAAAGCCCTTCCCAGCTCTGGGCCCTCCGCTTGCCCACCAGAATGACCAGATGTTTGGATTCCCTTTCAATCTCACATTCTAAGGGTCAAAGAGTACAGAAGGTTTTCTTCCTCAGCAATGCCTAAGGGAGAAGAAGACCCAGCCCCATGAAGCCAGCTGCCCTACTGGAAAGTTCTTACAGGTGTATGTAACTCTAAGGTTTGTACCAAGTTCTCACACCCAGTGCCCGTGAGAAGCAGGAAAAGAAAATACTTGCCAGGGTTACATCTGCCACAGAGTTAGATACTAATGTCAGCACATAAGGTGAACATCAAGCACAATCAGAACTCCCCTTAGGAAGGTGCCCTGGAGGAAACCCACCTACCACTTCTTCACTACCCACCCATCTTCCCCTTCAGCCTTAGGACCACCACCATTTCTTCAGTTAAGCACTTGATGAAAGCTTGCCTTTAGGAAACATGCTATATGAAAAATATAGTACCTCAAATATAGTACCTCAAAAGTCATGAGGTGCCAGAGACAGAGAGAGAGAGAGAGTTCGAGTGATTGACTACAGAGGTGCCTGACAGATTCCCAGCTCTCAGCTCCCATTCCTCATGAGGCCCCACTTTCCACCTTGAGTACATTTATTCAATCAATATTACCAGGTGCTACCATGTGCTGTCATATGCATGCAAAAGCTAGGTAATGAAAAAGGAAGATAGAACAAGAATTGGTGCATTTGAATTGTGATGTTGGCAAAGAATTTAATATACCATGGACTGCCAGAAGAACGAACAAATCAGTCAGAAGAAATACAATCAGAATGTTCCTTAGACGTGAGGATAGCAAGACTACGGCTGGCTTACTTCGGATATGTCATCAGGAAAGACCAATTACTAGAAAATAATATCATGTTTGGTAAAGTAGAAGGTCAGTGAAAATGAGGGAAACTCTGAATGAGATGAATAGACCCAATGGCTTCAACAATGAACTCAAACATACCAACAATCATGAAGATGGCAAAGGACCAGGCTACATTTCATTCTGTTATACGTAAGGTCTGCATGAGTTGGAGCTGAATCAACCGCAGCTAACACCAAAAACAAAAACCATGAGCCAGCCCCTGTTCCAGGCCCAAGTGTACAGCCTTGCTCTCAAGGTGCTTCCTTTCTAGTGGGTTCTGTGTGACAAGTCCACTCCTTCTAATAAATCTCTTGAGTGATTTCTGTTTCTTGCACCAAGAAATCCTTCACTATTCCAGTTTGGGATGGATTTTCCCATTGTGCTGATGAAGACCCAGAGGCTCTGAAGAGGTGAAATGACTGGCCCAAGTTCACACAGTGGGGGGATGTGGCCAAGCTGGAATTTGAAGGCAGGATGACAGATTTCAAGCCCAAGCATCCCCCACTGCTCCCATTGCTTCCCAACATGTGAAGATGTTTATTCTGTCTGAGGATTTCCTTGACATTGGATTTTCACGGCAGCCCTGCTGGAGCCACAGTACAAGCATTAGCTCACTTTCCAGTTGGGGAAATCCTGAGCTTGGCGCAGCCAAGGAACCCAAGGTCACAGAGCTGGTGAAGGAGCAGCCAGTACTCCACCCAGGACTCCTAATCCATGTTCTTTTCAGTACACCGCAATGACTCTGAGTCTGCACCGAGAATTTGACTTCATCTCATCATATGACCCCCTTGGGTTGGTTGCTTTTTCTTCTTAGCCTAATCTCTACCCATAAACAGTTCTTGGACTGTGTCCTACCCCCTACCCATCTCTCCTGAAGTCAGGCTCCTCCCTGTCCTCACATTCTCTATCAACTTGTCTAAAACCAAACACTCTTCTGTCCCATCACCAAACACGCTCCATCTAGGTGTGTCCCATCACAGTAAGCATCACCATCATCAATCCAATGGATCAAGCTACACCTTGACACCAGCCTCAACTCCAGTCCATTAGCAACATGTCAACAACATCTCCACTTCCCTTGCTGTGACTGCAGCCCAGTCCTGTCTCAGGTGATGATCACAGTGACCTCCCCACCAGTCTTTCTGCTTCCTGTCTGTGGCCTTAGGGTCTACTCTATAAACAATAGAGAGATCCCAGTACATCCTTTGGATAAAAGCCAGACTGCTACCAGATACAGTAGAAACTCTAGGCTAGTGTTCTCCAAAGTCTGGTTCAAGCACTAGCTCAGTAGAATCACCCTGGGTCCCTTGTTAAAATGCTGATTCTAGGTTCCTAGCCTACTTTGCCAAATCGGAGTTGTTTGGGAAAGGGCCTGGGAATTGTCACTTAATGTGCTCCCAGATGGTTTTTATGCACACTAAATGTTGAGAACCATTGACAATTCTGACACGGCGAGAAGGAACATATTTGAGGGCATGGGTTGTGAGCTGCAGTTGCTGAATGGAGCCAGAATCTCAGCTCTGGGGTGTGGGCTGAGGAGCAGCTGAGAGTCAGGAGCTCAGAGTCAAAGACCTGGCCTCATCACCTCCTGGCTCTGGGGCTTCAGGCAAGCCCCTTCCCCTCTGGAATCCCAGGTGCCTAGTCTAGGAGTGAGATCATGACACCTGCCTGGCAGGGCGGTTACGAGGATTCATACCTTTGCAGTTTACCCAGCGCTTAGCACAGGTGCTAAATGCCTCACAATTGTGGGGCATTAAGGTAATTGGTGATGTGTCTTCCTGAAAACATCACAGTTATTTCCTGGCTGATGGATTTACACAACTTGAAGGCCAAGTGGGACTCCCAGTGGAACATTTATCTGATTTCCAAGTAACATTATTCTCTTATCACCCTTCTTTTCCTAACACACACACACACTCCCCCCTAAAACACACACCACCCAACACACACACACCCCTAACACACACAAACACACCCCTAACACACACACCCCTAATGCACACACACACCTAACACACACACACCTAACACACACACACACCCCTAACACACACACACCTAACACACACACACACCTAACACATACACAAATATACATACACATACATACTCACCTAATACACAAATACACGCACATATACACCTAATACATACACACGCATGTACATACACACATACACTCACTAACTAGCATACACGTACGGAGCGCACCCAAAGCACATATATACACACAGATCTCCACACATATACATACATAGATACACTCACCTAATTAGCACACACACACACACCTAATACACAAATATACATACATGTATATATTCACCTAATACACAAATACGCACACATACACACCTGATACACATACACATATATACATACACAGATACCCTCATTTAATGAACACATACACACCCAACACACATGTATACACACCTACTTCTACACGTATACATACATAGCTAAATGCATACACTCACCTAGCTAGCACGCACACACCCAATGCACATATATACACACACACACATCCATATGCACATACACTCACCTCTCTCTCTCTCTCTCTCACACACACACACACACACACACACACGTAAACATACACGTGTTGTTGTTAGCTGCTGTCCAGTTGGCCCTGACAATGGGATTGGACCACTGAGATTCGTAGGATCTTCATCAGCTGTTTTTTTTCTTTTGTTTTGTTTTTGGAAGTAGGTTGCCAGGCCTTTCTTCCTAGTCTGGCTTCGTCTGGAAGCTCTGCTGAAGTCTGTTCAGCATCATAGCATCACACAAGCCTCTAGTGACAGACGAGTGGTAGCTGCACATGAGGTACCTTGGCTGGGAATCGAGCCCAGCTGTGTGTCAGGGAAGGCAAGAATTCTATCCCTGAACCACCACACACATCCACCTAACTCGCTCACACACACGCACCCCCCAGACCTCATCAACATTCCTGGCTGCCTTCCTTTGACCCTCCACTGCTGTTCACCGCTTTGTCCACAAGGTATCGACTTGCCTCGACCCTCTCCTACCTTTGGAAATGCAGCTCAAGTCTCAGCGTATGTATTCTTCTCTCCACAAAGCATACCCAACGTTAGCCTGTCATTTTCCCATCCAGACAGCATCAGTCATGCCCTCCCCAGGACTCACCACCTGTCACCTAGAGTTAACTGGGCTGGCACCCGATTCTGACAGGGAAGCCCAGGAGCACAGCCCTGCCGAAGTCCCTAAGCTCCCCGAGAGGCCAGCACCGTGTCCGATTGGAAGGGCTTGGCCCGTGCTGATGGGAGAGCGAAGGCTGGTTCGTGTACTTGCTTCTCCCTGGCCTAACAGGGAGGAGAGAAAAGCGCTTCCTTCCCCTTTCCAGCCTGCTAACTAGTGCTGCTCGCTCACCTGACCAGGCGCTTGCTGGTTTAGTTCTGGAGACAACAGCTGGGCTAGTGCTTGACTCCAATTAAAGGGTTTTCTTTATTTGGGGGGGAAAGGGTATTTTGTTATTTTTAATCAACTTTTTGAAGTGTGATTTACATATAATAAACAGTACCCACTTCAAGTGTACATTTTAATGATTTGACATGAAATCGATTGATTAAAATGATTGAAAGATGTAAACACCCTTCAAACCTCCGCCACCATTAAGATACCAAACAATTCCATCAACCCCAAAAGATTCCCCCTGCCCTAAAGTGTCCTTGAAATGACAGAACCAGCAGGCACTCTTAGTGGTCACAATGCAAGAGAGGAGCAGCCAGACTTTGCCTGGCTGGGTGGTCCTCATAGGGCGGGAAGCTGGCTAATCCATGACAGAGCCTCAGAATATCCTGGGCCGGGCCTCTGTAGCTCTGCGCTGGCTAATGGAACCTTCTAAGGTGATGGGAAGGGGCCAGATCCGCGCTGTCCAATCTGGTAGCCACTAGCCACGTGCATGTGTCTATTGGGGACGTCAAACGTGCCACCGAGGAACTGATTTTTTTACCTCATTTAATTTTAATTAGTGAAATTTAACCTTAAATAGCCACTCATGGGCAGTGGCTACCAGATGAGACAGTGCAGGAGTCATAAATCAGCAGGCACATCCTTCTGAAGGGGTTACTGTGTGCCCACTAAAAGCGAGCATGTGGGAAGAGGCCAGGGTCCCTGGTCGCTGGGGTTTCCCATCTTGTGGGAGGGTGGCTGGAAGCAAAGGAAACAAGGAAGAAGCTGCAGTAACTGGTGCAGAATTATGTCAGGCTAAAAAAAAAAAAAAAAAAAAAAAAACAACACTGCTGGGGGGACAGCTCAGAGGAGTGGACAGGGCTTCCTTTAAAACCCAGATGTTCTCTCTCCCAGTCCTTTCTGCTACTCCAGAGGTGAGCGGGTACACACCAGAGGCAGGCAGGGCCGCGCCAGAGGCGGGCAGAGGTGCACCAGAGGCGGGCAGAGGTGCGCCAGAGGCGGGCAGAGCTGCACCAGAGGCGGGCAGAGCTGCATCAGAAGTGGGCAAAACTACAGCAGAGGCGGACAGAACCGCATCAGAGGCGGGCAGAGGCGCACCAGAGGCGGGCAGAGGTGCGCCAGAGGCGGGCAGAGGTGCACCAGAGGCGGGCAGAGGTGCGCCAGAGGCGGGCACGGCCTTGAGGCAACCAGAAGGCACATGTTTGTGTCCCGGGCATTTGCCCTCCTCACCCTGGACTTTGGCCCAGGAAAGCCACTGTCACACAAATATAGTCTCAGGAGTTTTCTTACCATGCCTGCACCAAGCTTTTAAACACATCCACTTTAAAAGCCAAGCAGGGAAAGCTACCCTTCCTGGAGGGGGCTGTCTCTCCTTATCTGTATTGTTAGAATTTGCTGTGACACTGGATTCATGTGTTACTTGAACTAAAAGTAAATTTTACAAGTCAAGCTAAGTAAATGGATGATTAAATAGAAGAACAGGAGCACCTTCAGCAGGCCTGTGCTCCCTGGACCAGGGTGAAGGCAAGGCACCTGGTGGTTTTAAGTCTGGTCCAAGTGTCAGGTTGCGTTCCGCCTGACCCCCACCCCTTAGATGGGGTTCAGCCCATCTCTGACTCCACCTCCCCACAGAAAAATAAAAGCACTTACTTTATAGGGTCGCAGTGAGGGTTGATGGAGTGCATAGGAAACAATACCACACGCCGGAAACACAGTAAAAATTAACACATATTAAACACTAGAGTGAAAACAGTTAATGCACTCGGCTGTTAACCAAAATGCTGGAGACTCAAGTCCACCCAGAGGCACCTCAAGAGAAAGGCTTGATGATCTACTTCCAAAAAACCAGCCATTGACAACCCTAGGGAGTACAGTTCTACTCCGACACACGTGGGGTTGCCATGAGTCGGAATCAACTCGCCAGCAACTAGAAGAAAAAAAAGAAAAAGACATTTACGACATTCCAGTCACTGTATTAAGCTCTTTATACGAATCACAGCAACCCTATGAGGCAGATGCTATTTTTATCCCCATTTTCAGGATGGGAAAATCGAGGCACACGATTAAATTGCCTACTGCTAGTAAGTACTGCTCCGGGATTCAGATCTGGGTACCCCGAGTCTAGTGCCATGCCTTACCCACTCTTGTAAGTGCCCTTCAGAAGAGGGGCTCGATTTGGGGTGACAAGGCTCATGGGTCAGCCTACCAGTTCCACACATGACTGGCTTGAGGGAGTCTTGAAGCCATGCAGTAGCTGGTACTTGGTAAGTAAGGGCAGGACGTGGCAGAGGAACGGCGCGTACGGGGCGGGGTGACTATCATCAGGGACGTCTTCTGCAGGAAGTGAAAGTGGCACAAGGTTGTGTTCTCAGGCCCTGCACTATCAAGAACCTAACTAGGCCTTTTGGAAAGCTTATTCCTATCTTACAAAGTCCTGTGGGTTTGTTTTAACCACTTCTCAAAGCTACACTAGACTTCCACAGCTCAGGATCCCCAGTTTAGCCTAATTAAAAAAAAAAGCAATTACATCATATTAAAGATAATTTGATTGTCACTGAGACACTAATTGAGTTGAAACGCTGATTGTAACAGACACATCAGGTTGGCAGGGCGGAAGCTCAGCTTAAATGCAAACAATGTTGACAGCAGAATTAAACGATTGTCAATGTAGTTAATCCAACAGTAATTATTTTCTGAACATAAATTCCTGAGTAGTGGGGATAGAATTATATCTACAAACAGTCATAAGAAAATAATTACTCCGCACTCCACCTGAAGCGACAGTCTATAAAAGCCTTGCAAATGCTCATCCTGAGACGCGTGGACGCCTCCTTCGGTAGGACGCCCACGGCAGACAGCCGTGCTGGCCAGAAGGCTTTCCTTGAGAACCTGAGCACTCTGTCCACTCTTCCCACCTGACACCTGACACCACCCTCCTGCTGCTATAGTGAACATACACACCTCGCAGCAGCATCCTCTCCCCCAGGAGACTTACCCTCAGATTCTCCATTCTCAGACTACAGTCTCCCGTTCATCCCACTCACCCCCTCTGGCACCCCCCGCACCTTGCCTAGGTCTTTACTTTTGCCCTCCTCGCCCCCCTCCGGGAGCCCGCAGTCCACCACACCAGCCCTCTCTTATGAAGACCCTCCTCCTGTTCCCTGATCCTTGTCACGTCCACACCCACTCTGCCACACCCTAACCTGGCAGCAGCCAAACCTGCTGAGTGACGTCAGGGAAGCCGCACAGCTGGGCTCCCCGAGCTGCCCAGGGACCTTCTTCTCCATGGCCACTAGTTCACGCTTCTCCCACCTCTCCAGCCACTAAACCTGCCTTCCACCTTCACTTCCCCACGCCGCTCAGCAGATCATCTCAGTTCCCAATCCACAGGCAAAATGGAGTGAAATAGAGGTGCCAGGTGTGAACACCTTCAACTTTCTGCCTGCAAACCCCAAAGCCACCTGCAAAGGTGTACACTGCTTCCCCTTGGGGTTTGTCTCAAAGCAGAGCTTCCTCTCCTCCTGATTAAGGCTCATGCCTCCCTGCATGCTCCTAACCTCTCCCACCTTGGCTTCCCTCTTCCAGCACCTTCAGGGAGCTTGGAGGGGCCCCAAGTTCTTCCACTTGAGAGCCCTTCTCTCAACCCCACACCCGCCTCCTTACTCAGGTCCTGTCTCCACCACCTTGCCAGAATTGCTCTCCCGACAGGTCATCAAAAGCCTCCCTGCTCTCTCGAGCCTCATTTCCCATGACTGTTCCTAAAACTTGGCCATGTTCCATCCTCAGCCTCTTTGCTTCTTCCTTGTCGAAATCTCCTTGGGTCAGCTAATCCTCCCGAAAGTTTTAAATATGCTGATGACTCCCAGCCTGTATCTCCAGGCTGAACCTTGATCCTAAACTCAGCTTATCCACTTTCTGTGTCCACTGTACACACGATCTCTCTCCCTCTCTCTCTCTCTCCCTCTCTCTCTCTATCTCCCCCTCTCTCTCTCTCACACACACACACACCCACCACAAATCTTCCTCTGACATTTTCTAGTCTGAAATTGTTAGTCCATATCCTTTGACTGGCGGATGCCAAAATGGGATTGATTACAATGCAAGGATTTTTCAAGAGAGAACACCACGGGGAAGAGACAGGAAGGGAGCCCAAAGAGGCCGGGAGTGGTCAGACAACAAGGCAGGCATGGCCCCCAGTGAGGGAAGTAGGGAAGGAAGTTTGATGGAAGGCTTCTAGAGCACGGTGCAGTCCAGGGACTACTCAGCAAGGTCTTCAGGGACCCCCTCCAGCCAACATCAGCCATCAGAGAAGTCCAGTCCTGAGTCTCACAGGGACCCGTCTGTCTTAGCACCCGTGCCAGGCTCAGACACTGGCTGGGAGCTGCTCCTGAAGCACGGCTTTGCTGTAAGGACTGCTCGGAGCACAGCCCTCACACGCCCTGTAGTTGGAGATGGGTGAGGCAAGTCTCACGGTTGCCACAGTCACCAAACCCTGCTGACATGCAGCTCCCTGAGGGGACTTCCTGGGACTCGTGTTTGCTCACAGGGCTGAGCTCTGACAGACACTTTCTGTAATAGCTGACCCTTCACCTGCTGCATGGAGGGGACGAGGCTCCCTAAGAGCCAGCTCAGTCAAGCAGAGAGAAGACATAAAGGGGGAGGGCTGAAGGAGCGGGGAGGATGGACACTGACTAGGGCTGAGGAGCCCGGCTAACGAGGGAGGCGTGGGAAACGGCACCCCAGCCCCTGTGGTCTGGTCAGGGATGCTTGCTGTCTTGATGCCATTTTTAATCACTGTATCATTTTCCAAACCGGTGCTTCTCAAACTTTATCCTGCTATAAGAATCACTTGAAAAGCTTGTAAAAAACACTGATTTCTGGACCCCAACCCCAGAGATTCTTGAGAGGGGCCTTGCTTTTCTCACGAGCTTTCAGGCAATGCGGATATTGCCAGCCCAGAGACCACCCTGCACAAGTATAATCTTGGCAAGGGCAGTGTTTAACTCCTACCCCTAAAGCTGGAATAATACTTTCTGGGGAAGGAAACCCATGCTTTTGGATAAGGGCCCGAGGACGTGCCTGTTTGCCTTGGGGATTAACTACTGCCCATAAACTATTCACTTTGATGACTAAGGTGCATCTGACCCAAGCCGTGGTGTTTTCAGTCACCTCATATGTATGCAAAAGCTGGACAGTGAAAAAGGAAGACGGAAGAAGAATTGACGCATTCCAACTGGGTGTTGGTGAAGAATGCTGAATATACCATGAACTTCCAGAAGAATGAACAAATCAGTCTTCGAAGAAATACAACCAGAATGCTCCTTAGAAGCAAAGATGGGGAGATTTTGGCTCACATACTTTGATCATGTCCTCAGGGAAGACCACTCCCCAGAAAAGGGCATCATGGTTGGTAGAGTGGAAAGCTGGCAAAGGCAAGGGAGGCCCTCAGTGAGATGGACTGACACGGCAGCTAAAACAATTGACTGAAACGTGACAACAATCCTGGAGACAACACAGGGCAGGAGGCATTTTGTTCTGTTATACACAAGGGTGCTGTGAGGCAGAGCTGACGTGATGGACCCCTGGTAGCACAGTGGTTAAGAACTGGGCTGCTAACCAAAAGGTGGGCAGTTCAAATCCACCAGCCACTCTTTGGAAACCCTATGGGGCAGTTCTACCCTGTCCTATAGAGTCATTATGAGTTGGCATCAACTCGATGGCAACAGAACAACATACCCTTCATGTCATTCAATGTAGCCCGCTGCCTCCCTTTCCAGATGTCTCCATTTGGGGGAAGGAATGGGAAGAGTTACCAAGCCCACTCAAAGATGGAGGAGACCACAGCCCAAGTCTGTCTCCTCCCTGTCACCTGTTGTGGCCACGTTCAGCTCTGCCTCTTACTGAGGGTTACTGGAGTTCACCGATGGAAGATACTCCTTTGTCACCGGGGTGGTCGCCAAAGGCTTTATGAAGGATGAAGACGCAAGGAGGGTTTAGATGGTTGGAGGTGAAGTAGCGGGATAAGCCAAGCAAAGAAAACTACATGTTTTTCAAGGCACACCCAAGGCAGGAGGAAGCAGGCATTCACCCTAGTGCCATGAGGTCATATAGCAGAAGAGAGAACCACTGAGTGACCAGCAAGGCGCCAGGCCATGGAGACACTAGTGTAAGGAGTCTGCCCTTTCCCTGCAGCAGTGGGAGCCAGGTGAGTAGGTGACATGTGGGAAACCCAGAGTGGAGGTGGGGCACAGGACAGAATTGCAAGAAAAGAAAAAAAAGGCAAAGTGGTTATTTTAATGGAAGAGTCACTCTTTCTGGAAAATAACATGCTTGATGTCTGGCCTTTAGGTTCTAAGGAGGGACTTACTTTGCTGGCCTACCAGGCAGCACCCTTCCAAGCAGGCCATAATGGGAAGGGCCTCCTCTTCCAGTCCAGCCTGGCAGTGCCCATCTGGTCAGGACAGAGGCGGCGGTCGCTCTATCAGGACCCAGGTCTACTGCTATCCATCCTCTCAGATTCCTCCTGAGGCAACATGGAAGCTGACCCAGGGACCTTCAGGGGTATGAGGAGCCCACCCAGGAAGGTCCCAGAGGCAGAAGCTAAGCCACAAGTAGACGGAAGAGCTCAGCAGACCCCTAGCTTCACACTGACTGACAGCATCCTGTACTGGGCAGCTGGGCCAAATGGCCTCTGGAAACTGACTCCTCCCGTGCCTGGCCTGTCAGTCCCTTCATGTCGCAGAGGAAGGCACAACCAAGGGCAGAGGAGCGGGGTGAGTGACACTCAGCATGTAAATCTTCCTTTAGCATGTTCTGGGCACCATGTACACTTCTTTTTTTTGCTCTAAGGGGTCTGAAATAACGTTTGTGCCATGGCGAACGTGGCTCCTGAGGAACTGTGTCTGGGGTGGGGGATGGAGCAGGCAGGGACAGGTAGGCTGATTCTTCTGCTGGCGGTGCTGGAGGCTGGCTGAGTTGCCTCTGGACCCCCTTCTTCCCCGTTTGCTGCCCTAGGTGCCTGCTCAGCAGCTCAAACAGAGGCACCAACAGACCCCAAAGAAGGCTCCATCCTTGAGCCCCAGAGGGGCCGTGTGAGAGCTGCACTCGGAGACCAACTCCTTGCCCACCTCATGCTCTTGGCCCGTGGACATTGGGCCCCCAGCTTGGTTCAATGTTGGGGCCCTAGACCTGAAAGTTTCCATCCCCACCGTCCGCCTAAGGCCCACATTCCATGGAGAACCTAGAAATACTCAAGCAGATGTTCCTTTTGGTGTGTTTACGGTTCTTTTATAATTAACTAATGGGCTTTGTAGCAGCCACTCTTACATGCACTTAATGGCTACAAACAAATCTGTCTTGGAAGAAGTACAACCAGAATGCTCCTTAGAAAGAGGGATGGCAAGACTACATCTCACATACTTTGGACATGTTGTCAGGAGGGATCAGTCCCTGGAGAAGGACATCATGCTTGGTAAAGTAGAGAGTCAGTGGAAAAGAGGAAGACCCTCAACAAGATGGTTTGACACAGTGGCTGCAACAATGGGCTTAATCATTGTCATTGTTAGGCGCCGTCGAGTTGGTTCCGACTCACAGGGACCCTCTGTAAAACAGAACGAAGCACGGCTGGGTCCTGCGCCATCCTCACAATCCTTGCTATGTTTGAGCCCATTGTTGCAGCCACTGTGTCAATCCATCTCATCTAGGGTCTTCCTGTTTTTCACGGATCCTCTACTTTACCAAGCATGATCTCCTTCTCCAGGGACTGGTCCCTCCCGATAACATGTCCAAAGAACATGAGACGAAGTCTTGCCATCTTTGTTTCTAAGGAACACTCTGGATGTACTTCTTCCAAGACAGATTTGTTTATTTTTCTGGCAGTCCATAGTATATTCAATACTCTTCACCAACACCGTAATTCAAGAGTTCCCTGCATCATCTCATTTGCTCCTCAACAACCCTACAGAGGAAGAAGCTGAAGCATAGCAAGGCTAAGTGACTTGCCTAAAGACCCAGAGTCGTGGGTGGCAGAGTGGGACTCAGTCTTGGCCTGTTAGTCTGTGGAGCGTGCTGGGCAGAACAAAATGAATGTGAGTTCAGCATCTCTGAGCTGCCTTCCTGCCCAACCCTAACCCTCAGTGTCCCCTTGTGGCCTGGAGAGAGGGCCAGCTGGGGGCACAGTGCCCCACTACTGTCTCTTAAGGAGGTAAATATTAAATGAATCGGTGTTTTCAGGTAAGTGATCAGGCAAGACCCGTGGAAAATGAAATTGTTCAGTAGTTAGATTTTGCTAGTGATTTCAAGTGTTCCTGTAATAGGTTCCTCCCCTGGCTTTTCCAAAGGGTGCATCCCAGTGGGGCCGTGGGGAAATAGAGCCACCACAGCACGGCCTTCTCCCCCTGATGAGCCACACTGAGCTGCTATGCTGGTGTGCTGGTGTGCCCTTGCTCTCTCTCTGTCTTTAGTTCTTTAGCTCTCTCTCGCTCTCGATCTTGCTCTCTGTATCTCCCTAGATCTCTCTCTCTCGTTCTCTCTCTCCCTTTCGTTCTGTCTCTTTAGGTCTCTCTAGACCTTGCTCCCTAGATCTCTCCCTCTCTCCTTCTCTTTAAATCTTTCTCTCAACCTCTCTCTAGATCTCCCTCTCTCTCTCTGTTTTTCTCTCTCTAGGTCTCTCTAGTTGTGCAGTGGTTAAGCACTGGACTGCTAACCGAAAGGCTGGCAGTTCAAACCCACCAGCGGCTCCTCAGGAAAAAGATGTGGCGGTCTGCTTCCGTGATGATTACAGCCTTGGAAACCCTATGGGGTGGTTCTACCCTGTCCTATAGAGTCACTAGGAGTCAGAATCAACTTGACAGCAGTGGGTTTTGGGTTTAGGTCTCTCTTTCTCTCTCTCTCTTTCTAGATATATCTCTTTCTAGATCTCTCTCTATATAAATATCTCTCTTTCGTCATCTTGGGAACCAAAGACCTTCTAGTCCCAGCCACGTCGGTAACGAGTGCCAGGCCTCCACCATGCAGCCTACTCAATCAGGGGGTCTGAAGTCAAACAAGCTGGTTCAAATCTCAGTTCTGCCACTTGCAAGCTGAGTGACCAAAGGGAATTTACTTTGCCTCTCTGAATCTCACCTTCCCTATCTAAAAGATGAACATAAGAATATACTTACTTCGTGGGGCTCATTCATTCATTCAGCAAACGTTTGAGAGCCTTCTCTGTGCCAGATACTGTTCAAGGCTCTGGCTGTGAAGCAATGAACTCCAGGGGGAAACAGACAACAAACAAATAAAGGAAGGGAAGAGTAGGGTTAAGAAGAAAAGCAAAGCCGAGAAAAAGGCTGGCAGAAGACCATGCTCAGAGAAGGCTGCCTGTAGCCTCTAAGGCAGCCTGAGAATGCAGCCATCACAGAAAGTTCTGGGTCCTGATCACTTCACTGAGTCCCTGGATTCAGCCATACCTGAAGGAACATCTACCCTCCCGGTCTTTGTACCTCTTTGAGCCAACACACCTCCCCACCACCCCACCTTTTTCTTTCTTAAATTGGAGTTGAGTTTTAGAGAGTCCTGACTAAGGCAAGGGGTGCAAAGCTGCTGCTTTCTGTAGTTTTCTGTTTAGTTAGAGGGTGCGTACATTTCACCTTATGATCTCAAGCAGAAGTGACGCGCACGTGGGGGCAGGAGGAGGATGTAAGGCTGAGTGATGAGCAAACATCTCTATCCGTTGGAGAGCCAGGTGAGGGGGGACTGCCGCCCTCAGACCCATCCAGAGCTCTTCAGCCATCACCGTGTGTCTGTGGACTCCTTATATTAACTGCTCCTCTGAGGATAAAACCCAGTTCTTTTATTAATATTATGAAACCATCAAGCAACCTGACGATGAAAACAATGCTTTCAGCCCGTCTGTGTGGTAACGATCCCTCTCGTGTTTTCTGAGCAATATATTCATTCCTGTGCCTATTGAGAGGGTGGGACCACCAGGGCAGGTGATTAATGGGGCCTTGCCCATCCTTCCACAGCAAGTGAAGGGCTGAGAGAGGGAATGCGGAGCCTCGTCCTGTCAGGAATAGATTACTAATAATTCCATTCCCCTTGGACCAGCCACGATCATTAATCTATTGTGAGTCCCAAGTCCTAGAAAGGCTAACAGTTTGACTACATGCAGTGAGGGGCGTCGCAGCTCTCAGGACGGGACAATCCCACCCCCCTAGCGCCACACTGGAGGGGTGCCTTCATTCTCCAGTCTGCAAACTAGAGCAAGGGGAGAATATTCTATGGGAGTTAAAAATTTGGGGTGTGAACATCCAAAATGTCTGTCGTTGGGTTCCTGGGTCTATAAAAGTAGAGTTTAGCTCCTTTATCTCCTGTTCAGAGTATGGGACCCCAAAATCAAGCCAAGGGCTTGCTTGTGCCCCTGCCAGGACTGCAGACTTACCTCCGCCGAGCTGGGAGCACGTAAGCCTGGCTGGGAGAGAAGACTCACTAGTGTGTGCTCAAGTCACATACACTCAACGCAAGAGCATGCCTCCATTAAAGATCCTATTCTCAGCTCTTGCAGTGAGGAGGGGGTTGCTCAGAGGTGACTCAAGCCAGGTTGTTGGCAGCTGGAAGAGCGAGGGAAGCAGCCAGGGCACTGAAGATACACACAGCTATGCTAGCAGGCAGCCCAGTTAGAAATAGCCTAAGCCAGTGTGCATGGCTGCACCACAATCTCCTCTAGACACCTCCAAGAGGCTGGGCTGGAGCTTAGCATGCACAAGACTGGGGCTTTTTCTAGGGTTTCTCCGAGAAGGGGGAGGAGGAAGTGCTCTCCGGCTTCCCCTCTGCCACCTCTTCCTTCTTTCTGGAGCACAGTCTCTTTGCCCCAAAGTCCCTGCTCTTCCGAAGAGTGGGTTCAGTTATGTGTGTGGAAGTACTACCACTGGAAGCCCTCTTGGAATGGAAACTGAGTCCCTGAGGACACCTTAAGAACCTGAGTCTTCAGGTCGTAGCAGAAATGTTTAGCCGCTCACGGAGAGAGCAGGAAGGAATTCGCCTAAGGGTGCGATGGTTTCAAGAGTACCCCACCCCATCCATCTGGGAGGGCCTCCCCTTTGCCAATTCCTTCCAGCTTGGAAGATCTGAGAGGCCCTGCACAGAAGGGCAATGGTGACAGCTGAACCGCAGGTACCATTAATTGAGCAGAGGGCAAACATCCCCCGCCTCTGTTCTTCATAATCTAAATTGAATCTGGGAGGGGGAGAAATTGCGGGATGGAAGTGAGAAACCAGCTGCATTTCAAAATTACACTGCTCAGAATGGCAATGGTTTGGGAGGCTTTTGAGGGAGGATGGCCCGTCCTCCTACAGGTCTTACTTCACTTTAGTGCAGCCCCTTTGTGAAGGGGAGGGCAGCAATAGTTTCATAATACTACAAACAAAGACCTCCGCCATCAGCCACTAGGCCAAAGAGCCCCGGGAGACTCTGGGATTGGAGTTCCTGCCTGCCCATCTGGAGGAGAAGCTTCTCAGGGCCTTGGCATTCCCTTGGAGAGACGGGCCCCCAACCAATCAGCTGTGGGTCTGGGCAGGAGGAGGCAGTGCTGTGACTTCTGGGGAGTTAGAAGATCTCACTGCCCCAAATCTCCCAGCCCCCTGTGCTCCCCACTGATATTCTTTGATCCAGGACCCAACGTACTTGCCAAGGCTGTGGAGGTAGGGTATGGCCTGAAAAGGAACCTTGACAGCTGGGCAGCCCCAAGTCTGTCAGCTGTGAGGTCTTACTTGAGTCCCTGGCCCTTACAGAGAGAGAACATTCTCCTATTTCCATGACTGCCCAGTCTCCAGGCCCAGCCTGCCAGCGCCCCCAGGAGCCCTATGATGATAAGCACGGTAGGGGTGTGGGGCAGTGCCTCCAGGATTCCAGAAATCACCCCGGAGCCTCAGTCAGCTTCCCCCCACTCCTTGGACTATACAGGGAGATGGCCCCCAGGCACCTCCTTATCTCCCCTTGGAATTAAGCAGTCCTGTCAGTTTTAGATGTGTTCACTCAGCCCGCAGAGAAGCAGTCCAGGACTTTTTTCACGTTAACCTAAATGAAACCAGCAAATGGAAAGAGGACTTCATGTGAGAAGAAACCAACCCTTCCAGCTGCTGGTCACCTGTTTGTGAGGCCTCCCTGTGAGTGGGCTTGTCTCGAATGTGCACACCTGTGCTCAGGTGTGAGCCCTGCTGACTCCAGGGCATGCGTGCACGCGTCTAGGCAGAGAACTGTGCACCACGATTGCCCGTCGACCACTTGGAGAGGTCCCTGAGGTCCTGAGGTTCTAGAGGTCATGGGTTTAAAGCTGATCTGTCCAGTGGTCTCAGACCCTCACCCCTGTATAAAGCTTTCTGCCTAGTGAAACCAGGATCTATGGGACAGAAGCCAGCAGGGCCGTGCCTATTCCTCTGATGTGAATTAGGGCTCCCTGGAACCCATGTGGCTTGAGATAACGTGGCCTGAAATCTCACCATGGGTCTTACTCCTCTGAGGTAAGTCATTTGTTTCCAGAGGGCCCTCGTCCAGGTGGGAATCACCTGGAAGGTGGAACACTCACTAACTCACCCACACTGGGCTGAGGTGGGAGCATTCTGCCTGGGCCTGGTGAGAAAGATCCAGAATGTGGGGCACTAGATAGGGGCAGGGAGTAGTGAGAAAAACAAAGTTCTTCAAGGGTACTAACCTGCTGATCAGAGTTACCGAATAAAGTACAAGACACCTAGCAAAATTGGAATCTCAGATAAACAACAAATAATTGTTTAGTATAAGTATGTCCCATGCAGTACTTGGGGCATAAAAAATTAAAAAACAAACAAAAATAAAACAGTTGTCATCAAGTCGATTCCGACTCATGGAGACCCCATGTGTTTCAGAGTGGAACTGCCCATAGGGTTTTCAATGGCTGTGACCTTCCAGAAGCAGATCGCTAGGCCTTTCTGCCAAGGAGGCTCTGGAGAGATTCGAACTTCCAGTGTTTTGGTTAGTAGCTGAGTGCTTAACCGTTTGTGTCACCCAGGGATTCTTATTTGGGGCACACTTATATTAAAACATGTTATTTATCTGAAATTTAAATTTAACTGGGTGTTTTGTATTTTTATTTGCTAAACTGGTGACCTTACATGCTGAGGGCCAGCAGCATCTTCTAAATAAGACCCAGAAAGCAAAATCCTAGTGAGCCAAGTTCTGAGACAGCGCAACATAGAATGCCAACCACTTCCACAAATCAGCTTACAAACTCTCTTTATCAATGCCTGTTTAGCGACGTCTTCCCCGGAGCTGGGGAGCTACTTGGAGGGATACTCATGTCCCAACCACATCTGTGTCCCCTTCAAGGCCCAGTTCATCCCCAGGCAATGCTGCGAGTCAGGGCATCTCAGGTTTAGCTTCACTCCTGTTGGACACAACTTCTCTAAAGCTCAGTCTCCTCACCTCTACAATGGGATGGCCCATCTTTCCTCTGTGTATATCACCGTTGGCTGTCAGGAACAAATAAGACCTTTCAAGAAAATGTCCGGTGAACTAGAAAGTATTACAAATCAAACATTATACAGTATGCTATTCATGTTGCTCTCAAAACATTATATTGAATTCCACTCAGCTGCAATGTCTCATCTGGTCCCTTCTGCCACTTCAGGAACAGCCCCACAGGGCAGGACAGAGCCCACCCAGAAGGTCTCTGCCCTCCTATTGCACATGAGATTCTGGTCCGCGGTGTGGGGAGGGGCTCGCTGCCTGTCAGAGCCGCGTGTGGTCCTATCACAGACATCACAGTCAAACCTCACCCCCTTCTTGCCACCATAGCTGCCAACAAGTATTGCGGGCACTGCATGAGCGCTCACTAGCTTGGAGTGCCATTTGTTTCTCTTATAGAAAACAAAGCCTACAGGAGATGGAACTCATCAGAACAGGACAGACTTTAAGGTAGTCTGTCCACCTAAAAGGAGCCCTGATGGCACAGTGGTTAAGAGCTCGGCTACTATCCAAAAGGTCCACAGTTCGAAATCTACCAACCCCTCCTTGGAAACCCTGTGGGGAAGTTCTATCCTGTCCTATAGGGTTGCTATGCGTTGGAATTGATTAGATAGCAATGGGTTTGGTTTTTTGTATCTACCTAAAGAAGTCCCTGGGTGGTGCAAATGGTTAATGTGCCTGGCTGCTAATTGGAGGGATGGAGGTTCAAGTGCACCCAGAGGAGCCTCAGAAGAAAGTCCTGACAATCTACTTCTGAAAAATCAGCCATTGCAAACCCTATGGGCAGTTCTGCTCTGACACACATGGGGTCGACGTGAGTTGGAATCCACTGGACAACAACTTTTTTTAAATCTACCTAAAAATATATAGATCGATAAATAGATAGGAGGACATAACAATAGATACAGGTTTGCTGCACATTTTCAATAATATTTTCAACAAATGTTTCTTCAGAAGTAGGGGATGGGTTATTTTACCAAGGTTTCTTCATTCATTTAAAAAGCATTTATTAAGTACGTACTATCTGCCAGGTGGAGTCCCTTGGTGGTGAAAATGGTTAATGTGCTTGACTGCTAACCAATAGGTTGGAGGTTCAAGTCTACCCAGAGGCACCACAGAAGAAAGGCCTGGTGATCTACTTCCAATAAAATCAGTCATTTTTGGGGAGGTGGTTCCATCATATCCCTGATTTTCAGTTCACCAACTTGGCAGACGAGAAAAGAATGCTGTGATAGGCGGAATAGTGGCTACCAAAGATATCCAAGCCTTAATCCCTGGAACCTGTAAATGTTACTTTATAAGGAAAAAGAGATTTTGCAGAAGTAATTAAGTATCTTGAGATGGGGAGATTTTCCTGGATTATCCTGGCGGGTCCTAAATGTAATCACAAGTATCCTTATAAGAGGAAAAGCAAAGAGAGATTTGATTACAGAAGAAAAAAGCCATGTGGCAACTGAAGCAAGGTGTTTTGCTGCTGGCTTTGAAGATGGAGGAAGAGGCCATGAGCCAGGAAACACGTGGAATGGAGCTCTTGAAGCTGGGAAAGACAAGGAAACAGATTCACCTCTGGAGAACTCTGGCGGGAGCGTGGCCCAGCAAACTGATTTTAGACTTCTGAACTCCAGAAGTATAAGAGAATAGATGTGTGTTATTTTAAGCCACCAAATTTGTGCCAATAATTATAGCAGCGGTAAGAAATTAATACAACCACCATAAACTTCATCAAGTTGTAGTTCCACCCACGGCAGGCACTGGTGAAAAGACTGCCTGCCGAGGAGTCTCTTGCGCCGGGGCAAATTCTGAGGCACCCAGGGCTGGAACCTGAGTCAGTTATCTGCACACCTGTGGTAGGTTCTTTCTCAAAGGAAGCTCTGGGGATGGCAGGATGGCTGCCACAGACCCAACTAGCCATATGGTGGCAAGTTGATGACATTGGACACATTGCATCATGGAGTGGTCCAAGTTTCGCCTTACCTATGACCATTGCATATTCCTGGTAAGAACGCACATTCTTCTCCTGTGGTGTTTTACGGCATCTGATTTATTCTCAGGAGAGTCCCAGGTAACATTGGCCCCCACCAAGCAACCAAATTTATAATAAAAGAGGTGCAACAATGGCAGATGACCAGGGGCTCCAATCAATGGTACGTTGGAGCAGCTCATGCCAAACCAGGAGAGCTGGTTGTTAAATACTGTTCAATATTCAGGAACTCTGCAAGACAGTTGCTAAACCATTACTGCCTTGAAATTGGCCATGGTTAAAGCATTCACATCATTAAAAAAAACTCTGCCAATCACAGCTCCTCTCCATGTCCCCTATCCCCCCTTCATATTCCCCATAAGCCAATTCACCAACATATCACTGAATCCAGGGGTGTTAATATACTGCATCACCCAGACCTGCTTGACCAAGAGAAGGTTGGAATGGCTACTTACAGGCATAGGTAGAGCACCAGACTGGGGATGGTCCTTTGTGGGCTTAAAGGTGCTGTTCTTCAAGAAGCAATATATGCTTTGACCCAAAGGCTGTATGTGGTGCTGTGTGCACAGGAGGTAGAACACACTAGTCTGGGAACCAGGGAGTGAGAACAGGAGGGGACCCCTCTCACTACTAAGCCCAATGGGGAATTTGTGCTTCCTGTCCCCACATCTTCAGCTCTGCTGAGCTAGAAATTCTAGAAGCAACACTTCTACCAGAAGACACAGTAAATATTCTGCTAAATCTATAGCTGTAGATGCTGCCTTGTCATGCGGGGCTTGCTACACCAGTATACCTGTAAACAAAGAAAGAAATTACTAACTTGATGGAATAATTAGCCCTGCTTATCCTGGTGGCCTAGTGGTTAAGAGCTAGGGCTGCTAACCAAAAGGTCAGCAGTTTGAATCCACCAGCTGCTCCTTGGAAACCCTTTGGGGCAATTCTACTCTGTCCTATAGGGTTGCTATGAGTCAGAATTGACTCAACAGCAATGGGTTTTTGGATTTTATCATGAGTGAGGGGGCATTGTGGTTCAGTGATAGAATTCTCACCTCCCATATCGGAAGCTCAGGTTCAATTCCTGGCCAAGGTACCTCATGTGCAGCCAACACCAGTCTGTCAGTGGAAGCTTGTGTGTTGCTGTGATGCTGAACAGGTTTCAGTGGAGCTTCTAGACTAAGACGAGGAAGAAAGGCTTGGTGAATCTACTTCCAAACATCAGCCAATGAAAACCCTATGTATCACAACAGTCTTATCCACAACCGATCAGAGGGCTGGCACAGGACGGGGCCATGTTTTGTCCCACTGTACCTTGGGTTGCCAGGAGTCAGGGCTGACTTGACGGCAACTAGCAACAACAACATCATGAGTGATAAATTTGCTGATACACAATGGAAGGCGGGAGGACTTTGTCTAGAACTTGGGGGATTTGCTTGGGCAATTCTTGGTGATTTCTTGTTTGTTGACAACTGCGCAAGCGTAATTTCAGAACCATGCTTGACAAAGGTGTGGTACCCAGAGGCTCAGATCCCTCAGCCGTGAAGGTCCAGGTTTTCACTCCCAGGCAAGCAGCCTGGACCAGCGGGAACGCTGGCAGTGGGCGAGGGAATCTAGAAGTGGTGGTAGAGGAGTAAGATGATGAATAGCAGGACCCAACCTCAGGACCAAGCGCAGCTTGTCCCATGGACTTCCCTGTTGTGTGCATTTATTTATTCAGTGAGAAACCGGCTGACCACATCTTGAAGAGCAGTTGTTAAAGAGGAACCTAACGCGGGTCACAAGTGGACTTGCGTGGTCAATGGATGGGCTGAGCAGAAGCTGCTGGTGCTCTCCCCATACCCCTTCCTCTGCCACATCACCTCAGCAAGCCAGCTGACTTTAAATTGCCCAGATCTGTGTCTTTTTGCTGGCAAACTTTCTTCAAAGTCATGTGAAGCCACTCTGCCTGCATGCAGGGCAGCCTGGACGTGCAGAGAGTGAATAGCCTCCAGGAGCAACGATCCACTGATGGCATAACTCGCCTCTAGTGCGATAACCCCAAGATGTGTTCTACATCATTTCCCAGAGATTTCCTGCAACATTAAGATCCATAAGGTCACTACAAGTCAGAACCGACTCGATGGCAATGGGTTTGGTTTGGTTTTTGGTTGGTCAGCTATAGTTGGATCTGACTCGATAATGAGCCCCCCCCCTTTTTTTGCTACCTTTGTTCCCTGTCTCACTTTTCCCCTCCCCCATCATTGTTTCATGCACCTCCAGGTAAACTACTTGCATTTAATCCTTACATCACTGTCTACTTTTGGGGGAACCCAAACTAAGACAAAGGGTGCAGAGACTATGGGAAAAGGTAGGCAGATTCCAAAACTATTTTGAAGGTAGAATCAATAACACTTGGTGGGCTGAATATGGCAGCTGAAGAAAGAGAGGAATTAAGGATAATGCTTAGATTTCTGACTTAAGAAACTGGGTAGAAAGTGGTATCATTTGCTGAGTGACTATTGCCATTGAGTGAATTCCGACTCATCGTGACTCTATAGGAGAGAGTAGAACTGCCCTATAGGTTTTCCAGGAGCAGCTGGGTGGATTCGAACTGCTGACATTTTGGTTAGTAGCCAAGCTCTTAACCACTTCACCACCAGGGCTTCTAGAGGGGTAGAAAATCAACCAATTCTTTTTTGGTTGACATTGTGTTTGAGATTTCTATAAGACAACAAAAAAGAGATATCAATTATGTCTGGGATAGAGATATAATGGGGGGCAGAAGTGGTTCAGTGACCTTGCAGAAGACCCAGGTTCAATTCCAGACCAATGCACCTCATGCGCAGCCACCACCTGGCTGTCAGCTATGATGCTGAACAAGCTTCAGCGAAGCTTCCAGACTAAGACAGACTAGGAAGAAAGGCCTGGTGATCTGCTCCCAAAAAATCAGCTAGTGAAAACCCTATGAATCACAACAGTCTGATCCCATTGTGCATGGGGTTGCCATAAGTCAAGGGCCAACCTGGTGACATCTAAAAGCAACAACAGAGATGTAACTTTGGGAAAATGGAAGTGGTCCCAAGAAGTCAGATGTCACCATGGGGCTTTCTCTGACCCTGAAATGTGCTGGAAATAATGTTGGTCGTTTCCTTTCGGCTACAGCAACCAGCAATATTTCAGAGACTTGTGCTCCATTAGCCTGGACCCCAACTTGATGACATGTTGAGCAGCACCCCAGCCAGCCCTCAATGGACTTGTCCCATGGGTGAGCAATAAACCTTAGTTGTTGTAAGCTTCTAAGAATTTAGGATGTTGTTACCACAGCAGAACCTAGATTATCCTGATGGGTACAGGAACCTGTCCATCATTAAAACAAAGAGGGGAGAAAGAAATGAGGGACATAATTCAAGGTAGTTTTGTGGGTCTGACATTGAGTAAGTAAATTCACATGGGGTGATATTCCAGAAGGGAAAACCATATAAATGCTATTTCCATTCTTCAAAACCGACTGCTGGAAAAAGGCATCTAGTATTGTCTCTCCAGCTAGCTCAGCAGGACTGTAGTCTTTACCTGGATTAACATCCCAGGGTGTACGCAATCAAATGTAAAAAATCCATTATTCTATCAACTCTCAATTCATTGTATAGCTGAGAACACAGGTCACAGATGGGCCCTTGAGCCATTTTGCTGTGATTTTCTTATACACTGACTGTTTTACTGCTGATTGACTTTCTGCTTTTTGTTTTGTTCCTGTTCGCACGAAAACGTCGTCATTCCTGCTGACAGGCAGGTGGAGGCAGGAGGAGAATGAAGGTCTCCATGTGGGTTCTCCAGGCACACCATTCACAAATAATGGAGAACTTGATGCATTTCCCCAGTGGGTGGCTGTTGGTAGGGGTGGGGTACCAAGAACCCACACTCCCCTTCTAAGTTTTCTTCCTGCAGCTGCTCACTGAAGTCTAAAATTCATTTACAGGAGACACAACCTTTTATTCCCAAGTTAGAAACAAGGCCTCAGTAGTAAACATCCATTGGAGAGGGAGGAGAAGGGAGTGTGTGTGTGGAGGAAAGGAGGTATATAAGTCAAATCTAACCAGGAAAACGGAACTCCCTTTGAGTTCTTAAAGCAGAGAAAATTTAATGCAGGTAGGTGGTTACATAAGGGATGGAAGACCTGGGAAGCCAAACAGGGAAAGGTGAAAATTTCTCAAAAAATAGCAAGAGCAGAAGGTCCCTACTTCCCCCAGGCTGGTGGGACAAAGGGAGGAGGAAGAGTTTGTGAAGCCCAGGGACCAGGGTCATACCTGCAAACCTTAAGCCATGGGGGCCTTACTTGCCAAAGCTGGAGCCACAGACGAGACCAGCTGCTGCCAGAGATGCTGCCCAAGGAGGAGAGAAACGGAAAGAAACACCAGGGTTTCTCCGTTCCTCCGGTCTTCCACCAAGATATCCCATTGGCTGAATCCAGCTGGAAGCCAAGATGGCAGCCTGGAAAAAGCAGCCTGCAGGAATCAGAGGCCTTGCAGTACAGACCAGAGCAAGGAGAGGAAAAAACATTGATCAGAGAAAATAGGGCTGATACAGGAAGGCATGGTACCCAGGAATTCAGGTGGCTGCCAGACTAAACACAATTCCTTCCATAGCTGCGCCTGTGTCAAACCCTAATTCAGTGGAATCCCTTAATCACTATTCCCTCTGGGCTTCCTTTTCACAGTCCTGATCTAGCCATGGAATCTGAAGGGGTATAACAGATCCTATTGCAAGATCCTTATTCCCTGCCCATGGTCATTGGGCAATGGATGGACAGTGGTCAAGCTGGACCAACAGAGTCCTCCCCAGTGTTTTCATACTGAAGCTGGTGGGAAAGAGGCCTCTCTGGTCTACTTATGGAGCTGTATGGATCTGTGTGGAGTCTGTAAGCATTCCTTGATATGTGGAGGAAGAGATTTTAGTAGGATAGAATGAAGCCAAAGCCGAAATGGAGAGAAAAACATAAGGAGAGAGAGAGGGCAAGGAATTTCAGGTGGCCTTACAGAAGAATGTGTACACCAGCCAGCAGGTTGCTGGGATATTGATATTTTTATGTTTTTCAGAATCATAATTTTTCCAAGGGTGTCATAGTTCCATATCCCAACTTGCCTTACAGATAGGGATGGTCACTGAGATACAAACTCAAGCCCTCAGGTGGAACTTTTGGGAAAATTCTTTAAAAGAGAAGAGGGACTGATTCTAGTGACAGGCTCCTTTTGCCCTATGCCCACCTACTGCCAACACACACCCACACACTACTTCTTTTGCCGACCACACAGTCACATGGCTACCATCTTGAAATCATGAGTTTGAGAGCCCTTCCCTAGAGAGCAGTGAAGCTGAGAGACGGAAGTTGACTGAGTCCTTAATGAGAGTCTAGGAACATCCTACAACCTTGAGCTGCTTACATTTCTCATTACCTGAGAGAAAAAAAAATATGTACTTCTTGCTATTTCAACCACTATTTTTCAAGTCGTAACTACCAGGACTGAACAGAATTCCTAACTGATAAACAAAGAACTCACCTATGCTAACCTTCTTGTTAGATGTCTTTTTCCCAAAGGAAAATCTTTGTCTTCAACTTCTGCTAAAGACACCGGAGGCCCAGCTGCCAGGACTTCTCTAGGGATAGTGAGAATTCAGAAAATGTGCAAATCCCACCCTGGCTATGGAGACTGAAGGACCTGAAAGTACTCTCAAGTCTGGCACAGGGATACTATGGATGGTCTTCCAGTTCTCCAAAGACTGAAAGTACTAAGAGACACCAACCATACTCTTGCTTGTTTGCCTACAGCCCCAAAGCCAGCCTCTTCTTCACATGAGTAGCTTTTTGCTTATCTGGGCCCAAATCTGGCAAGGGACTTCCAAATTTGGAGGCTTCTTTGAACCATCCATCCTACGACCAGCTTCTTCTTTCCAAAGACAAAGATCCAGGTCAGAAGAAGAACGGTAGCTGTACTCCCAAGGCTGCACCAGACAGGAGGGTGCTGTTTTTCATCAACAGCCCAGCCTTTGAAAAGTCCAGTCTTCAAATCTTACTGAGGACTGCAGGACTTGGAATTATCAGTGCATATTTTTCCAGCCTCATCAGGGCACAGACCTCTTACGTTTGGGGAATTATTAAGATGAAAATCCCTAGAAACCCACAGTCAGATAAGATTCATTTCCAGTGCGGTGTCCCGGATGGCTCCAACTGGACACAAAAGAAAACGGGGGAAGCTGCAGGAAGAAGGGAAGGAGGTGGGGGACTGACGGCTCTTACTTAAAGACGGTGACCATCTGGGAGCGGTTGAATATTTCTGTTCATGATACAGGAATGAAGTTCAGGAAAGTTGCTTCTGTGTGCAAAAAGATGAATGGCTGTGAGCTTGGGAGGTGACTGAAGGAAGTGCAAAGTGGTTTATTGTGCCACATAAAAATAATGAAGACCCTTGGTGGTCCTTACCTCAATTTTACAAATCATGCAGGATGAGTGCAGAGAATTTTTCCTAGACCTTCGTCACCCTCTG
>NW_004443950.1:23718916-23720060 GCF_000243295.1 Trichechus manatus latirostris | reverse complement strand
AAGTTTAATTCTCTGCGATCAAAAGAGTAGAGAGGCCAAGAACTCTCACAACAAAACAACTCTCATCACTGGGTTCTTGAGGAGTCAGCCTCCTTGTGCTCTCAGTATGGGGTTTTCTACCTGTTTAGCCCAAGGAGTTGGACAAATCATCTGGGAGGTCAACAAGTTGGACCAGGTTTCATCCTGTGAGGGAGGGCAAAGCTCCACTCACCTGGGCTCTGTATGAAGCAGACTGACCACCACCATCAATTTCCCTTGGACATGTGTGGTGTTGGACATCACAGCACAAACCTGTGTTTCTCCTCAGATTAACACACCTGGGTTCCTGTCACTGGGACCTGTGCAGCCAGGCTTCTGGCAGTAACTTTCTTGTTCACTCTGCTTCAGGGCTTCCTGGAAGGGGCCACATGTGAGTCAGGCAAAAGACAAGCCTTAGAAGCAAGGCCTGGTGAAGTGATGCTGGACTGATCTGAGCATGGATTTGACTGCATGGCACTAAGACTGACTAAAACTCAGAGCGCTCCATCACAGATGGGGATCCCCGGAAGCAGACTCTGAAAAGGAGATTAGCAGGCAGGAATGTGGAATGGAGAGGAAAGGAGGAAGATTAGGCAGAGGGAGAACTGTGCTGTGATGCAGGACCAACAAAGACCTCAGCCAACATCCAGGGAGCCTGGGTTCTGCAATGGCCCTGCAGAGGTGTTCTAGCTGGGTGAGGGCTGGGGCTTTATACCCTTTGTTGATCGGTAATTAGATGTGGGCTGCCATGGGAAAGCTGTTTAACCCTGGGCAGTGCTGCTTTCTCCAGCCAAGAACATCCTCAAGACTAAGGACCACCCTCCCAACAACCATGGGAGTAAGTCCTTCATAAGCCCAGGGGATCTGCACTGCACTGTAGTGTCTGCTACACTTCCCTAAGGCCCGGCACCTGGAATTGCACAGCATATGTTCTGTAGGGCTCAGGTGGTGAGTCCACAAGTTCTCTGTAACAATGACCACACCCTCAACTTGGGAGAAAACATGTAACATAACCTGTATTTTACAGAAGGGTGGAATGTTGAGGAAAGTGGTGTGGAGAACAGCTCACTGCTGAGGAGAGCAAGACAGATGCTCAAAGGGTAAGGATTGCCTTGCCTGGGTACCT
>NW_004443950.1:23705274-23718816 GCF_000243295.1 Trichechus manatus latirostris | reverse complement strand
AATTTAACTTTTTTACAAGTAGAATTCAGTGACATGAATTATGTTCTTCATGTTGTGTAACGATCACCACTATCCATTTCCAAATTTTTCCATCACCCTTAACAGAAGCTCAGAGCTCCCCAGGCAATGACTCCTTCTTACTCCCCTCCCTCCTGCCCCTGGTAACCATGAATAGACTTTTGTCTCTATACATGTGCCTATTCTAGATACTTCATGTAAGTGGGATCATACAGTATTTGTCCTTTTGTGTCTGACTTATTTCATTTGGCAGGCTGCTTTCAAGGTTCATCCAAGTCATAGCATGCAACAAGACTTCATTTCTCTCTGTCACAGAGTAATACTCCATTGGATGCACATACCACACTTTGTTTGATTTTAATGGACCAAACTCACTGTGAGATAGACAGTCTCTAATCCTTTAGCTGGCCTCAGTGAGACTGGCCCGTTCTCTTGACATTTCACCTCCTTTCTAGGCAGTGCTTTGGTGCCAAGGTCTACATTGGACATGATTTGGGGCATGAACCCTGAGCGTAACCCGTTTTCACAGAATGTATCCCTGCCCTCTGCCCTGCTGGGAACGTGGTCTTCTGGCAATGAGTGACTGGATGGTGGGGAGGCCCTGCCTTCTCCAGTGGTCAGTGAGTCAGTCATGTCCCTCTCCTGCAGCCTTCACAGGACCGGGGCCAGAGAGCATTGGGTTGATTGGCAGTGGGACCTGCAGCAGAGCACAGATGACACAGAAAGGACCCAGTGTAGGCCACCACTTGATGCCAGCAGCAGGCTGATGAGTGAGCAGAGGAATTCACTCAGCAGAGAGAGGAGAGCAAAGCACAGACTTGAAGAAGAGAGCGTGGGTGGGAGTGGGGATGGGGAGGTGAGGAAGAGTGGACAAGCTCAGCTGCTGACCAGGCACCTTCCCAGATTCAGGTGCTTCCATGGGGTTGAGCACTCCAGGAGATGGGCCCTTACCTGAGACAGCCAGAGTGGGCATCAGCCTTCCACACCCAGGAAAGCCTGATTACTCAGGGCCACACGCCCCAGATGAAACGTGCCAGTGGGTCTGCTACTGAACTATCTCTGAATTGCTCCCTGGTCAGGAACCACTGTCTTGAGACCAGCAGGAGAGCAGATAGCACCTGCAGAGCTGTGAAGTTCACCACTGCTTTCACTCTCAGCACCCCCACTGCTGAAGTACAATACCGTTCCCTGGGATGGAAGCCTACCCCAGTATGGAGGAGGGGAGGGAGAGCTGTCTCGCTGTCCCACCAGCATCCTGTTTCTAGTTTGTTCTGTTCAGTCCCCAATCTCGCTGGAGAGCAGCTTCCCTCCTCCTTGGCACCACTTCTCCTAGGACAGCCAAGGCCTGTGGATCTGGTTGCTTCACTCATCACTGCTCAGTGGCTGGGGACCAAGCTCCAGTGGCCTCAGGTCACGGGTCCCTCTCTACTGGGGGCAGGGGAGTTACATCCATGAGAAGCTTTTACTGAGAAGACTAGAGAAAGGAAATCAGACTCCCACAGGTGACGAAGTCTTGTCAAACAAGCTCCCCAGCTGGGCCTTAGGGAGATTCAGACCTGACTGAGCATAGACCCCAGGAGTCCCTTAACACAGGGGTTTTTAGCAAGGCCCTGGGTGTTTGAGAGGGAGCCTGGGGAAGGTGAAGATGGGGAGGTGACATGGAATCATTTTCTAGCCCAGGCGGAGGGACACATGGAGGGTTCTAGGGAGAAAAAGGATATGGAAGAGGATGAAGGAGCCATTTCCCCCATCTATGGCTGTATTAGCTTCCATTGGCTGCTATAACAAATTACCAAATGCTTGGGGACGTAAAGCAACACAGATTTATTATCTTATAGTTCTAGAGGTCAGAAGTCCAACATGGGTCTTGTTAGTTGTCAAGTTGGCTCCAACTCATAATGACCTTATGTATAACAGATTAAAACCTAGCAGGCCCTGCGCCATCTTCACAGTTGTTGGTGTGTTTGAGTGCATTGTTGTGGCTGTTGTGCCAGTTCATCTCACTAGGGCTTCTCTCGTTTTTGCTCATCCTCTTCTTTACCAACCATGATGTCCTTGATCTTACAGGGCTAAAATCAAGGTGTTGGCAGAGCTGAGTTTCTTCTGGCGGCTCCAGAGGAGAATCTGTTCCTTGCCTTTTCCAGCTTCTAGAGGTTGTCTACATTTCCAGCTTCTAGAGGCTCGTGGCCACATGACTGTGGCCTCTGCATCCCTGTTATCATCTTCTCTGACTCTGGCCCTCCTGTCTCCCTCTTATAAGGGCTCTTGGGATTATATGGGGCCCTGGTGGTGCAGGGGTTAAGCATTTGGCTGCTAACCAGAAGGTCGGCAGTTATAATCACCAGCCACTTCTTGGAAACCCTATGGGGACAGTTCTACTCTGTCCTATAGGGTTGCTATGAGTTGGAATCAACTCAATGGCAATGGGTTTTGGTGTTATTACTTTGGGCCCACCTGGATAATCCAGGATGCTCTCTCCATCTCAAAATCCTTCATTTAATTACATCTGAAAATTCCTTTTGCTATGTAAGACAACATAGTCAGAGGCTCTGGGGATCAGGACATGGGCATCTTTGGGGCCATCAGCCTCCCACAGTGGCCCAGTGGTAGGCTTTCCCTCACAGTGAAGAGAAAAGCTTAGCCTAATTCTGCTTGCAGCACAGCTCGGCTCAGAACAGACAGGTCCGCAGCAGGGCCTGCTTGTCTGGAAGGAAATCCCAGGGTGGGCATGTCAACCATCACCCAATAACCTCTTTTCTACCACACAGCGGTCTTCCTCCCTTTCTGGCTTGAACACCACCTCCCAGGTTATGAACCGCAGAGATTCTCTTTCCACGTGTCCCTCTCAAGAACAGCAAGAGCAAGTAACCAAGCCCTGGCCAATGGGACTTGAGGAGGCACTGGGGGCTTTTAGACATTATTTTCTTCTCTGATTAAAAGAAGAGAGAGAACTGGGAAACCCTCTCTTCTTTCTTGCTTGTGTGAGAGCATGATGCTTAGATCTTCTGCAGTTGTTTTTCAACCACAAGGAGAAGATCAAGCGAACCATGAAAAGCCAGCCCAGAGGACACTAAGCTGTTGAGAATCCACTAGAGCGTCCTGCCTTTGTATTTATTATCACGATTAAAAAAAAAAAAACTCATAAAAAATAACAGAAAGTAAATTCCAGTTGATTAGCTACTGTCATTTCAGGGGCTTTTACTTGCAACCAAAAACTTCCTAGCAGAGCAGGGAAGCGTGGCTGCTAAGAAGATAGCAATGCCAGTGGTATCAGGAGCCCCCACCTTGAGTGGACCTGTGGAAGGAGAACAGCATACAGGGGCTGGAGCATAATAACACCATGTTTGTATCCTACGGCTACCGTAACAAACTCCCACAAACCAGGCGGCTTCAAACAACACAGAACACAAGTCTGAAATCCACAGTTGTCTGCAGGGCCATGCTCCCTCTGAAGGCTTTGGAGGAGGATTCCTTGCCTCTTCCAGCTTCTGGTGGCCCCAGGTGGTTCCTTGCCTTCTGCATCTGCCTTCACTTTGTCATCTTCTCTGCGTGTCTCTCTCTGTCCGTACTCTTTCTGTAAGGACACTAGTCATTGAATTTAAGAGTAGTTAAGAGCTTGACTGATAACCGAAAGGTCAGAAGTTCGAATCCACCAGCTACTCCTCGGAAACCCTATGGGGCAGTTCTACCCTGTCCGATAGGGTCACTATGAATCGGAATCGACTCAATGGCAAGAGATTTGGTTTTGGTTTGGTTAATCCAGTTGAGAAACACTGGTGGCACAGTGGTTAAGAAAGATCTCGGCTGTTAATCACAAGGTCAGCAGTTCGAATTCACCAGCTGCTTCTTGGAAACTCTATGGGGCAGTTCTACTCTGTCCTACAGGGTCGCTATGAGTTGGAATCGAATCGACAGCAATGGCTTTAGGTTTTTGGAATCCGGTTGACCTTATCTTAACTTAAGGATTAATAGGGCAAAGACTCTATTTCCAAATAAGGTCATGTTCTGAGGTTCCAGGTGGATATGAATTTGAGGAGGGAGGGATGCTATTCAACCCATTGCAAACACGGTCGACTATTTCCAGGTTGTTGTGTGGCACACTGCGGATATTTTCCAAATTAGAGCGGAATGTTTTCAGAGGGCTGAGTTCCTGCATAGAGCTAGTGAAGTTGGAATTATGATTGTTTAGCAAGCCCTTCTACCCCGCAGGCTGTGAGGCTTGGAGAAACTCAGGCTACCGCTGTGTGGAGTCATGAGGAAGGCGTGTTTTCAGGACTAATGAAGACCTGGAAATGCTCGTGCAACCTCAGAGTCATAATTTCTGCTCAGTCACACAGAAGAAAACTAAACTGCAAAGGAGCAGGGCCTCAGGGCATTAGCAGAAAGTTAACAGCAGAAGGAGATGGGGAAGTGTCGCTGTTGAATCTCATTCCCAATGAGCTGGCATGAATTCACATGTAGGGGGCGCTGTGCAGAACCACAGTGGGCGTGGCTCCTTGCCCTCCCAAGGGGGCTGTAAACACAGCTGCCTTGGGTGCACTGACAGAAAAGAAAAGAGAGTTTGCATGTTAGCAGAAATAAAGCCATCTTGTCTCAAGGCTGGAGCCCCGGTGGGGCAGTGGTTAAGAGCTCGGCTGCTAACCAGAAATGCCTGCAGTTCGAATCCACCAGCTGCTCCTTGGTAACCCTATAGAGCAGTTCTATTCTGTCCTATAGGATCGCTATGAGTCAGAACCAACTCGAGGGCAACGAGTTTTTGTTATTTGTTTTTGGTTTTGCCTCAAGGCTGCACATGAAAAGCCCACACCATCTAGCAATGGGTTATCTGAATGACTGTGGGAACGGCCAGGGTCAGAAGACATTGGAGAATTCAGTTTGGTTAAGGGACTCAGAATATGTCTAACCCAATCTGAACGTGCAAATTTTACAAAAGGAAAATTCAAAGCCAGAGAGGAGGTGCCCAGGCAAGGGCATCGAGCCCATGGCAGAACCAAGACTGGGCTCCTCGACGTCTGCATGGACCTGGACATGGACCACAGTTATCCACTTGGGCTGCTGTTTCCCCCTCAGGGAAAATGTGTCCAGCCTAGCACGGTGAAGTCCTTGGAATGGGTAATAGTCCCCAGAGCTTGTCTTTCCCGTAGAACTTTCCCCCAAAAAGCCCTCACGAGCTCCCTGGAGGTATAAGCCAAATATGACTCTTACTGTTTGATAGATGGGGAACTGGGGCTCAGAGACTCGGGGGTCTTCTTCAAGAACTCCCTATCTCTCTCCCACGATCTGCACCAGCAAAATGCAAGTTCAGCCCAAGCCAGAAGCCATAGAAATAATGGCAGAAAGTCCTCATCAGGGATGCAGCTGAGTAGATGACAGCCTTCAACCAGCTCCCAGAGAGGAGTGAGGCTCAGCTCTGTTGAGACCCAGGGAAGGACTGTGCCTTGAGGCCAGCAGCTGTTGGGGAGAAGAGTCTCATCCAGTTTTCTCTTTTCAAAGGGATAATTCTGACCTCAGGAGGAATCTGAAACTCCAGGCAAAGCTTCTAAGACCAAAGAACTGTTTTCATTCTCCTCACTACTTAGTCTTTTATTTTTGCATCTTTTTTTTATTGTGGTAAAGAATATATATAACAAAAAAATTCTTTTTGTCGTTTTCACCATTCTAAGTGTACACTTCGTGTGACGTTAATGATATTTACAATGTTGTGCGATCATCGCCACCATCTATTTCTAAAAGTTTTTTATTGCCCCAAACAGAAACTCAGTGCCCCTTTAGCAATAACTCCCCATTTCCCCTTCCCCTCAGCCCCTGGGAACCACTACTCCACTTCTGTCTCTATTTGCCTATTCTAGATATTTCATATAAGTGAGATTATACAACATTTGTTCTTCTGTGTCTGACATATGTCACTCAGTATAATATTTTCCAGGTTAATTCATGTTATATCATGTATCAGAACTTCATTTCGAGGTCCAGTCTTTCCTCAGGTTCCAAAAGAACTGAGCCCCACGTCTCTCTGGGAGCTGGTTGATGGACGTAATCTACTCAGATGCATCTCTGGTGAGGACTTTCTGCCACTATTTCTCTTTATGGCTCAACAATATTCCACCGTGTGTATGTACCACATGTTATTTATGTTGATGGACACTGGGTTGTTTTCACCTTTTGGCTAGTGTTAATAATACTGAAAAAATGAACCAAAAACCAGAAAAACCCAAACCCATGGCTGTCGAGTTGATTCCAACTCATAGCGACCCTATAGAATTGTCCCATAGGGTTTCCAAGGCTGCAGTCTTTATGGAAGCAGACTGCCACATCTTTCTCCCACAGAGAGGCTGGTGGGTTTGAAAGCCCACCTTTCAGTTAGTTGCCGAGCACTTCACCACTGCACCACCAGGGCTCCTTGTTGCAATGAACATTGGCGTACAATTCACCATTTACTGTGATTCACTGCCCAGTGTGTTAAAAGTAAAAAATCAAAGACATAGTGGTATGAGTCAGGGTTCTGTGGTGTGACTTCCTTGCTCTTCTACCTGCGAGCAGGTGTGTACACCTGTACCTCTGACTGGGCCCCCATTCTGTCCTCACCTAGGCTGGCTCCCATCTCAGAAGCCTAAATATCCCCAAGGTAGGATGGGGCCAAGGGCTATGCTAGTTGCCTTACATACATGTTTTCACTTAATATCAGCCTCACATAGATATTGTAAGAATAAATTCTCTGTCTTAAAATAACCAAACCAAACCCACAGCCATCGAGTCAGTTCCAACTCATAGCAACCCCACAGGGTTTCCAAGGCTGTAACTCTCTACAGAAGCACACTGCCACATCTTTCTCCCACGGAGCTGCTGGTGGTTTCAAACCACCAACCTTTCAGTTGGCAAGCAAGCAGTTTAACGACTGTGCCACCAGGGCTGCTTTCTTAAAATAAAGGAACTTTAAAGTCATTCTTCTTCATCGTTAATTCAACATATATTATTTAAGGAGCCAGACACTGAGTGAGGTTGTTGGCAAAGAAGAGTAAAAAAATGCCAACTGGCTTCAGCCTTCACAGAGCCTTGAATTAGGGGAGAGATGACAAATAATCACAATAGAAAATGGGAAATTGAGATTGTGATAAGGGCCATGAAAGAGAGAAGGATCAGCAACCTTGCCTATAGGAGCTCCATGTGAGCCTGCAATGAAGGATTTGCCCCAGTCAAGGGAGTCTGGTCTCAAGTTGAGACCAGAATTATGAGTAAGAGATGACTTGGCCATGAAGGAAGGGAAGGGCACTTTATGCACAGGAACAGCACATGTGAAGGCTGGGGAGTGTGAGTAAAAACAGGAAGTACAAAAATCAGTGAAAGGCACAGTGGCTAGAGGGCAGGAGAAGGAGGACTTTGTTGGTCCTGGTAAGGGTTTGTCTATTCAGGTAGAATGGGAAGCCACGGAAAGCTCATTGAGTAAGTATTGACACAGTCAACTTTGTGCTTCAGAATAACAATCCTGGCTATGTAGTGAAGGAAACCCTAGAGATGGGGGCAGCACAGGTACAGGGGATCAGTGAGGGGGCTTTGTCAATAGTCTAGGTGACAGGTGACTTGAACTAGAGTACCACACAGGTAGCAAGTGGCAAAGCCTGAACTCAAACCACCATCTAAGCTAGACCAAGTGCGTTAAACCTCATGGGCGTCATGGACTGCCCCATCCATTGACTGAGGCTTGCTTAAGAAACCCTCCCCATCATTGTGCCTCATCTGCTAATGTCCCAAATGTTTGGGCTTTTCCGGAGTGGACCTCTGAAAGAAAGGAGTCTATGCCCAAGGTGTGACACTTCCCAGCCAATGGCTTCAAATGCCCATCAAGGCCCCCAGATCACGCCCTCTGAGGGTCAGCTCTCTCCACTATCCTAGGAAGACAATACTAAAGCTCAGGCCCAGTAGGCCACCGCTCCCTCAATCCCTGGAGTAGGCAAGGTGTCCACATACAGCATTGTCTAGGCAGACACTAAATAACCAGAGTTTTAGCCAAAGTTGGAAATTAACACCTACCCCAGGTTTCTGGAGCTAGGAGGGTTCAGAGATGTAAATGACAAGAGGTGCAGCAGGAATCAGAACTTGATGTTGTAAAATACTGCATAATTTCTTAAATGTTAATTGGTTAGAGTGTCAAAATTTGTACACACATGTAAATAGGTTAATGAATTTTATTCTACACAGATAATTTAAATTGTAAAACAATCAAATTACTTTCCAGGTAATACTTTGGGCTCAAATCAAATAAAATCTTGAGTCATTATAACTTTAGGAAAAGAAACTAATTTGAATAGGTGATTCAGGTCCATTAAAAGTCTTCTCAACCTTAAATAGTGATAATAGAAATCAGAAAAGCTCGAGAGTGGTTAGGATTAATTAAGAGTGAATGCATTTGGGAAAAGGAAAATTATGGTGCTGTAATTTTAGAATGCAAATGAGGTCAAAAAGTTTAAACTAATGTGCATCTATATAAACACAACCTCAATAAAGGAAAAGTATTTCATTACAAGGATTTATAAGGACTGTACTCTCTACTTCTTGTTACGTAAGTAGCAACAGATTTATAAACAGTAACCTGTTGTCAGCTAATTAGACCATCCTGTGGCCGCCAATAGTTAAGCTGGTACCTGTTTAGAAATTCTAGATTCTCAAAGTTCTCTGCAGCCTGATTCCTTTGCCCTGTGAGACAGACACTGTTGGTGACCCGCTCATTCCTCCCGAGTTCGTTTTACCGTGGACTTTGCTACTAAAGACTCTTACCTCTGTCTTCAGGCACTTTCCCTTGGGCTGCTAGAACTGCCTCCCCCAGAAAGAGACCCAGGAGTACCTGGGAGGTTATGGTCCCCCACACCCCATTTGGAGCCCTGGTGGTACAGTGGTTAAGAGCTAACCAAAAGGTCAACAGTTCGAATCCACCAGCCGCTCCTTGGAAACTCTATGGGGCAGTTCTACTCTGTCCTGTAGGGTCGCTATGAGTTGGAACCTACTCAAAGGCAATGGGTTTGGTTTTTTGGTTTCCTCCCATTTGGGCCTACACCAGTGGTCTCTGGCCAATGGGTGGTGTGAGAATACAAAGCTACTTGTTTGCCTCGAGGTGGGACACACTCTGCGTTATAATTTATACTCCAGAGCTCCCCACATGATCAGGCTGAGGCTAGAACTTCAACTCAATGGAAGTCTTGCTGGACTTCCATTCTACTTCCATTCTACTTGTCCTGAAGTAGACCCTGAGAGGGGAATTCTACGCAAATCATTTATGGAGGGAGTGCTCTCAGAGGAAGCTTCAGAGAAGTGGGGGAAGCAGAAGGGGACAGGGGAAGAAGCCAGGGAAAAATAAGGGTTCAGCTGAAGCCTAGTCTCAGCCTGCTTACCCAGGGTGCTTCAGGAGGGTGAATGGCCCCACCTCATTCTCCAAACTTGAGGCAAGGGGGCTGGAATTTAGTATCTCCATACCAGTCAGTCCTTGGCTGTGGGTCAACCTCCAGGGAGTGTGTAATATCTTAGCCCAGGAAAATTCTTCAAGAACTGTGAGTCATTAGATCCAACACTCAGAGCACTGAGGGATCACACCACCAGCCCAGTGCAGGGAAGCTGGGCACCAACAGTCTCTACCAACGCTTCTTCCCTTTTTCCATCTTGCCTCTTCCTTACACTGCCTCCAGGAAGCACTTCCTTAATATCTCACTTGCAAATGAATCCTTATCACAGGCTCTGCTTCTGAAAACCCTACTTAGAACACACTACAGGTCTAAGGATCAAGAGTTAAGCTGGCTTTGATGACCACAGGTTTGTCCTGATCCTGAAAGTTCCTCTATTCCCTCTGATGGAGAGCATCTGCAAACGTGGGCTCCTGTGGTTCCATCCAACCCAATGTCCATGTTTCCTTCTTCTAGTAACAGTACACTGCTTTTCCTTTGAGGAATCAAACTTGCACAGATCTCAATTTATAAAGTCTGGGCATGCTACAACACTCCAGAAGGATTTGATCTAGATCAGTCTCGACTTTGCAGCTTAGGGAGCCAAGTCAGTCCCTTTCTGCTCAAGCCACCTAAAGATAAGTTTCAGTCTCTTGTAACCAATGACCCTCCCCTGACTAATATCCCTGACAAGGGTCTGGAGAAACCAGCTTTTTGGAAATTGTCTCTTCTTGAGATGGTGATGTGGCATAAAGAGAATAGACTCATAGTCTGCAGTCTTGGCAACTATGTCACCTAGATCTTTCTCCAACCTGGGCCTCTGTTTCCCTATCTGTAATATGGGGGCATTTGTACTCTGTATTCCCTAAAGGTGGCAGCAACACTGTCTGTCCAGGACTCTGTGGTTGATTCCTCTCAGAGTATGCCCTGTGTGCTGAGCTCTCCCATCCAAACCCCTAGGGTCCCAAGATTCTGAGATCTGACCCTGGGCTTTCTGCCCAACAGTCAGATCCTTCCCATGCCCCTAGCTCTACCTCCAGGTCCAGAAATCAGTCTAGGAAGAGCAGTGGGACCCAACACATTGGCAAGCTGGGGCTCCACCCTGGAAGTCCTCCTCCTGCACAGGTAGCCCTCATACTCTGTGCGAGAATGTGACTTTGGCTCCTTATTTTGCTGTCCAGTCAGAGGAGGTCAACTCTGATGGGTCCTTTCCTCTCCTAGGGCTGCTGTCAGGTTCCTGTAGTCTCACATCTGGAGAGAATGGGAGCTAGAGAGCCTGAGTTCAATTTCTAGCTGTTCTACTTTCAAGCCATCTTGTTGCCGTACCTTTCCAAGCCTCAGATTCCCAATATGCGCAATGCAAAAAACAACAAAACCTGTTGCCATCAAGTCGATTCTGACTCATAGCCACGCTATAGAACAGATTAGAACCGCCCCATAGTGTTTCTAAGGAGCAGCTGGTGGGTTTGAACTGCCGATCTTTTGGTTAGCAGCTGAGCTCTTAACCACTGCCCCACCAATCATCTTATTGTACATAGAACCTACTTCATAGGAATTTTCTCAGGGTTAAATAAAACCTTTAGCAGATGCAGTCAAGCTCCGCCCACATTCCCTTGGATCACTTTTCCATTCCCCCTTCCCCTTACAGCCCTCAGGCCAGAGCCTGTGTCTCTTTGTCGGGAAGCCACCCTCAGGCTGCTGGAAAAGAAGGAGAACCCCCAAATACCTGGAAATGTATACCCCGTGTCCCATCCCCAGTCAGCCCCTAATCAATGCCTGACAGGTGGGGGTATGAATGCTCTAGCCCTCTTGCCCTTGATTTGGTCTCCAGAGCTCCCCCACACCCCAGAGAGGTTGAGCTGAAGTTATCCACTGTGGGACTTTGCCTGGCCTCCTTCCTTCCCAGCCCCACTTCCCATTTAACTACTGTTTTTTCCTGGGGGCAGCTCCTACTAAATCGCTGTCACTTGAACTATATTCTCAGGGTGTGTGTGAAGCCCAACCTAAGACACTCCTGTCTGACGCTTAACAGAATGTCTCACACATAAGTGGCACTCAAGCAGTGAATGGCTGTTACTGCTATTGAGTGCCCCCCCAGTCTATGGATCGCTGGTGGGTAGACACAAGTGCACATGCCAACCCGTGTATACACACACACGCACACACACCCAGAGTGCATTCCTGGGAGACACAAGTAAACATCCCTCACCCATCATTGGTTATTCTCCTCTAAGTCATGTCTGATGGCCCCATAGATACAATGTTACCACAAGGCTAATGCAAGAGACTGTTGTTTGCTTGCATTAGGAGAGGTGTCCCCAAGCACAACTGAATCGTCTGGGGCTACTCTGCACAGGCACAACAGAGAGGACAGCTCCCCAATGTAGCCATAACTGAGCGGCCCGGCCACCTGTCACCTCTATAGTCTCCTTTATTTACTGAGACCCTACAGAGGTAGGACAAGGAGAGGGCTAGGGGAGCCACAAGGAAACATGGAGGATATTTAGGGGAGAGAAGGATCACACTGAGGCTTGAAAACATCAAGAGGCTCCCAGGAAGAAGGTTATCCATGCGCTGGTTGCTCAGAGCACTGCAAGCCCCAGTCTGGGTACGAGTGTCAGGGGGGCTGGAAGGGAAACTGCACCGCTATAAAGATCCCTCACGTGGTGCTGTGTAAGCAGGAGGTTGGGTGGCCTCCCTATGGAGACCCAGTCAGTAAAACCTGGCGTGGAGCCAGGGCTCAGCCTCAGAGGACAGGACATACAGTTTCTGGGACCCTTTCACTGAAGACAATGTCCCTTATGGGATATTAATAAGAATAAGCCCCCAGAGTTCCGGGAAAATGGCACTCTAGACAGAAGCACCACGCCGTCCCTCCACAGCAAAGATCCGAAAAACTAAGCTAAACAGAGAATACAACAATCCTGAAACCCTAAAACATCAAATGAAGAGATAAAGAGCTCAGCCAAGCACCAAATGGAGTGAGAAAACTGACAGAGAACAGAGAGCGAGGAGAGATTCATGCAGAGGTCCCCTACCAGCTAACACAGTGCGGATCCGCCATCTTGGACTCCTATCGGAGACCAGCAAACAGGGGATATGAGAAAGCAGCCTCACAGAGCATCCAGAGGGAGACAAAAACAACCAGTAATTGGTGATATACGCTCTCCCACCCCCCACCCTTCTTCACCCCGACTCAGCCTCCTCTGCTTCCCGCAGCCACAGTCTCTTGACGAGGAAACACTGGCTGCTTGGATTCCACACACCCGAATGGGTGGCTCTCTGAGTGCCATTTGTTGGCTGCTGCTGTTGCTTTTTTTCTGCTTCTTTTTATTTCTTCCTTGCTTCTCCCCACCACCCCCTCCTTTAGCTCAAGTACCTCACTCCGTGCGCCATTTTTGCTTCTTCCTGAAGGGCTGCAGAGCTCCGTTCGAGTGTGGAGATGCTTCCCGGATTGGGCTGCTGCACTGGTGGGATCCCGGGGCATTTGTTCGTTTCTTTGTTTTAAATTGCTTGTTTGTTTTCTTTTCCTTTTCTTGAGTTGGAAACCCTTTCTGGCCAGGCTGAGCTGCATGGCAGAGAGATGCCCCTTCGGCTTCCACAGACTCATAGAGGGATCTCTGAGGGCATTTCTTTTTACGTTGGGTTTTTTTCTTTTTTTCCCTGTTTCTTTGGGAGCCTATCTAGTTTTGTTTTGTTTTGTTTTTTATTTATTTTGTTTTCTTTTTCCTCTTTTTCCCTGTTTGTCTTTCTTCGTTGCTCAGTTTCTCATCTCTCTATATCTTCCTTTCCTTTCTGTTCCCTGAATACCTGGTGTTGTATACCTCTACGCCTTCTAGCCAGGTTGTACTGCAAAACCTGAGAGCGACTTCCCCAGACCTCATAGCTGTACCAGTGGGATCCCTGGGAACTTTGCAGTTCTTTAAGCTTTCTGATTCTTATTTATTCATTCTTTTCTTTTCTTCCGCCTTACCTTTCTGTTTTTCTCCATTTCATAGTCTCTCATCTCTCCACTCCAACGGCAAGCTCCCCTAGCATTCTTTTTTGTTTGTTTGTATGTTTTTGGCTCCTGTTCCTCTCTCCTCTCTCCCATATC
>NW_004443950.1:23666343-23698925 GCF_000243295.1 Trichechus manatus latirostris | reverse complement strand
AAAAAAAGAGGTTGAGAAGTTAGAGGGTTGATATGTTGTGGGGTTGTTAACCAATGTTATAAAACAACATATGTACTTATGTTTCATGAGTAACTATTTGTTCTGTAAGCCTTCACCTGAACTACAATAAAATAAATAAATACATAAATAAATAAAAGAATAAGCCCCCAAAAGAGGCCCTCAGTATAAACAAGAGATTTATAAATAATAGTAGCTACCATTATTGAGTAGTTACTACGTGCCAAGCACTGTGCTAATAAGTTCTTTCCATTTGTTGTCAAATCTTGATGACAACTCTGGGAGGTAGGTATTTTCATTCTCATCCCCCCCACACCTCATTTTACAGGTGAGGGAACTGAGGCTCAAAGACGGTTATATGCTTGTCACAAAGCTAGAAAGCTATGGTGGTGGGATTCCAAATGACGTCTGGTTGACTCTCAGCTCATGCTCTTAACCACTCCATTACAAGCAAGAAATAGCCAAGCTCCCAAGGAGGGGACTCAGAAGGGCTTTTTTTTTGAGGAGGTGGCAGTAAAGTTGGGCCAGGAAGCATTTCCACCCACAGAGGAAGACAGAACAATGGGAGGGATTTCAGGCAAACGATCAGAGAAGAGTGAGCTGCCCAGGCAGCCCCCAGAGCAATGTTCCAACAGGAATCCCATGGGAGATGATCCTGGAGACATGGGCCAGACTTCACAGGCCATAGGGTTAAGACTTTTTCTGAGAGGTACTGGGAACCATAAAGGGCTCTTGAGCAGATGAGTAACATAATCAGAGTTCCGCCTGGGCACTTTAAACTGGTTACAGTTTGGGGGGTGAGTGGTGAACATCTGTTGCATTTGGTGATCCAGAATTCATTCCTTCTTCACTCCATTTTAAGCAGCATTCTATCACTAGGAACGGAGACAGACAAAAGGTGACTACGCGCAGAGCAGGAAGTAACTGTTGCCTGGTTTTCCTAGGGTAGCCACTCCTTTTCCAACTTTGCCCACGTTGTTTGGGTGAGGTCGACTCTGACCACTAACTGCCGTGACGTATTCTCAGTCTTGTCTGAAAAATTGGGTCATCCATTCTCATGCCATAGTATTGCTCAGAGAGGCCCATGTGACCTAGGCCGGGTCCATAGAATTTAACATGGAACTCTTTAGAAAGCTAATTTCTCTTCTTGTTAACTCTTAAAGTGGGCCAGATAAAAGCCCAGAGCTGCTGGGAGCTGCTGTATCAAGAAAGCCTGCTTGAGAGTGACACCAACCCAATTGGAAAAGAAGCTAAAAGATAAGGAGTGAAAAGTAAGACAGCGCTTACAGCATCCTTTGAGCACTTCTATTCAGCCATGATGATGAAGAGACTGAGGATGGTGGGACAGAAAGACAAGGAGCCTTGTCTTGTGGTTGACAGTCATTGTTGAGAATATTGACATCCCTGCTGGCAGTGATGCCATGCCTGACACCTGGAACTTCTTGGTTACTGAGCCAGTTTATTTCCTCTTTAGCTTCAGCCAGTTTAAGCATGGTCCTGTCACTTCAGTGATTATGGGTAGATGAGATAGTCGGTGGAGACAAAGAGCTGCGTGTGGTCACAAGTGGAGACCTACGTGCCAGCTCACTCATCTCAGGGCTGGTTCTTTTTTGCCTTCAGCCTAGAGCTGGTACTTGTAATGTGAATGATACCTGAATGATTATAGTTGTTCTTGTTAGTTGCCATCCAGGTGGCTCTGACTCTTGCTCCTCAACCTGTAAGGACCTGCATCATGCTGCCCCAAATCTCACCGTTCAGCTAAAGGCGCCCCCAGCTGAAGAGGAGTTCTCAAGAGTAAACATCCTAACCTAAGCTTCTAAATCCTTCATTCACATTAGTGTGGATTTCACTACAGGTGGAGGAGGTTGGTTAGGTTAAGCCAGACCAAGCTTGGGATTGTGAGGATGGTGCAGCACCGGGCAGCGTTTCCTTCTGTTGTACGCAGGGTCACTATGAGTCACTATCAATTCAATGGCACCTAAAAACAGCTAACAACAACTACCCCAAGCTGATACCATGTCCAAAGTACGTGAGAGGAAGTCTCGCCATCCTCGCTTCTAAGGAGCATTCTGGCTGTACTTCTTCCAAGACAGATTTGTTCATTCTTCTGGCAGTCCATGGTATAGTCAATAGTCTTCACCAACACTATAATTCAAAGTGTCAATTCTTCTTCAGTCTTCCTTATTCAGTGCCCAGTTAATAATCTCAAAATGCCAGTGGCTAAAAACACGTTTATTTCTCACCTCTGCAAAGTCACTGTGAATCCAGGCAACTATCTAGGGTAATTATGTTCCCCGCAGTAACTCAGTGATCCAGGGTGCTCTGACATCAGGAATCCATCATCTCAAGACCAGACCTCCTCAGCTGCCCATCAGGTGAAACACACTCGCTCACGTGGAACTCTCACACCCGCTCTTCAAGCTTCAGCTTAGATGTGACCTACAGGGCTTCCAAACACAGCCCTGGAAGGCATCACAAAGTCCTGCCCACATGCAAGGGGCTGAGAATGTGTCTTCCATGTAACTAGAAGGAGAGGAGACCAACACTTGTAATGTTTACCACAGCAGCTGCAAGAATAAAGTGTGACTGCCCAAGGGCAAGCCTGGCCATCAAAAGGTCAGTGAGCACAAGAGGAGGGAAACACGTTCCCTGTTCCTGCTCAGAGCCTCTCAGTGCATAGCCCTGGGACAAATGCAGCCCATAGCTGTGTTCTGTTTGCCTTGGTCCCCTGGTTTTAAAATGTTTCAACTAGTTGCTGTATTTGTTTGGGATTGCTGTAGCGTGTATCAGAAACCCGACTAACATGGTTTAACCCCTGTCACGCATTCAATTGTGTCTACCAAAAAAGAGATGTTGAAGTCCTGACCTCTGCACCAGTGAACATGACCTTGTTTGGGGAAATAGGATTTTTCTGTGCAGATTAGTTATTAGTTCACAAAGTCATACTGGAATTAGGGTGGATCTTAATCCTGTCCTTTCTGAGTGGTGTCTTGTAAAAGAGAAGGACAGACAAGGAAACAGAGTCACGCACAGGAGAAACATGCCTCGTGAGGGCATGTCTACAAACAAAGGAACGCCAAGAGATGCCCAGGCCAGCAAGGAGGACCCTTCCCTGGAGTAGATTAAAAGAGAGCGTAGAGCTGCCAACACCCTGAATTTGGACTTCCAGACACCATAACAGTGAAAACCTGCATTTTCGTTCTTTAAAGCCACCCACTATGTGGTATTTTGTTATGGCAGCCCTCCGTCACTAAGCCAACACCTTGTTGCTGTAGCTGTTAATTGCTGTCAAGTCAGCTCTGACTCATGACAACCTTATGTACAACAGAACAAAATGTTGCCCAGTGCGGTGCGATTAGGGGTTTATTTTTCTATGTGACAAGAGGTCCCATGGAGGCCATTCGGGATGGAATGGTGACTCCAAGATGATACCCATATCCCATACTCTTTGTCTTTCTGTCCCACCATCCTCAGCTTGTACTTTCATTCTCAAGACACCTCATCATCACAGGTACTCCTTGATTGCTCCGCTCAGGGATGGATTCCCCAATAAACAAGGTAAGCACATGCTGAGGGCATCAACAAAACAGAGGCACCAGTTATCCAAAGCAAAGTCTCATAGATGCCAAGCAGACAGGACACAAGGAAAAGCAAGCGTCGCAGTGGAAGGGAACTGGCAGGGCACTAAATGAAATTGATATAATTTTATAAATTTTGTATATGATAATAATTATTTTTTCCTTTTCATTTCGGAATGATTGGGCATAACCTCACATTCAGTTATCTCTCGTTGACTGCGTAAGAACACGCTAGCTGTGCTATAATCATGTGACTCATGACGTATCTGGTCCTGTGCAAAGTGAACCAAAATGCATCTTCAGACTGAGCATATTCTTGTATTTGTATCATATTCTTTGTGATTGCTCTCGCCCCCCTCAGTACTAGTGCAATGAACTGTGGAGACACAGCACGAAAGGAGGGAAAGTGAGTGTCCAATTCTTTAAGTACTATTTCAAGAGGAAAAACACTCGTGGAGATCTGTGAAGGTTCCACCAACGAACATCATATGACAAATGAATGAAATTATTTCCAACTGCCTTGTTAGTGCTATTTCTTTTGACTATCTCAGACTTGAAGAACAAAATTACATGTTCCAAATGAATTTTGTTACTTACTAATTTTCAAATATAAATTTTTGTGTTAATGTCCAAATTCAAATGTAAATTTTATTTTATAAATTTTTCTTGTTTCATAAATTTTGTTTATTTATTTTCAATTATTCAAACTTATTTGCTACAGTAGAACCAAATCTAAAAAGTGACAATTTTATATCCAGGTTAAATGAAAAGACAACAGCCAAGTGGAGCACAAAAACAAAAACTCACAGAAGATAAAAAGAAAAGGATTTGTAAAGCGCTAAAGGCAATTCCAGAATCAGAAGAGACTTCCATTGAAGGCTCGAGTTTATGGGTACAAATCTTTGTACTAGTACTGCTAGTGCTGATATTACTAATGGCAATACAAATATATTATTTGCTGTACTGAAAAAATAATGGTGTAGAAAGTGAAACGATTTTAGAATCTGAAATTGTCACATCAGCAGACCCCATAAATAACAGAAATACAGATCCTGCTTTATGGACTAATCTTTCTTCTAAAGATGTAAACTGTTGTATCAAAAGAGGGCCAGGTGAATGTCAACATCACAGTGCACCGTTTGAAAATTGGTGTCAAAAATTTCTGGATGTTAAACAAACAAGGTTCTGTAGCCAGAATATATTTCTAGGTGCAAAGCTAGTGGTGAAAATTATAGGAGGGAGTGACTACCGTATTCTTCCTCAGTTGACTCTGTATATTGTTTTGTTTGCAAACTATTCAGTCTTAATGATTTAATTCTCGATTTGCTGCGAATGGATTTAGCAATTGGTACAAATTGCATATGATTGATAAACATGAAAGCCGTTCAATTCACAGAGATTGTATGTTGCCATATTTAAACTGAAGAGATAGTTTTTGCTTATCTCATGAACTGGAAACACAAATTAATGAAGAACGTCAGTATTGGAAAGTTGTTTTGCAATACACTGTAGCTGTCATTATAACAATTGCTGAACATGGGCTATCTTTTGGAGGAGGAAATGAAGTGTTTGGGTCTCTACAAAATGGAAATTTGGGGGGCTTACTTGAACTTATTGCTCACTTTGATCCATTTTTAGTAGGTCACATCTCAAAATATGGTGACACAAGAAAGGGCAACCCATCTTATATGTCTACAACAACCTGTGAAAAATTAATAAACTTAACAAGTGATAAAGTTCAACTATTTTCAGTGAAATAAGTATAGCTCAATATTTCAGCTTTGTCTGTAGATTCCAGTCCTGATCTTTCTCATACAGATCAGCTAAATATTGTTTTAAGATATGTATCTCCAGTAGATGCACAACCTGTTGAGGGATTTATCACATCTACTAGCTTAAAAAGTCATACTGGTGAAGACATTGCAAATCAAGCACTTCACTATTTATGCGAAGTTTGCATAACCAATTTTTCTAAGTGCAGAAGCCAGTCCTATGACAAGGCTGCCAATATGTCAGGGTGTCATAAAGGCATGCAACAGAAAATTTTAGAACATAATGAATACGCCATTTTCATACCATGTGCTGCACATTCACTTACTCTTGTAGGATGTAGCACAGTAGATTGTTGTCCAGAAGCAGCTAATTTTTTTTTTCTACTGTTCAGTTACTCTATACATTTTTTGCTGCCTCTACTCACCAATGGGCAGTTCTTAAAACATATTTAGGCAATGATCAAGTATTAAAATGTCTTTCTAATACATGTTGGGAAGGGCATACTGTAGCAACAAGTGCAATCCTGGAATCAAACACAGATGCTAGATGCCTTAGAAAATATTGCTGAAGACCAGAGACAAAAAGAAGATACCAAAAGAGAAGCTGAACACATTACCAACAAAAAGCAAACACTAGAGTATGTATTTATGTCGGTCAAGTGGAATAATATATTGTAGCATTTTCATCAGACTAGCCAAGCTCTCTGAGATTCAGAAGTAAATTTAAAGATGTGTACAGATCTCTACCAGTCGTTATAGGGTAGTTATGTAATTTAAGAGAATATTTTGAAAACACAACAAAACAAATACTGCCAGATACTGATTATCAAGCAGTTCACCATCACAGAAGCATTAGAAAAAACAAGTAAATAACAGAAGTGCTCCAGAAGTATCATTGAGTAACAGAGATCAATTTCATGTTATCATACACTACACTATCTTTAACACACTTGACTCTTGCATGAAAAGAAGGATAAAAGTGAATAAAGTTCTTTCAAATAGATTTTCTTTCTTTAAACCACGTGGCTATACCTGAGGAAGAATGCATGAAGGAATCCAAGAAATTAGTGCAGACTTATCCTGATGACTTAAATACAAACCTTTATGGACAGGTGTGATAATTTCCTTCCTACATGAGAACTAAGTTTACAGATTCAGGAAAGACAAATTTTACTCATGTAGGTATGTATGATTCCATAATAGAAGATAAAATACAATGCACATTTCCCAATGTTGAAATTGCTTTATGAATATTCCCTACTTTAATGATCATGAACTGCACAATAGAATGCTCATTGTCATCCCTGAAGAGATTCAAAAACCCTCAGCATACAACAACGATTCAAGAAAGACTTGATTCATTATCTTTATTATGTATGGAAGCAGATATTGATCAGCAGCTTAACTGTGACAAAATCACAGAAGAATTTATAAGAGCAAAGAATAGAAAGAAATGTTTTTAATCATAACATGTTAGAGATAAAAGATCTATCTAAATATAAAATACAGTAATTTGTTGTAATATTTGTTTTCTGATCATTAAATTTTGCTTTTGTGACATCTTTTCATTTACTCATTTATAATTATAGCATTTATTATGAAACAAGTATTAAAATTGAAGTATGAGCCATTTAAAGCAAAATTGGTGAAAGTCAATTTTTTGTTGTGGGAGAGTGATAGAATTTTACGTCGATTGCTGAAAACTAACCTGGGGGAATCCCTGGTGGTGTAGTGGTTAAGAACTTGACTGCTAACCAAAAGATCGGCAGTGTGAATCCACCAGGCGCTCCTTGGAAACTGTATGGGGCAGTTCTACTCTGTCCTATAGGGTCGCTATGTCTATAAGTTGGAATTGACTTGACTACAATGGGTTTGTTGAAACAACTAAGTTCACTGACTTATTTTCTTTGTTGTAGAATATGTGGAATACTCTTCTTGTAGAAAAAGTGGTATATACTAAAAATCTTAGCACACTGCATCACTAAAAATGTTATAATCCTGTTCATCTCATAAAATGGCAGACGCCACTTTTGTGTTCAATTGCTAATATTATAGTCGGGTTTTAAAAGAAGTTACATCATGGACAGCAAGACACACACACACATATAAATATATGCATGTATATGTATAACTCACATATCATGTTTGAATGTGTGAATTAGCAGAAGAGGGGCACCATGGCTTATCAGTGTTCAGGGCCCTCACGTGCCTCAATCTGGCCCTGGCTCTACTGCATCCAAGAAGACAGAGGAAAGAGAAACATCTAGAAGGAAGAAGCAGCACCTACCTCAGAAAAACACAACTTTTCCAGAAGTCCCCAGCAGACCTCTGCTTACTCCTCATTGGCCAAGATCATGTCACATGACCACTCTTACCACACGGAGTCTGGGAAGTACAGTTTTAGCTGAGCCCTGGTGGTGAATCAGTTAAGCACTAGGCTGCTAACTGAAAGATTGGTGGTTCGAACCCACCCAGAGGTTCCACTGGAGAAAGACCTGGCGTTCTGCTTCTGTAAGGATGATAACCAAGAAAACCCTATGGGGCAGTTCTATTCTGTCACGGTGAGTTGGAATCGACTAGATGGCACCTAACCACAACAAACATTTCTGCCTTGAAGAAATTGTGATTCCAGATCAAGTAAGAGTGGGAGAATGGACATTTTTAGGCAGGCAGATCAACATTTAAACATTAGACAGCTTCCCATAAAATATTCAGATTTCTATTGGTTTTTTTGGAAAAATAAGAAGATCTGACAGTACAGGGCACTTCGCAGTGCCAAAAGTCTGCTGCAGATGAGTTGTGGCTACTCCCCTTAGGACGGTACGCAGCCCCTACTCTCCCACCCTCCCATTCCCTTCCTCAGTATTTTGTTTGCTTGTTTATGTGAATGTATTGCACTCGGAGTCCCTGGGTGGTGCAAACAGTTAACACACTTGGCTGCTAACTGAAAGTTTGGTGGTTTGAATCCACCCAGAGGCATCTCAAAAGAAAGTCCTGGTGATCTACTTCTGAAAAGTCAGCCATTGAAAACCCTACAGAGCACAGATCTACTCCGACATACACGGGGTGACCATGAGACAGAATTCACTCATCAGCAACTGTTTGTATTGTTGTTGTTACACCCCGTCTGCCTCTGCCAGGGCCAGCTTCCGGTGTCCGACCTGTGCAGTGCCGTAGGGCTTCATGCTTGGAAGGGCCCAGGGGTCGCTTAAATCCTCTGCTGTCACTGTCTAAATTTTTAAACAACGGTCCCCACATTTTCATTTTGCACTGGATCCCACAAATTGTGTAGCTGGTTCTGTCCTCCATTTGTGTGCCTTTTTGCCCATGGCCCCTCAAACCCTATGCTGTCCGGTCAATTCCAACTCATAGTGACCCTATGGGACACAGTAGAAATGCCCCATAGGGTTCCAAAGCTGTGATCTTTAAGGAAGCAGATTGCTGCGTCTTTCTCCCACAGAGCAGCTAGTGGATTTGAACCGCCCACCTTTCAGTTAGCAGTCAAGCAGTTAACCATTGTGCCACCAGGCCCCTAATGAACAGACAGACTCTCGAACCAGAGAGACCTGGGCTCACAGTCATTTGACAAGTTATTCAGCATCCTCTAATCTGCTTCCTCATCTGTTCAAAGAAATAGAAACACCTTCCTCACAGGCTGTGGTGAGGATGGATGTGACCCTAGCTATACAGGGCACGACCCAGCACAGTGTACCAGCGCACACAACAGTCGTGGCCATTGTTAATATAACTAGCATTCCTGTCAAGGTGTCTGTTCCCGCCATACCTGCCGAAAGACTGAGCGTGGCGTTCAAAGCTGGGCGTGCAAGGATGTCTGTGCCTACCAGCTCTGGGGCTTTCAGTCACCACCCTCATCTGAACAGCTCTCTGGATGCCAGGGGAAAGAAAGACAAATGCGGCCCCAGGAGCTGGCCAAGAGGGACCCAGTCCAATCTGCCAGGCCAGCAGAGCTGGTGTGCATCCCGGGGACCTGGGTGAGACACAGACAGAGGGACTCTGGACACATGACCAACGGCCAGTGGACACGTGAACCCTGGTACCCAACCACGCTCTGCTCGGTCACCTTGAGTGAAAGGACAAGTCTCGGGAGTGAAGAGAATAGCAAGAGTTACAAGGGAAGCCATTAGTACTCGTAGAGACAAAGCTGGCTTTCATCTGCATGGCTCACAGAGGCCAATGTGTAACCAGAGAAAGTTCAGAAGACAGTCCCAACACCTCATCAACACAGTGCAACAAGTCACCAGGGGAAAATTGGGCCTCTGTGCCGTGGCTGACTTCACAGGGGAGAGGCATTTGCATCTCTTCTCACCCAGAGGAGTGCCAAGTCTCACCAGTCAGGATTAGAAAAAGTTGGTTGCAACTCTGAGTCTATTTTCATTGATGAGCTGGACTCCTTCCCACCCTCTGCCCGTTGCTTATTAGACAAAGCCTGCTACGCAAAGACCTCTAAGGCCTGTGCAAAACAATAAAATCTGGAAGCAAGCTCACTGAAAGCTACGTGCTGAGAAGCTGCAGAAATTCTGCCTCATTTGTGCAACTCCATCCCAGGCTGGGCACCACAGGCCTGGGCCAGAGCTTCACCAGTGAAACCTGCCACACAGGCTCCATTTGCCTTGTGGACTCTGCCAATGAAAAGTTCAAATAAAATAAATCTAACAGTATGATTTTGTTCCCTGAATGCGGTGCAAGAAATAGAAGCACCACACATCTCTATTTTCCTAAATAAATGAATCTGGCTCATTCATGGTCCACCTATCCACCCCCCTCACCAGCTGTTGGGGGTCGGCTGTAGAACCTCTGTAGCACCTTGGGGGCCTCTCCTTACCTTCAGTGCTGCAGGAATCCTGGGGGCCTACACAATCCACCCCTCACAAGGCTCCAGGCCCTGGGGACTGTCGCTTTCCCAACTGCCTCCCCATGGCCTATGGGGTTGGCTCCCAGGTTTAAGATTCCACGCTTTCCACACTGTATGGACTGAGGTGTGTCTCCAAAAGACGTGTGTCAGTTTGGCTGGGCCATGATCCCCCATGCTGAGTGGTTCTGCATCGTTTTGGGACCTCATGTGATTATCCTACATGCTGTAAATCCTAACCTCTGTGATGTTAACGAGGCAGAATTAGAGGCAGTTACATTAATGAGGCAGGGCTCAATCCACAGGATTAGGTTGTATTTTGAGTTAATCTCTTTTGAGATATAAAAGTGAGAATCGAGCAGAGAGAAAAGAGACCTCATACCTCTAGGAAAGAAGCACCGGGAGTAGGGCATTTCTTTTGGAAATGGTCCCTGCACTGAGAAGCTCCTAGACCGGGGGAAGATCACTGACAAGAACCTTCCCCCAGAGCCGACAGAGAGAGAGCCTTCCGCAGTTGCTGGCACCCTGTATTCGGACTTCTATCCTCCTAGACTGTGAGAGAATAAATTTCTGTTTGTTAAAGCCACCCACTTGTGGCATTTCTCTTACAGCAGCACTAGATGACTAAGATACACACCAAGCCTACCCCAGGATCCTTAGCCTTTTCCCAGCCACGGTGCAGAAAGTCTGGGATGCTCCCTAGGAATGCCACAGAACTGTCCCCTCCCCAGCAACCCAGGGTAAGTGCAAGAGGGCACAGGCCTCCATCAACCACCCCCAAAACTTGCAAATCTCTCCCCTTTCTATCCTCAGAGAGGCCCACTCTTCCCCCATCTCAATTAAGCCTTTTCTCCCTTAAAATTCCCTCACACATATTAACCAGGGGTAGGGCACAGAATATCCCTCGGGTGCTCAAACGTTCTACTTAGCTTTTGATCTGGGTGGTGATTACAGAGACACAGAAGTGTACAAATCTGAGATTCACTTAACTGCACTCTCAGGATTGGCGCGCTATGCACACATCACTGGGGGTGTGTTATACGTGAATTTAAAAATGTGACCCCCTCCTGAAGAAATCCATCAGCTTGGACCAAAGGTGGCAAACGGTCAACACCTGACCCCACAAAACAGCCATCTCATAGGTCCCACCTAATATTGTTGGCTGGGTCTTCACAATGCATGCTTTTAACAAAAATGCATTCTCAATCAATCAAATGGAAGGTCTTAACATAAGATTATAGATTTCCAGCTCCTCTGAAAAAAATCAGAAACCTGAGGGCATTTGATCTCAAGTTGTAGCATTTGAATCTGGAACCTCTAACCCCGCATTAGGAGTCCCTGGGTGGTGCAAATGGTTAACACGCTCAGCTACTAACCAAAAGGTTGGAGGTTCGAATCCACCAAGAGGTGCCTCAGAAGAAAGGCCTGGTGATCTACTTCTGAAAAATCAGCCATAGAAAACCCTATAGAGCACAGTTCTACTCTGACATGGGGTTGACATAGTTTGGGTCACCATGAGTCAGGCAACTGTTTGTTTAAAATCCAAACAAGGCATTAAAATCCAAAGATCCCACGGTCTCAGGGGACATCTAGGTCAACTGGCATAACATAGTTCATAAAGAAAATGTTCTACACCCTACTTTGGTGAGCAGCGTCTGGGGTCTTAAAAGCTTGTGAGCGGCCAGCTAAGATACATCTATTGGTCCCATCTCGTCTGGAGCAAAGGAGAATGAAGAAAACCAAAGACACATGGAAAATATTACTCCAAAGGACTAATGGACCACAGGAACCACAGCCTCCACCAGCCTGAGCCCAGAAGAACTAGATGGTGCCCAGCTACCACCACCAACTGCCCTGACAAGGATCACAGTACAGGGTCCCAGACAGAGCAGAAGAAACATGTAGAACAAAATTCAAATCACAAAGACCAGACTTACTGGTCTGACAGAGACTGGAGAAACCCCTGAGACTATGGCCCCTGAACACACTGCAAACTCAGAACTGAAGCCACTCCAGAAACTCATCTTTTGGCCAAAGATTAGACAGGTCTATAAAATAAACAATAATACTCATGAGGAACACGCTTCTTAGTTCAATCAAGTATGCAAGACCAAATGGGCAACTTTGTCCAAAAGCAAAGACAAGAAGGCAGGAAGGGACAGGAAAACTGGATGAATGGACACGGGGAATCTGGGGTGTAAAAGGAAAGGGGAAGAGTGCTGACACATTGGGGGGATTGCAACCAATGTCACAAACAATTTGTGTATAAATTTTGAATGAGAAACTAATTTGCACTGTAAACTTTCACCAAAAGTACAATAAAATTTAAAAAAAAAGAAAATATGAAGGTCTCCAGCAGCCTCTGGGCTAAGAGAATTCTCAGCTCCTACAGAGATGTTGGAGTCAGTTTCTAGAAGTGCTTTGGGGGTCAGGGGTGTATGTGAAGCAGGGATTCCTCACATTCCTTTATGAAGTAACCACCACAGCAGAAAGCAGGACAGTTCATTTTTCTATCAGGTTTTTCTGCTAAATCAAATAAACAAAAGCACCAAGGTAAGAATACATATACATATATATACATATATCCATCCATCCATCCGTCCATCCTTCTTCCCTTTTTCTTTCCCTTAAATCCTCACTCACTAGTTCCTGATTTTCCTCCTCTACCCCCCATACTTCACTATTAATTTCTAACGGCAATTCGCAAATGCCCCACTACTCCAAAAACCATTGAAATCACCGTTGGGAACCTCAATAATTTCACCAAGGCAGAAGCTATTAAATGCAAACATTGGCAAAAGTTTTTAATGCTGCAGAAGTCATGAAAAACGCCAAGGTAAGCTCATTGCTGCTGCAGATTTACTTCGTCCTCTTTTTAAAGCGAGAAGTCCCTTCTCTGCGCATCAGGACCCGAACAAGCCTTAAATGGGGGCCATGTGAGGGCTCGCCAGGCTGACCCCCCGCCAAAGCCCAGCATGGCAGAGGGCACAGGAGATAGAAAAGTCCCCCTAATTTTCTCGTCCTATTCCACGCTCAGAACTGAAATGGACAGAACAATAGTTAACCCCACAGCCGGCAGCTTCCGGTGCTGAGAACTACGAAGACAAAGCTACCTTATATACTTCTACTTTGTACTTTTCAAAATGATCTCCTTGTTAGGTATTCATTGAAACTCCAAGACGTGAGAAAAGTCTACCTTGAAATTTGAGTGCTGAGGGCACCAGAAAAGGAAGCGCTCAAGGATTTTCAGCAATTTACCATCAGAGCTAGATCAAGAACCAGGGTCTCCAGGCCTATAATCTAGCCCCACAGCCGCTCCCTCCCAAACCCAGAGCACATTCCAGTGCTGCTGGGGTGTCTCCCTGCTGGTTGCAATAATGAGGAAGGAGATTCTCCCTCGGCCCTTCCTTTGGGCTTGCTTGCTCACCCAAACCCGCCCTTGGGGACAGAGTTGCTCAGGCATCATTAGATTTAGTTAACTGATCGCAGACATGTTGTTTATCGTATCAGTCAGGGATCTGGCAAGAAACCCATTTCCACTCAGACGATTCAGCTAAACAGACTTCAATGCAGTGACTGCTTATGGAGATGAGAGATGTGGACAAGGTTCCGGGAACAAAGGAGGGACGGTCAGCTCCTTGGTGGAGGCAGCCAGGACCTAGCAACTGCAGGAAGGCATTACCCACTCTCAGCCTACAGGGACAGGGAGGAAATGCCTGTGTTTGAGATGTACGTAGTGCAGAAGCCGGGAGGAAGCAGCGTAAATACTGTGGCTTCTCTCCCTTTCCACCCTCCACACCCCTGACACTGGTTCCCGTTGGCTGAGCCCAACCAGAAGCCAGGAGTTAAGGGTGATGTAGTTCACAGGGGTCAACCTCCTGGGGACACCAAGCAGGGTGAAGTGAATGCACATGAGGAAGGGCTGAGGACCGGAAATAAACAGCACACCTTACTTTCCAAGTCCCAGTTTCCTCATCTATACAACTGGATGATAATATCTACCTCATGGAATTGTTCTGGAGATGCAAACTAATAAACGCATATGTAAGGCACCCAGCACATAATAAATATTCAACAAGTATAAGCTTATCCTCCTCATCCTCATGATTTGTCCTTCTACTGTACACTGCTGTTATCTCCCCATACCGTATATATCCCAGATTGGAAATGTCCACTGGGGTTATCTCATGCCCCTCAGGCCTCGTCCCCTACAAAAGAATGACATTCTTTTTGGGCTACAATACAACTGACAAGTCCCGTCTGGACTATGTTTGATTTCTTCTGGTGACGAAGGTGTCACCCCAACCTCCTGCACCTTCTGCTGTCAAACCATCCAAAACTCAGAAAATACTTCATTAGTATTGGGACAAAGCACCTCCCGTATGTATTCACCAAGACTTCTGCACCCTAGAGTCACAAAGAAGAGAGCTGTTCCCTCCTTCGTGGTAGCCCTGAAGAACTCTCAAGAGCTCTGGTTCTCAGGTTACAGTTGGTTCCTGCCCTTAGCTATTCCTCACACAGAATAGCTGAAGGCAAGATTGTAAAAAAAATGTATACCAGTTAATTGCACAATGCATATAAAATGGAAAAATTTCTGAGAAACGCAACTATCAAACTACTACAACCACCAAGCATTTGAACATAATTCAGACAAGTTCTTTCCACTGCATAAAAAAATCACCCTTCCTCCATTGTCCTGTCACATGTTCATCATTTTCTTTTAAAGCCTCCCCAGAAGCACATTTAACATCCACATGTCTAGCAGCATTCTGTTGATGGCACCATATGTGTTCTATAAGATGATAGAGACTTTCACTATAGCTCTTTCACTTCCTCCTGAGCCCTCACCAGAATTGCCTTTGACGTCCATAATCGTACCAACAGTCTCTTCAAGGCAATCTAGACTTTTACCATCAGACACCTTAAAACTCTTTCAGCCTCCACCCATTACCCACTTCCAAAACCACTTCCACATTCTAGGTATTTGTTAGAGCAGCATCTTACTCCCGGTACCAAATTTTGTCTTAGTTATCTAATGCTGCTATAAGAGAAATACCACAAGTGGGTGGCTTTAACAAATGGAAATGTATCTTCTCACGGTTCAGGAGGCTGGAAGTCTGAATTCAGGGCTCTGGCTCTTGGGGAAGGCTTTCTTTCTGTGGGTTCTGGGGGAAGGTTCTTGTTCCTTGACTCCTTGGCGATCTTCACGTGGCATGCCATCTATCTTCCCCCATCTCTGCTTGCTTGTTTGATTGTTTAATCTCTTTTATATCTTTAAAGAGATTGACTTAAGATACCCCCTACACTAAACCTGCCTTGTTAACATAACAAAGACAACCCCTTCCCAAACCAGATTGTAACCACCTATATAAAATCAACCCATTGCCGTCCAGTCTAGGCTAGGATTTGCAGCACATATTTGGAGGCGACATAATTCAATCCATAACAAAAACTTCCAGAAAATAGAAGAGAAGGGAATTCTTCCCAACTAATTCTATGATGACAGCTTTCCCATGATAACAGAACTGGAAAAAAATTTTTTTGAGAAAGAAAATGATAGATCAGTACCTCCCAGGAGCATAGATGCAAATATCATTAACATAGTTTTAGAAATTGAACCTAGCGATATATACAACATAATAAAATATGACCAATTGAGGTTTAATTCAGGAAAGCAAAGTTGGTTTAACATTAAAAAGTCAATCAGTGTTATTAACCATATTAGCATACTGAAAAAGAAAAAAAAATGATCATCTAAATAGATGTAAAAAAATAATCTTTGGAAAAAATTCAACAACCATTCATGATAAAAATGATCAGATAACTAAAAACAGAAGGAAATTTCCCCAACCTGGGAAAATGGTGAGGATGTTTGTGCTCAATGCTTTTAGTCAACATTATGCTGGAAATTTTAGCCAATGCAATAAGACAATACAAAAATAATAATAATAAGCAGCTAGTTTGGAAAAGAAGAAGAAAACTATTATTATTGGAAAATGACAGGGTGATCTAAGTAGAAGAGTCTAAGAAATCTACAAGAAAGCCAGCAGAACTAACAAGTGAGCTCAGCAACCTCAAAGACTATAAGATAATATGAAAAATCAATTTGATTTCTATATATCAGAAACAAATTATTAAAAATTAAAATTTTAAAAGCAACCACACTTCACATTTACTTTCAATTGATTTTTGACAAGGATGCCGAGTCCGTTCAATGGGAAAATAATTGTCTTTTCAACACACGGTGCTGGGACAATTGGGTCTCCACATACAAAGCAGTGAAGTTGGACCCCCACTTCAAACCATATACAATCATCAACTCAACTTGGATCAGAGTCATACAATGGAATTCTACTCACCAATTAAATGGAATGAACTACTTTACACACACAACACAAATCTCAAAAATATGCCGAGCAAAAGAAACCAGACACAAGAAGTACATGCCGTGTGATCCCACTCATATAAAGTTAAGGAATATGCAGCGTGGCGGGAGAGTTGATTGGGAAGGTGTGTAAGGACACATGCCAGGGAGCTATCAGTATTCTGTGTCTTGATGTGCATTTGTCAAAACTGACTGGATGGTGTATACTTAACCTGAAGGTAAATTATACCTCAGTTTTAGAAAGGCATGTTCTCTGGTAATTGCCCCTTCCCACTAGCACTAGATGGACTGACACAGTGGCTGCAACAATGGGCTCAAGCATAACAACGATCGTGAGGATGGAGCAGGACTGGGCAGTGTTCCGCTCTGCTGTACGTGGGGTCGCTGTGAGTCAGAACTGACTCGATGGCACCTAACAACAACAACCATCACAGATTGGCTTCTGAGACCAGCGACTCGATCCCTGGAGACTCGAAGAATAAGAAAGGCAAGTTGAGTGTTTGGATGCTGGACAGAGGTAGGCTCTGGGATAAGGGTTCCCCAGAGGGCTTAGGGAGTCCCTTGGTGGTACAAAAGGTTAAAACACTTGGCTGATAATCAAAAGGTTGGAGGTTGGAGTCCACCAGAGGTGCCTCAGAAGAAAGGCCTGAAGATCAAACTTCCAACCTTTCAGTTAGCAGCTGAGCATATTAACCTTTTTGCATCACCTAGGGAAAGATTCTCTCTCTATATATATACATGTATGTGTATATATAATATATAAAAAACCAAAAATCCGTTGCTTGAGTTGATTCTGACTCACAGCGACCCTGTGAGAACAGAGTAACACTGCCCCGTAGGGTTTCCGAGGCTATGATCTTTACGGAAGCAGACTGCCACATCTTTCTCCTGTGGAATAGCTGGTGGATTTGAACCACTGACCTTTTGATTAGCAGCAGAGCACTTAACCACTGTGCCACCAGGACTCCATATATATGTGTGTGTATGTGTATATGTATGTACGTGTATATATGTCTGTGTGTGTATACATCATATATACATACACACACACATATATACATCTTACTGATTCTATTTCTCTAGAGAACCCTAAGACATCCTACTTCTCTAGAAAAAAGCCGAACAACAGTGAGACTGGGAAACACTGTATGGCAACATGGACAGCACTGAGCCTGGACGCCCTCGTGCCAAGTCCCACTGGCGTTAACTGGGGCTGCTCTCCGACAGATGCACACTCTCCACGTGCCCTTGCCTGGCCCAGATTTCTCCTTTACAAGTCTGTTGGCTTCTACTTTAAGGCTTCCTTTCAATTGTAGCCACTTGATCTCCTTCACTTCACTTCCAAGAGCCTAGGAGTAAATTTCCTATTGGCAACAAAGCAACATTTCATATAAAATTGCAAAAATTAAGCCTCAGAGCCAGTTATTGCCTGAGCTGTTCATGCAATGCTTCTGGGTGGATGAGTTTGACCTTGAGAAATGTGCTGCCCCTCCCTGGCTCTAATTTTCCGATTTGTAAGATAAAGAAATGAACATAACCATCTTTATAGACCCGTTCTTCTCTAACAATCCCACTAACCCTAATTGCCTTGGCAGAGATGGCCCCTCAGCAGCTGGGAGGCCTCGTCCGATTCTCATCCAGTCCCTTCAGGAAGTGCATGCTCATTAAAGGCACACTTTCCTTCAGGGCCACGCTGGCAAAGCAAAGTAAGAGCGGGCAGCACTCAAGAATATTGAGCTCCCGTCTCCACCAGACTGAGACCAGCACAACTAGATGGTGCCCGGCTACCATCATCCACTGCTCTGACAGAGAGCACAATGGAGGGTCCCGGACAGAGCTGGAGAAAAACAGAACAAAACTCTAAATAGAAAAAAAAGGCCACACGTGCTGGTCTGACAGAGACTAGAGAAACCCAAGAGTATGGCCCCCGAACACCCTTTTGACTCAGTTCTGAAGTCACTCCTGAAGTTCACCCTTCAGCCAAAGATTAGACAGGCCAATAAAACTAAACAAAACTAAAGGGGCACAGCAGCCCAGGGGCGAAGACAAGAAGGCAGGAGGGGACAGGAAGGCTGGTAATGGGGACCCAAAGTCGAGAAGGGGAGACTGTTGACATGTCATGGGGTTGACAACCAATGTCATGAAACAATATGTGTATTAATTGTTTAATGAGAAACTACTCTGTTCTGCAAACCTTCATCTAAAGTGCAGTTAAAAAAAAAAAAGAATATTGAGCTCCCGATGTAGTGCAAAACCAAGAGCAAAGGGCAGGTGACCCATGGTCTGCCTCCTTGTTGGGCCCCCTCCTGCTACACCTCAGTGCCCCGGCCCCACCAGGACAGCATCAAGGGCAGATTTGAACATCCAAATCCTGTTGAACACAGGCATGAAATTTTTCTGAACGTGTTCATTCACATTCAGGTTGCAGTGAAGTAGAAGAAAAGGTTTGACAAACACACATGACCTCTTCACAATAACATCAGGGAAATATTTATAGATGAGCCAGAGGGAGGTCTGGGAAGGCTGATTGTTCCCTCAAATAGCATAATCTAGTCTTGGCTCACCAAGAGATCTGCATGCTTTGGAATGGTTCCATCTTTGCTAAATTTAAGTTTGTATCAATATGAGTCAAACATATGACTTTAAATATGTAAGTAAAGTATCAACCTAAAAAGCAAAAACCCATTGCTGTCGAGTCGATTCTGACTCAGTGACCCTATAGTATAGACTAGAACTGTCCCATATGCTTTCCAAAGAGCAGCTGGTAGGTTTGAACTGCTGACCTTTTGGTTAGCAGCCATAGCTCTTAACCACTGTGCCTCCAGGGCTCCAAAGTATCTACCCATATATGCAATAAATATGACAACATTTAATGAACAGATTTTATGTGGTAAGCACATTACATATGCACTTATCTTTGTTAATCCTTAATAAGTCTCCATTTTTCATACAAGGAAAACAGGCTCAGAAACGTAAAACAACCTGCCCAGGGTCACCCAGATAGGAAGGGTAAACAAACACAGCATCATTGGATTTTTAGCTCAGACAGCCCGACTGCAAAGCCGATGCACTGTGGTGCTTTCTGATATTCCATGACCCGTCCTCTCATACGGCATGGGAATTAGGAGAGCTCCTTGAACCTTATTAAAACAGCAGATAACCCTTCCGTCCACACGTGGAGGACAGCAGCACTCAGAAGCCCTCTTTATTTGACTTGGGCCACTCGGACACATCCACGTCCTTGATAAGAGTCAGATACAATTAGGGGAAAACTAAGAAACTGAGTGTTTGGAGCACTGTGTGATATCTCCACCGCATGGCTTCAGGGCTAATACGTCATGGTTTACCTGAATCCCCGGACACATAAGGATTTACTTGCACAGAACTTTTTTTTTTTTTCCTGTCTTGTGTACAGCTGTGAATAAAATAACAATTGTCATAAAAGACAATACTGAGTATCTCCTGTGCACAAGGAGTCCCTGGGTGTTGCAAATGGTTATCACGCTTGGCTGCTGACAGAAAGGTTGGAGGTTTGAGTCCACGCAGATACCTCAGAAGAATGGCCTGAAGATCTACTTCTGAAAACTCAGCCACTGAAAACCCTGTGGAGCACAGTTCTTCTCTGACACACATGGGGTCGCCGTGAGTCGAGATCCACTTGACAGCAACCAGTGGTAGTGGTGGTAGAACCCAATGGCTGGAATTGGGTGGGACAGCTCCCCTCACTCCCCAGAAGACAACCAACCACACTGTCCTTGTCTGTAAGCACTGAGAACAACCTCAGTTCATTTGCACCCTCGGGACTCCCGTCTGCCCAGGATGCCCTCTTCACCCCCAGCCCCTCCTCTCCCCTGCCTGGAAAACTCCTTCCTCTTCAGGGACCAGGTCCAACTCCCTCTTCTTGTTGGTGCATCCTCCCTCCTCTAACAGGTGGAGGTCTCTCCTCTTGCCACCGCCTGCTCCCTAGGTGCGTGTCCAGCTCAGCGACAACCTGTTGATGGTTTTATCTCCACTGAAGCTTGGAACTCTTCGAGAGTGAGCTCCTGCTTGCACCTCAGCATCAAGAGGGCAGACCAAGGGGCCCATCCTCAGCTTCTCTCCTGGCATAGCCAGATGATGACCCTCCCCTGGCTCTCCTCCACTCTTCTGACTATTCTCTTACTCAGGAGATACCATGGTCCCCTGGTCTGTGCTCTGCTCCTCCTCAAGACACTCAGCTGAGTCCAGGCCTGGGAATCCTGCTTGCAATATGCTCTGCAGTCTGCACACCCACTTCTGCCCTGACTTCTACTCCCCTAATTCAGACCCTGTTTCCTCCCATTGGGCAGTTGAAGTGGCTTTCTGCTTTGTCTTCCTTTCCTGCACTGGCTTCCAGAAAGCCAGGTCTCAGGCAGTGCTCAGGCCTGGCCTCACTGATGGTCTGCACAAGAGCTGTCAGTGGCTCTTCAGTGGGTTCTGGATAAAGTCCATTCTGGTTAGCTGGGCATCCAAGGACCTGAGGTTGGGTCCTGAGCTCTCTTGCTTTAGAGTCCATCTCCCATTGCCCCTTAAACACACTCTCCAAACCGGGGACTGTTGCTTATCATGCCCACACTCCCCACCTCCAGCATTTGTTCACATGGCGTCTCTGCCTGGCTGCTGGTTTCTCCAGAAGGAAGCTCCGATGGTGTAACTTGGCCCTCTCTTCACCCACATGGGTTTTTGAAGCTTGAGATAGCGCCACTCAGAACAGGGTCTTCACCACCTTCTGTAGACCCCAGGCAGCATCCACCCTCTATGAGACCAAGCGAGATTCTGCCATGCAATAGCAGGAGTGGGGACGAGGCAAAAATACTGAGTTCCACTGGAGGAGGGTGAAGGGTCAAAAGAAGAGAAGTCATAGGAGGCAAGGGGAACATGAGCTCAATAATTCAGCCAAAATCCAGAACTCAGAAGCAAAGGCGACTGAGGAAAATGCAGGCCAACATCTCCCCAAGACCCCACCAAGACCATGAGAGGGTTTCCTACTGTTCACAGAATCAGTGCATGAATCGGATACTACTTGAGTCATTATTTTTTTTCCAGAAAATGAACTTATACTCTACATTCAGTTCTGCAATTTGAGTTTCTACTTTGTATTTCTGAGATATGTTTCCATGGAAATACACGTATTAACCCAAAATAGAGTTTTTAAAGCATGGTAAGACAACGAGCTGCATTGAGGGGGGAGGGAGAGGAGGTCACTCTCATGTTCTTCACCCCCACCCCTGGTGCGTGCACACACACGCACACACACACACACACACACCCACATACACACAGTATAAGGCCCTGCTCAGAGTCAGAGCTCAGCCAGAGCTTGTGGAAGGTGCAAATATTGGTGGTCTCTAGAATGTCACCCCTTGTCAGGATACATAGGGTCACATTTCTCTAGAGTGGGGTTGTGAGCAAAAGCCAGATCATGTGCCTTTCCTGAAGAAACAGGTGTGAGAAGGCAGTGGGAAATTAGTATTCCCAGCTTGCTTGTTGAGGCAGCCAAGTCAATGTCTCTGCCTAAATCCGCATGACCCAATCCTCAAATCCATGTACCTGCCCACGCGTGCCAGGGGGCTGCCTCCTACCAGGTTGGTGCATGCAGAAGCCACCTAATCAATAATCAGAAACTTTGAGGAGATAAGTGTACAGTCACAGACACACACACCAGGTATTTTCAAGGTGACTATGTAAAAAGAACATGGCATCAGGATTGGAGGAAAAAGGTTCATTAACAACCTGTAATATGCAGACGACACAAAACTGTTTGAAAATGAAAACAACCTGAAGCACTCACCGATGAAGGTCAAAGACTACAGCCTTCAGTATGAATTACACCTCAACATAAAGAAAACAAAAATCCTCACATCTGGACCAATAAACAACATCCTGCTAAACGGAGAAGAAATTGAAGTTGTCAAGGATTTCATTCTACTTGGATCAACAATCAATGTTCATGGAACCAGCTGTCAAGAAATTAACTAACATATTGCCTTGGGTAAATCTGCTGCCAAAGACCTCTCTGAAGTGTTAGAGAGCAAAGATGTCACTTTGAGGACTAAGGTGCACCTGACCCAAGATACGGTCTTTCCAATCACTTTATATGCATGTGAAAGCTGGACAATGAAAAAGGAAGACAGAAGAACTGATGCATTTAAAGCGTGATATTGGCAAAGAATATTGAATATACCATGGACTTCTAGAAGAACAAAGACAGCAGTCTTAGAAGAAGTACAACCAGAATGCTCCTTAGAACTGAGGATGATGAAATTTCAACTCACTTACTTTGGACAGATCATCAAGACAGACCAATTGCTAGAAAAGGACATCATGTTTGGTAAATTAGAGGGTCAGCAAACCTGAAGGAAACCCTCTAGGAGATGAATTCACACAATAACTGCCACAAGGACTCGAGCGTACCAATGATCATGAAGGTGGCACAGGACCGGGCAATGTTTTGTTCTGTTCAACATGATTTAGAGTTGACTCCACAGAAGCTAACAACAACAAATAACCTGCACACATGCACGTACACCTGTACACATAATCTCTCAGCCATTATTAGTCCAAGAAACCTGCCAGGGACAGCACAACCTGTCAGGGACAGACTCAGTGAGCATGAGGAAAAGGTGGCTTCTTTGCATGTGAGCTGGTAGGGTTGGGCTCTGTCAGACACTTAGAAGGTCATGAAGATTAAATGAACATGTATTGATGGTAGAGAGACCAGAAGTCAAATCCCGGTTCTGTTGTGTAACCGTTGACCAAGCTCTTGAAGCTTCAGTTTCCTCATCTGTAAAATGGGTCTAATAAAAATTGGCCTCATAACTTATTGTTGAGGTTAAATGAGGCAGTCAATGTAAAATGCTCAGTTTCTCATAGCAAGTGTTACTTAAATACTAGCTAGTAATCACATGGCTCAGCTAAGGAGAGCCACAAGAGAGTTAAAAGATTTTATAGAAAGATTCAGTCAGTATGTATCAGCATAGATGGGTAGAGGCATATCACCTTGGAGTAAGACTTTGTTATTGGGTTTCATCTTGATATGTTGTCCCATGAGCATTGGAAATGTAATGGCACAATTCACACAAGGACTCAGCCGTGAAGCTTCTTCCTGGAACATTTCATTGGCCAAAGCAAGCCACATTCTATCGCTTCCCATCCCATTCTTCAAGCTTCACACCTGGCTGGGTGGTCCAGGATGAACTTACCCTACGCTCAGTGTTAAGGAAGGGCAAGACAGCTCTTGGAATTAAGTAATGTGGAGGAGAGGAGGAGCTAATGCAGAGGGCTGATGTCAGCACAGCTCCTGGCTGATGCTGAATGTTCCTCCAGATGCCAACCCTCAGCCAAGTGGCTATATTTAGGGGACCACAAGTTAAGCTGGTAGTAAGTATGATAGTAAGGTATGGCATCCTTTGTCACATGTTTCATTTTCTCAGCTCTATCTTAAAAAGGTGATTGTGGCCAACAAACAAGCAAACAAAAACCTTCAATTTTTTCAGGGACTGCTTTTCCTTCTTTAATTTTCAAACTATTCCTTTTTAAGTGTCTTTTCTGTTATCATCCTTGTTAATTTTCTCTTCCATTGTAACTTCGTATAACTCAGCCAGATCTCCATTAATCAACAAATTTGCATGGGATCTGAACAGTTCTCCAACATCACTTTCATTAACTTCAATAAATTTTGCTGCATTTCCAAGGTCTGTAATTTTATTGTAAACTGCTTGCTTTTTGTAGACAGCCAACAAGGAAACTGAGTGGAGAAAACTACTGACTAGACAGACAAGGACGGATGCCAACACCAAGTTAGGAGGGTCCTTTCAGTGGTGACTAATTTTATAAGGGCCAAGATGTCACGTTGTGGCTTTTCAAATGATAAATTATCATACAGTAATGGCCTCTCCACCCACACTAAATGAGACTTACTTATAACAAAAGTTTCAAGTAAATTATTTTTTCCAAGTGATGTCTTTATATTTGTCCCTGAGGTTGATGAAGCCAGTCATACCAGTGACATTTATGAAGTCCTTACATAATGCTTGGCACATTTTAAGTGTTTAAATATTGTCATGTTGTTGTTAGGTGCTGTCGAGTTGGTTCCACCTCATAGCAACCCTGCGTACAACAGAACAAAATCCTGCCCGGTCCTGCACCATCTTCACATCGTTGTTATGCTTTAGCCCATTGTTGCAGCCACTGTGTCAATCCATCTCATTGAGGGTCTTCCTCTTTTTCGCTGACGCTCTACTTTACTAAGCATGATGTCCTTCTCCAAGGGGTGATCCCTCCTGATAGCATGTCCAAAGTATGTGAGATGTAGTTTTGTTATCCTTGATTCTAAGGAGCATTCTGGTTGTACTTCTTCCAAGACTGATTTGTTCATTCTTCTGGCAGTCCATAGTATATTCAATATTCTTCACCAACACCACAGTTCAAAGGCATCTATTCTTCTTCGGTCTTCCTTACTCATCGTCCAGCTTTCGCATGCATATGAGGTGATTGAAAACACCATGACTTCGGTCAGGCACACAGAGATGCAATGTTGTTCTGAAGGGGGACTGGCAAGCGCATGCAGCTATTGTAGGACCCAATGCCAGCTCCTAAATTAACCCTTGCCAGTTGCTGTTGAGTCTATTCCAACTCATGGCTACCGCATATGAGTCAGAGTAGAACCGGGCTCCATAGGGTTTTCAATGACTTATTTACAGAAGTAGATTACCAGGCCTTTCTTCCGAGGTGCCCTTGGGTGGACTCGAACTGCCAACTTTTTGCTTAGCAACTAAGTGTGTTAATCATTGCAGCACCCTACTCAAACCAAAGCCCCCTCCTTGCTTCCAGGTTAGAAGCAACAGGCCAGGTTCTCTGATCCCCTAAGTGTCCCAGGAAGACCCTGGCTGAGAAGCTTCTGTCTCGTTTGTTTCTCAAATGTCTGCTCCCTCCAACGCATGTGTCATTTCTGCAGCAGAAGGGATGTGCAAGAGCTCCATGGCTCCTGTCTGTTCTTTAGTTAATAATTAAGGATGCACAGCTACAGATGTGTCTTGGGAAGATATCATCCAAGTCCTGACAAAGAAGTAAAATTATTCATATAACGTATCATCCAGCCATCTTGAATGCTAACGAGAGCTCTCCTTGATTAGAGTTGTCAGGAAGCATTTGCACCCATGTTCTGTCAGGGAGCATTTCCTCTGCCAGATGTACCTTTCATACTAACTACAAAGTCTCTCAGGCTTTCTTCTCTTACCATCTCCCTGGCCCTACAGACTTGAAATGCAATAAAACAAGCCTCCTTCCCCCACCCCCTTTTTTTCTGATGAGTAGCTCCAAAGGGCTTTGAGGATTTTTTGTTGTTATTGCCCTCATTGTTGTTACTTTGTTTTTCAAGCTTTTTATGAGAGTGGTAACACTGGTCTGCATATGTCCTCTTCCTGAGAGTTCACCAGGCCCATCTCCCAGCACAAGAGTCCAGGGATAGGTGCTCAGATGCAAGATGCTCTTTTGTCCAGGAGGAAACCCAGAAGGGGTGTGCAAATACTGGCCGTTTTGACCATTCCCATTTGAAAGTGGCCTTGCTTTGTCGAACTGGCTTGACCGAGATTTAGCTCAGACATTACGACACATTCTCAAATTTATGGTGGGGTGGATTTAGGGGACTAAGAGTACGTGTTCTGTCATTGGGATAGAGAGGAAGAGGTAAAGCATTGGAATATGTTGGAAGAAAGTGATACACACCCTTGGGAAGAGGCTTCAACTTCTCAACCCCCCTTCCCCTCCTATGGGCAGGATTGCTGCTTCTTTGGGAAAGTCTACTTGCTGTTATGTGACCTTCCCCATCCAGCTATAAATCTACCCCAACACTAAATTTTAATTCATAAGATAAGTAGGGTTTTAATACAACATTTTGTCACTGTATTTGATTTTCATAAATTAGTCCTAAAGTTGTTGCATTGATTGGAAAATGCATTAAGCACAAACACATCTAATTATCCCAGAGCTAAAGGATTGATGGGACCCCCACCTAGAGGGCTGGGCAGAGAGGTCTGATGCTGAAGTTGGCTACAGACAGCTCTACTGGGCGCCAGCCTTCAGCACCAGGGCTGAGCTGGGAACTAAGGTGGCCTGGGCAAGTTTGGGAAAAGGAGTCTTGTGAAGCATTCCAGGACCCCTGAAGAGACTTGTTGATTGCCATCAAGTCTATTCCACCTAATGGTGGCCCCATGTGTGAGAGTAGAATTGCTCTATAGGGTTTTCAAGGTTGTGACCTTTTGGAAGCGGATCACCAGGCCTGACTTCCAAGGCTCCTCTGGGTGGGTTTGAACCACCAACCTTTCAGCTAGTAGCCAAGTGCTTAACCATTTGCACCACATAGGGCCTCCTTTGGAGGAGACTAGAGCTGATCTCTCACAAGAGAAGCAATTGTCCCCCTGTAGACTTGCATAATTATAACTGGCCAACGTTCACATTTTTATCCACCTGGGGAAAAAGTTTAAGAGGGGAGGTGGGTAAGACTTGCCTTTACACCAGCTTAGCAAGACTTTCACTTTCAAACATTCCTTACTCATGGCAACTCACCAATGTACCCAGCACTCTCAAGAGGTAACACCATCGCACAGAGGGGAAGGCTGGAACTGGAAGGTGAGAGCCGCTCCTAGGCTGTCTCTCAATTTCTTGTTTATCTTTCCCATGGTACATCTGGAGACAGTAGCATTCTATCGTATGTTTTGGAGCCCTGGTGGCACAGTGGTTAAGAGCTATGGCTGCTAATCAAAAGGTCAGCAGTATGAACCCAGCAGGAGCTCCTTGGAAACCCTCTGGGGCAGTTCTACTCTGCCCTACAGGGTCACTGTGAGTCAGAATCGACTCGACAGCAATGGGTTTGGTTTTGGTTTATCCTGTATTTACCAAGGTTCAGCTCTTAAACCAATAGTACAGTAAACAGTACAGGATCCAAAAACCAAACCCGTTGCCATTCAGTCAATTCCAACTCATAGTGACCCATAGGACAGAATAGAACTGTCCCATAGGGTTTTCAAGAAGCGGCTGGTAGATTCGAACTGCCAGTCTTTTGGTTAGCAGCCGAACACCTAACCACAACGCCACCAGGGTTACTTCTACCAGACAGGTGAAAAAGTAAAAATTCTGACAATTCCAAGTGTGACTAAGGAAGCAGAGCAACAGAAATTCTCATACACTGTTGGTGGGACAGTGTCTTGGTGCAGCCATCTTGACAACATAGTAAAGATAGATATGAGCATACTCTAACAGAGCAATTCCTAAGTAAATAACCTAGAAAAATGGTTCTCAGGGTTTCATTACCACACTGGAGGAGTGTTTTGGAAACCTGTGGAGCATTGTTGGATATTACAATGAGAGAGGGGGAACTACTGGCATTTAGTAGGTAGGGCAAAAACTGATAGACGCCCTACTAATTTGTGGGCAGTATCACACAAAGATGAATCAGCCTGCATAATACACGACCACATAATGCATGCAGGTGAACATCTGCTTATACTTATCTGATTCTACAGTCTAACTCTAACTCTGTTTTTTATTTGTGTATTTCCTTTTGTAAGTGCATATGTAACAAAATATTTGCCATTTCAATATTTTTCACATGTACAGTTCATGGACATTAATTGTGTTTATTGTGTTGTATGACCACCACCCTTATCCGTTTCCAGGTTTCCCTAAGCAATGGGCTCCCCTTTCCCCCACCTTCCCACCCACTCCCAGTAACCACTAACAAACTTAGGTCTGTATACACTTGCCTATGCTAGATATTTCATATCAGTAGAATCATATAATGTTTGTTCTTTTATGACTGACTTATTTCACTCAGCGTAATGAAAACAACCTGAGTGTCCATCAGCAAATGAATGGATAAACAAAATGTGGTACAGACACGCACACAATGAAATATTACTCAGCCAGAAAGAGAAATGAAGTCCTGATACACGCTACAACAAGGATGAACCTGGAAAATATCTAACTCTGTCTTACATATAAACACAAACTAATTTTTTCACAACTTTAACACGTTGAATTCTCCAGCAATGTAACTACCTTCTAAACGGAAGGAGGGAATGCACTTTGGTGTTGTTGCTTGGAGCTCTACCAAGAATTGGTCAACGTTTCAGAAAATCATGTTGGGAACCTTGCTCATTATATCGGAGTCGCCAAATCAAAACAGGTGTGTCTGTTTGAAGCCATAGCTGATGCATGTAGAGTGGTGAATTCTATACACAGATGTGAGCGTCTGACATCCATATTATGGCTTCGAGAGAAATTGTTCCCAAGAATTTACACATTGGTACAACCGTCTTTTATTATAAATTACTTTCATTTTATTTCCCTTTTATATTACAGTAAGGACATTACATTGATATTTTAAAATCTTATGGGTAAGTCCGTGATAGTAGATCATCTAACAATTTCATTTTAGTACAGTCAAAAAGACAGCACAAAGTATTTGTCATAAAAGGGCCTACTGAGCCTCGGGGTGTTAAAAAACACCACGCCAGAGGAACTCTTGCACAAGTACCCCAGAAGCCATGTACGAAAGGGTACATGGCTGCATGGCTTGCAAAAGCAAAAAACTGTAAACAACCGAATAAATGCATATGGCACATACGTGTAGTGTATGTATGTATATATATTACGCAGCTGTGGAAATAAAGGAACTACAGCTGTATTCATCAATGTCAGTGGATTTTAAACAATATGGAACAAAAATGCAAATTATGAAACACAAGTATACAGTAGAAATGACTAAATTTCAAAAAATGGGCAAAACTAAACATATTTAGGAATGCATACAAGCACGATAAAGCTGTAAAGAAAAGTAAGGGATGATAAACATGGAATTCAGCGTGATTACCTGGATCGGGGATGCAGTTCGGGAGGGGCACTCAGGGTGAAGTTCTATTTCTAAAACTGGATGATAGGTTGTCGTTCCTCGTTTAATTATTTTAAAGGGTAAATATATATACTTTAAGACAGACTATATTTCACAATTTAAAAAACATGTAAAAAATCAAACCTCACACTCAGTCAGCCTTGACTTGATAGGATGTTTTATAAGCTTGTCTTGGCTCCTACAGAGGATTGGCAGACAGACAAATAAACTTCCAGGTGTCCTGTGTTCCATACACACTCCCTGTAGTCACTAAGTCCTTGGGGCTTGTCTTGAGACATGTGGCCAGCAGACCATGATGTTGATGCCGAAATGAGGCTCAGCATCCCTGCAGCATTTCAAAAGGTCTCTCAGACACAGGACTCCAAAGAAGCCAGCAGCTGGGGGGAATTCTCAGCAGTCAGAGGCAAGAAGGATTTGCCTTTGGTGAAGAGAATGCAGTTGCCACACAGGAGAGGTTGGAATGAACTGCCTACCCCGAGAGGTTGTTCTTTCCCTCTAGTGGGTCACCTGTCCACCCTCCACTGCAGTCTCTACAAGAGGGTCAATAGAAACCACCTAGATGCCTGGTCTGCCAGGCAAGTGAAGGTTTTCAAGGACCTAGCAGTTCCACCAACGGTGGCTTAGTGGTAGAATTCTCACCTTCCACACAGGAGACCTGGGTTCGATTCCCAGCCAATGCACCTCAGCACAGCCACCACCTGCCTGTCAGTGGAGGCTTGCATGTTGCAATGATGCTGAACAGGTTTCAGGGGAGCTTCCAGGCTAAGCTGGACTAGGAAGAAAGACCTGGTGACCTACTTCCAAAAATCAGCCAATGGAAACCCGATGGATCACAATGGTCTGATCTACAACTGATCACAGGGGTGGCACATGGCCGGGCAGAGTTTTGTGCTGCTGTGCTTGGGGTCGCCATGAGTCAAGGCCAACTCAGTGGCAGCTAACATCAGAAGTTCCGCTAATCCCTAAGGCTACATAACTGAGACAATGTTGGCAAAGCGGGTGCTGTTCCATTGGAGGTACTTGGACTCATGATGAAAACAATATAGGAGCAAGTTCTAATCGACAGCATCTTTGGTGGGCCTGTGTCTCCACCTGTGCTCAAATCCCCTTGTTTACTATGAGCTCCCCGGCAGCAGGGGCAGTATCTTTGTGCCCCTGGTCCCTGGCGTTGTACCTGGCAAATCGAAGGTGGCTGGTAATATTGACGGAGTCCTGGGCGATGCAAACAGTTAAGCTCTCAGCTGCTAACCAAAAGGCTGGCAGTTCAAGTCTACCCAGAGGCACTTCAGAAGACAGGCCTGGTGATCTGCTTCTGAAAAATCAGTCACTGAAAATCCTACAGAGCATAGTGCTACTCTGACACACACGAGGTCACCATGAGTTGAAATCAACTCGACAGCAACTGGTTTTCTGTTTGTTTGGTTGATATTTTTGGTAATATTAAGGGAATTATTTAGTTGAAGAAAAATAAATGAAAGAAGGCAGATCTGATCAACACCACATTGGCAATTTAGACACTGAGAGTTGAGCAAAGAGCTCAGGCTGGGCTGGAGGCCCAGAAAAGGTTCCTGTGGAGGTGGGACTTGAAAGATGCACAGGTCTTGGATGCGTGCAGATAGATGGAGAAGGGGCATATCCCAGGGAGTGGGAACTGTGAAGAAAGGCTGTGAGACGGTCAAGTGTGAGGAGAAATCTACAGTCGAGGAAGCCAGCCCCTTGGGCTGCAGCCGGGATGGGTGGCAGTGATTGCTAAGGGTCAAATGGTCAGCTGAAGCCCAGCCATGGGGGCTTTGAATGCCACACCGAGGATCTTGAGAGCCATTGTGCAGGCAAAAAGGAGAAGCAACAGATTGTGTGTGTGTGTGTGTGTCCCATGCACTCAGCCACCTCAGATTTCGGATGCATCTGTGGTGGGCAGCTCTCCTCAGCATCCCACCTCAAGCACCTACCGAGTTTCTACACTTTGCTGCCTCTGGCCTTTCCTCAAATCCGTGGAGGCACACTGAACCGCTCCCAGGAAAACCCAGAAGTGCAGGAGGAACAGATGTTCAGGCTCCCGTCCTCCAGAGAGGGATCATTCTTAGGTGGTTTCAGAGACACCTCAGTGGGACTGAGCCCATTGCCCACAGTGGTGAAGAGCTCAAGAACTCACACTTGATGGGATTTTCTTCTTTCCTGTCTCACTGTCCTGCTCCCTCACGCTTGCTTCCTGGTTTCACCTCCACGTCCTTGTGTCTGGCCATGCTTTCAGGGATACCCACACTGAGACGAGTCTTGGCCACATCTGAGAAGAGGGGGATCCCTTAGACTTGGACCAGTAGAGGTGAATCTGACTGCCTGTGAGGGAAGGCATGATAGGCCGAGATCTCCAAATAGTGTGATGTGACAGAATGGGCAAGTGCGTGGGGGTCCCAGAGAGAGAGAGAGAGAGCTGGTAGTGTGAGCTGGAGTTCCCAGGGGCTTCCTAGAGGACCAGGAAGGAGTGCAGCCCTGGGGAAGACAGCGTTGTCTGCTCTGAGCAAGGAGGGACTGTGGGCAATGGGTCACTCCCACCAGCCAAGTGTGGTGGATGCACTCTGTCTAGCTCAGCTCTACCTGAGCATGGCCATGACTGTTTGCCCCCAATCATGATAAAAGAAGTGCCAAAACTGGGAGTATTTAGAAACCTTAATAGCAATTTGATAGTGTAACAGAGTATGACTAGTCAATCTAATGATAAAAAATTGAGACTTGTATTTTGTATGGCTTTTTAAAATTCTGTTTTTCTCATAATTCAATTTTTATTGTATTTTGCAAAAGTATTGTTCCATGACTGATGGAAATAAAAAGTCTGATCTTTCAACACAGATGGATGGGAAGTACAGGTCCAGGTAACCTCCCCATAAGCTCCTACTGCTGAGAACAAGTGCCTCCTCATCCCAGAGGTGAGTTGTCTTTTTTTTTTAATTGATGTAATTAAATGAAGTTTACATTTCAAGTTAGTCTCCCATACAGAATTTTTTTTAACATACATTGTTATGAGACCCCAACC
>NW_004443950.1:23646375-23652196 GCF_000243295.1 Trichechus manatus latirostris | reverse complement strand
TTAAAATTTCCTATATGGGATCAGCTCGGGTGTGCAGGCAGTCGATCACCAAGTGTGTGATGCAGGCTCTCACCCCCAGTCCTAAAGAAGCATGGGTGATTGGTGCAGACACTGGACTCTGGCTGTGGTAGGAGATCACGCGCTGAGCCAGGTAGGGGGCCAACGGCTGCCCCTGAGAGTCTGAAAGAAAAGTGTGTCCCTATTCTTTATGGTGAATAGGTAGGTGAGTTTTGCAGCTGGGCTAAGAGCGCCCCACTATGTTGGCTGCGAAGACTCGAGGGAACTTTTTCTTGAACTCCTGAAGCAGGTGACTAGGCACTTTAGGAACGATCGTCAGTCCTCAAGACCCTGCTGCAGATAGATAAAAGTGCCTACTTGAGGGGCAGGGCTGTTTTGAGGATCACAAATCTGCCCGTTCACAGCTGAAGCAGTTGAAGGTAAACTTCAGATGTTTGCCTTGTTGTACTGTGGTAGTGAGGGCTAACGCTGTTGAGATGGGTCCCCACAAGTCTATACAGGCATGTATGGCACTCAGAGTCTGCCAACCCCTGATTTCTGTGGCCAGCAAAGGAGTTCTGCTGACCCTGTGTTCCTGGCCTAGGGGAGCAGCAGCTTATTTGTTCCCTCTCCAAGGCCAGGAGAATGGGTCAGGGTGCCTTTTGGGATCTATTTCCGGCCCAGTTGACTCCTGGTGCAAAGCAGGGAGGGAGGCTGTAAAAGGAAGAGAAGTTCTTCCCAAATCCGGTGGAGAGCATGGAGGTAGGAGATAAAAGGAAGAGAAGTTTTTCCCAAATTTGGTGGAGAGCACGGAGGTAGGAGGTAAAAGGGAGAGAGGTTTTTCCCAAATGGGCTTTTTTTTTTTTTTAACTTGCTGCAAAAGGGTGCGCGCATGTCCTTATCCTAGCCTCTTGGGAGCTGCTCTTCACTGGTTCAGAGGGCCCAAGCAGAATCTCTGCCGCCAGGTCTCTCTCGATGTGGAAACTGTTTCTCGAGTGCAAGCACAGCACAGCTGTTTGCCTGCTTCACTGCGGCCCGGCGTGGCTGTGTCTCTGCTGTGTCGCCGCCGTGGCTTTAGCACTCCTCACCTCTTCCAAACAGTATTCCTCTCCGGTATGACTCAGATGGATTTCTTAATCTTGCCTTGTTCAGGGCTGCCAGATGTTCACATAGAATCAAATCACTTGTTTTTCCAGGTCTTTGTTGTAAGAGGGATATAGGAAGCGTCTAACTAGTCTGCCATGTTGACCATGCCCCCCCAGAGGTGAGTTTTAATTCACTGGTTTTCCCTTCAAGCCAGACAATTTCTACTCCAGGCGAGCAAACAAAGCAGAATGCTCCCCACCCACCACTCTGATCCGCAGAATTTATCTTAGCTCAGACCTTCTGAAATACTACTCCCCAGCTCCGGCTGCAGGGGGCAGTGGGGGTTCAGTGGTAGATTTCTTTCCTTCAGTGGGGGACCTAGGTTCGATTCCTGGTCAATGCCCCTCACGCGCAGCCACTTCCCATCTGTCAGTGGGGGCTTTCGTCCTGCTCTGATGCTAAGCAGGTTTTGGCAAAGCTTCCAGATTAAGATGGACTAGGAAGAAAGGCCTGGCTATCGATGTCTGAAAGTCAGCCAGTGAAAACCCTATCGATCACAACAGTCCAGTCTGTAACTGATTATGGGGGTGACGCAGGACCAAGGTCACCATGAGTCAAGGGTCAAGTTAACACAGCTAACAACAACAACAACAGCTCCGGCTGAGAGTGACTGCTGCTTAATCTCTGGGATTGCCCCTCACACATTCCTGAGGCCGAGCTGGCCGGCCGGCAAGGGGGACTGTGTGGTGCTGGCACCTGGCGGCTCCCAACCTCCATGCCCGCTGTGGGCAGCCTAGCTCACTGGAGGCCATTAATGCGGATCAGCTGCTGACGGACTTTCTGTGCTGGCTCTGTCCCCTAGCACTATTTTTAACTCATTCTGGACTCTGAATTGTCCAAACGCGTTTTAATTTGTTTGTGAATGTGAACATAAATAAACCCATCAACCTTGTTGCTGTGCAGCCACCTCAAACGATTTGGAAACCGACTTCCTGCTGCTTCGTTCACTTTGCTGAAAGCTGACCAGTTCCCCCATTTCACCAGGACAGGCTGAGGACTGCCATGCTTCCCCTCCCTACCCACACAGGCACACCCCACCGGCTCACTTCCAGTGGCTCAGCCAAAGCAGTGACCGTTTTCTGGAGGAAAATGCAGAACAAAATTCTAACTCACAAAATAAAAGACCAGACTTCTAGTCTGACAGAAACTGGAGAAACCCTGAGGGTATGGCCCCTGGACACCCTTTTAGCTCAGTACCGAAGTCACTCCTGAGGGTCACCCTTCAGTCAAAGATTAGACAGGCCCATAAAACAAAATGAGACTTAATGGGCACAACAGCCCAGGGGCAAGGACAAGAAGGCAGGAGGGGACAGGAAAGCCGGTAACGGGCAACTCAAGGTTAAGAGGGGGAGAGTGTTGACATGTTGTGGGGTTGGCAACCAAGTCATAAAACAATATGTGCACTGTTTAACGAGAAACTAAGTTGCTCTGTGAACTTTCATCTAAAGTACAATCAAAAATAAAAGTACTGCACTAAAGGCTTCAAGGAAAACAGACAGAACAAAGCCGTCACCATTTTCCTGGCAGAGTTAGGGCCAGCCCCCCTCACTCTGGCCAGAGCATCTCCACCCGAGGTCAGGCCCTTCGGGAGCACCCGTCATGGCGGGCACCGTGGGGGATATGGAATGAGAGGGTCCAGCCTCGAAAGTCCAAGAGTAAACTTCGGGGACCGTGTGAACCACAGTAGCCCAGGAGTGCACACCAGTGCCCTCCAGGCTGAGTTTGTCTGACCTGCACACATTTTAAAAATGTGGAAGCTATTCCTAAAAGTCTGCATTTCCTAGTTTCTTGAAAAATTGGAGTACTGGGCAGGACTAGCAGGACAACTGTCTAAGGCCAAGGAGCAGCGGCCCCTTCAGCAGGCGTCCTGCTGGGGGTGTGTGCCGTGTATGTGTGTGCAAGGGGTAGGTATTTAAGACAAGAGGGCTTCCCTGACTCAAGGCTGTGGTTCTAAGCTGAAAAGCAAAGCCTGAAAACAGTGTCAGCATCAAGAGAAAAAAACCTGAGTGAGTGGTTTAGAAAGGACTAGAAGTCTAAGTTAGTTAGACTAGTTAGACAGGTTTCCTGGATGAGTTGGGCTTTCAGAAGCATCTGAAAAAACAAGAAGTACAGCCTGGAGTGCAGCCTGGCCTGGTCTGTGTTCTGCACCATCATCTCTGGCTCTGGCCAAGCTGGGCACACAGTTAGCAGTTGGCCGTGGCTTTACTCTGACTTCAGCTCCCCACTCGTTCATCTGCCAAGTGTGCCATTAAGCACTATCCTAGGGGCTGTAGTGGAGAGCCAGGAAGACAGCCCTGCCCTCACAGAGCTCGTCAACTAGCCAGGGGAATGGGCAAGCAGAAGAAATAAGGATAAAGTTCAAGGAGCTACGAGAGCCTGTGGGGGAGCATCCGACTCAGGGGGCAGAAGCTGCTCAGCTGGAACCCATGGGAGAGCATCATCAGGCATCTTGAGGCTGGCAGCCTCTAGGATGCCCCTAATGATCCCCAAAGACACCTTTGTGAAATCCCCTCCCCTTGAAGGTAGGCTGAACCTGTGTCTTGCTTCTAACCAACAGAACACAAAGGTGAAGATGATGGGAAGTCACTTCTGTGATTAAGTTATGAAAGACCGACTTCCATCTTGCTTGTTGTTAGTTGCTGTTGAGTCGATTCCAACTCTACGGGTGCAGAGCAGAATCGCTCCATAGGGTTTTCAAGGCTGTAACCTTTCAGAAACAGATTGCCAGACTTGTCCTCCAAGGAGCCTCTGGGTAGGTTCAAACTGCCAACTTTCCAGCTCCTTTCTATCTTGCTAGGAGACTCTTTCTGTGGTTCTCTTGGCTTGCATGCTCTGATGAAGCAAGGTGCCATGTTGGAGAGCTTACGCAGCAAGGAACTGAGGGTGGCCTTTGGCCAACAGTCAGCTAAGAAACTGAGGCCCTGGCTGACACCTTGTTTGCGACTTTGTTAGAGAGCTTGAAGCAGAGGACCAGATAAGCCATGCCTGGATTCCTAACCCACAAAAACTAAGATAATTTAAGCTTCCAAATTTGCAGTAATTTGTTGTGAAGCCGTAGATAACTAATACACATCTAGATTTATGTTCCCTGGTTTGGGGGGCAGTAAATCATATAAACACATTCACCAAGAAAGGCATGGGCTGTAAATATGGTTGAGTCCCTGCCTGTTGGCTGAACGGTGCTCAAGAGATAGTAGGGACAGGAGAAATGGCAGGTGGATGGGCTGGCAGCAGATACCTGAAGCTACTGCTGTCCCTTTGCCAATGGCTGGGGCTTCCTTACATGAGCACTTCTCTCAGCTACTCAAGTCTGGAGGCCAGGATTCTGGTGTTACTTCTCACTCTGGTCCAGTCCTCATCATGGCATAGATCTGAGTGTGTTCTCCATCCCTTCATTGCTTCCTGGGCACTCGGTTTGTCCAGGACTTGAGCCAGTCCTGTGGATGTGGAGGGAATGGAATCCAGCCTCTGCCTGGGAGGAGACCCCAGGGTGACTGAGAAGCTCATGAGCTGTAGGCCCCAGGCACAGGACCTCAGCCTGGCCTCACTGCCACTCATAAAGCCAGGCTGCCATAGTGCCAGGGACCCCACCCTGCTCCCTCAGACCTGGACGCCATCTCAAAAAGGGAAAACAAGGCACAGAGCCAGCCTCAGTTGTAAGGGAGGCAGTGATTCAATCTGAAGAAACCAGGAGGCTTCTATTTCACAAATCTCTCTACAGACCAAATGCCAAAAGTAACCCAATGCTTCACCATTCCTTCAGGTTAAGCATGGGCTGAATCCTCTCTTAAGGTGTGAGACCCCTGTGAGGGAGAATCTCTGTGTTCCAGCCACCGTGGTTTGATGTGTGTATCAGGCTGATTGTCCCTGACACGAGAGCTCAAGGTTAGGAATCTCTTGAAGAAATCCATTGACACAAGCCAGTGGCTTGAGCTTGGGTGGAATCAGACAAAGTGAAACATGTGGACAGAGTCGTAGCCCCTTGGGGAGAAGAATTCGTAGATCTGGTTGATTTATTGATGTGGAAGGGAGGCAGAGAGAGCCACTAAGGATGACATCTAGATTTCTGCCTTGATCTCCTGCAGTGGTGACGTCAGGCTCACTCTGCAAAGAGGACTTTTCCAAGTGTAGGGGTGAGGAAAGGAGGTTTTGAGTTCTGTTTTCAACACATCCATGTGAAGTAGGTGAAAGAAGTCTGATGGAGAATGTCGGCTCTGCAGGGCTGAAGCTCCAGGTCCAACTACAGAGACGTTTGGCTGGTGTTGGCATAGAGATGGTGGTTGAGGCCACGGGAGGAGAGAAGATTGTCTGAGGGAAGTGTGCAGAGTGGTGACTGGTAAAAATGGAGCTGGGTGCCTTGTGACCTAGCAAGTCCACTTCTAGAAAGTTATTCCAAGGAAATAATCAGAAATGCCCAAACAAGTATGCTTAAAAATAACCATGGCAGAGTTGTTGATGATCGTGAAAAATGGAATTAACCATTTATAGATCACAACACTGCCTTGTCCGACTCACTTGCCTTGGACACATCATCAGGAGGGATCAATTGCTGCAGGAGAACATCATGTTGGGGAAGCAGAGGGACAGAGAGGTCAAGGGGGACACTCGTGGAGATGGATTGGCACAGTGGCCACAGTGATGGACTTAAACACTGGCAATTGTGAGGATGACACAGGAC
>NW_004443950.1:23579054-23637747 GCF_000243295.1 Trichechus manatus latirostris | reverse complement strand
TGCCCATTCACCTCAACCAACCATGTTCTGCCCTCATGGTGAGGAGGGAAGGGAAGTCCCTAACACAAGTGTTAGAAAATCTCACGTTAAGCAGCATGAATCTTTGTTCAGTGCTTCCTAAAGAATCTACCAGTTCTGAGCAGAGGAAGAAGTTTTACATGCATTTTCATCTGGCCTTCCAGAGTTCCAGAGACTAGGTGATAGGAAGAGCAGAAGGTTAAGGAGGAGATGTAGAGCTCCAAATGCTCCCTGATGGATGGCATGACAACCTATCCCCTGCAGCACACTGACAAATAGCCGCAGGCCTGTGAGTCACTCTCCCCTGAGGTGATCATTCCTTATTTGACTCTGAATCTCTCTTTAGGCCACCCACTGCTAGGTTATGCCCACTGAGTGTATGCCCAGTGGTTCTACCTTTAAGGCTATTTCCAGAGGGTCCCTCTGCAGAAGAGTGGTCATAGTCCAGGCATGATCATCCCCCCAGGCCCATTAGCACCTTGGCTGGGGCTCTACTGCAGAGATCTTTCTGACAAGCAGTTTGTCTTCATTATCTAGTGCTCCTGTAACAGAAATGCCACAAATGGATGGCTTCAACAAACAGAAGTTTATTCTCTCACAGCCTAGAAGGCTAGAAGCCCAAATTTAGGATGCCAGCTCCACAGGAAGGGTTTCTCTCCCTGTTGGCTCTGGGAGAAGGTCCTTGTCATCAATCTTCCCCTGGTCTAGGTGCTTCTCAGCACAAGGACCTCAGGTCCAGAGGACGCACTCTGCTCCCAGCACTATTTTCTTGGTGGTGTGAGGTCCCTATCACTCTGCTTGCTTCTCTCTCCTTTCATTTTTTGTAAGATAAAAGATGATGCAGGCCACACCCCAGAGAAATTCTCCTTACACAGGATCAGGTCTATGGCCTGAGTAAGGGTGTTGCATCCCACCCTAATCTTCTTTATAGTAACCTAATCTTGCCTCATTAACCACAGGCAGAGATTAGGATTTACAACACAAACACACAGGAAAATCACATTAGATGACAAAATGGTGGACAACCACACAATACTGGGAATCATGGCCTAGCCAAGTTGACACACACTTTGGGGGGACACAATTCAGTCCATAACACAGTTCATCTACAAAAGTGTGGGAAATGGAACAGTGGGACGGAAGGAAAGACGTTGAGAAAAAGCAATTTCCCATTGGAGAAAACAAATTTGGTGAGAATACCTGGAAGACAGGGAAAGGACTGAGCTGGGATGTGAAAGAAACCACACAAGATGAAATGGGAGATTTGAGTTTGTCAGCTTCAAAAACGTCCCTATTGCTTTTGTGTTCTGTTTCCCTTTCTGAAGACACTTAAGGGCAATCTTTAATTGAAGCACTCACACTTATTCTTATACCCAAATGGGAAGTGGACAGTGACATCCAATCTCTATTCCCTAAATCCATCCTGAGCACCTGACCCTGGACTGAAGAGACTGAGCCAAGCGAGATGGATAGGAGAGAGGCACCATAGCTGAGCTCAGCACCCAGGTGCACCACATAGTAAAGAAGGCCAAAGTGCTGGAGTGCAAGAAGGCCTGAGAAAGAGCAGAGAATGACTCTTGAAAGGGGGGCAGAGGAATCAGGAAAGACTGCATGAAGGATGTAGCATTTGAGCTGATGCCGAAGTAAAAGGAGGAGCCCCTGCTGGGTGGAGAGTGCCCTTCATAAGGCCTTGTGGGATCCAAACCTAAGACATTTTCTCAATGATGTGGATTGATGCAATAGCTGCAAAAATGGACTCAAACATACCAACAGTCATGAAGACGGTGCAAGAGTAGCCAATGTTTCATTCGTTCTATTATACATATGATCTCTGCGAGTTGGAGCCAACTCAATGGCAACTAACAACAACAACCTTGGCTTAGGCCAAGCGACACACTCCTCCTGGTGTCCCCTCCCATTTCCACTCAACAACTCTCTTTTGAATGCCCAGTAAGTGTCCGCTTCTGAGCCAGCCTCTGGGGTTTTCACACCTTATCAAGGTAGCTGAGGTCCCTAGAGAAGACAGACAAACAAGTAAAGAATAAACCAGAATTTCAGGGTTGGAGTTTTTAGACTAGGATTGCACAAACAATAACATCACACGGGAATGTGGTTTTGAGCCTACAGGTGGTCAGGGAAGGCCTCTTGGGGAAGGTGCATTTAAACATAGACCTGAATTATCAGCAGGAGTCAGTGGTGTGAGAAGCTGAGGAAAGATGAATCCAGGCTAAAGGATAACAAGCACAATGGTCCCAAATTTGGCATGTTTGAAGAACAGTAGGGACGCCAGCAGGCTGGAGTAGATGGGGGAGTGGGCAGAGATGACAGAGGTCCTAGAAGGGCCACGCTGTGCAGGTCTTGCAGGATCTGAGAGGGTTGTGAAATCACTGGAGGTGACATGATTTGACTTGCTCTGGGAGACCATTGCTCTCGTGCTCAAGAACAGCCCCATTCTCCACAAGAGGAGACCTCACCTATAATGGACTCTTGTCTGCCCTTCACATCCACTCCACAGGAGCTAGAATGACTGGCTCGGAATTCTCAAGCATAGAATCTGGAACTTAGCTCTCTTTGGAAGACTGGGAGCCAGAAGGAGCTCTGCCCCCTGTGGGGAAATATTGTTCAGACTCTCCTATCCCCTTGTGGCCAAGACCCCCTTCCCTCTGCCATGCCAGCCCCCAGCTGCAGCCCTCCCCCATCTACCCTCAACCCTCTATGGCACTGATGTTGGGGAGGGTGAGCTCTCCACTGTGCTCAGCAATCCGTAGGTTTTGCTAAGTGCTCTCTACGGGGACCTGATCCACCAAGATCAAAGTCAAGGAGGTCCTTGAAACAGCTTCTTCAGGCCTCCAGGAGGGGCTGTCAGCACCTCTCATATGCAGGCTTCTCTGGGACTAAGTCTGTACTTGGGAATTCCAGTCACATCTCTTCCTCTGCAAGTGGAGCCAGTGGGACAGGTAGAAAATGTATCTGGTTCAACTAGGACTACCCTGAATAAACCATCTTCTTTGTCTTGAGTTAACATTGAGAGGCCGGGCCCTGGTGATGTTGTGTGAGTTGTGATCATAGCTCCTGCCCCACCCAGAGTGTAATTAATTAATGGGCTGGGGGCTGATGGCAGCCTCAGAAGCCCAGTGCACACTGTCTGAACTTGGGGCCCAGTGGGCAGAGGAGTGGACAGCTGGGTGCAGGTGTGACTTCCAGGAGTTGCTACACTGTGGCTGGACTGGTTTTGGCAAGAGTGTCACCTCCTTGTTCAGGAAGCAGGGAATGGAGTCCGGCCAGAGACTTCAACCACCCAGCAGTTTTCCTGAGGCACAGAAGACACAGATTTCCCCAACACTCCTTCCCTTTTCAGCTCTTTCCCCACAGCAGGAAGTACTCCTAAATTGCATAATTAATAATTGGGACAAGGAAGTGACAATGAGGGATCACCACGGGGGAGGCTGGGAGGGAGGTTCCACAGAACACTAAGCATGGAATCACGGCTGAGTCACAGCAGAATCGTGGAACCCAGACTCCCCTGCCCATTCCACCTCCCCCATTTCTGGTGAGTGGTCACCCTCCACCTCCCCACTGTCCCTGGCTGCTTTATTGCTGAATCTGTCTCAGCTGTACTTCAGGGCTCCCTGAGCCTCTTAGGAGAAGGACTCTGGGAACATTTGGAAGGGACTGGGGCAAAGGGGAAGTGAGGTCACCAACCCTGTTGTTGTTAGGTACTGGTGCGTTGGTTCCAAGTCATAGTGACCCTGTGTACAACAGAATGAAATACTGCCCAGTCCTTTGCCATCCTCACAATCGTTTCTATGCTTGAACCCATTGTTGCAACTAGAGTGTCAATCCATCTCGTTGAAGGTCTTCCTCTTTTTTGATGACCGTGTACTCTACCAAGCACAATGTCCTTCTCCAGGGACTGGTCCCTCCTAATAACATGTCCAAAATATGTGAGACAAAGTCTCACCATCCTCGCTTCTAAAGAGCTTTCTGGCTCTACTTCTTCCAAGACAGATTTGTTCGTTCTTCTGGCAGTCCATGGTATATTCAATATTCTTCCCCAACACCATAATTCAAAGGCATCCATTCTTCTGCAGTCTTCCTCATTCATGGTCCAGCTTTCACATGCATATGAAACAAATGAAAACACCATGGCTTGGGTCAGGCGCACCTTAGTCTTCAAGGTGATGTCTTTGCTTTTTAACACTTTAAAGAGATCTTTTGAGGCAGATTTGCCCAGTGCAGTGCATCATTTGATTTCTTGACTGCTGCTCCCATGGGTATTGATTGTGAATCCAAGTAAAATGAAATCCTTGACTACTTCAAACTTTTTTCTGTTTATCATGATATTGTTTATTGGTCCAGTTGTCAGGATTTTTGTTTTCTTTATGCTGAGATGTAATCCATACTGAAGGCTGTGGTCTATGATCTTCCTCAGCAAGTGCTTCAAGTCCTCTTCACTTTCAGCAAGCAAGGTTCTGTCATCTGCATAATGCAGGTAGTTAAAGAGTCTTCCTGCAGTCCTGGTACTGAGTTCTTCTTCATATAGTCCAGCTTCTCAGATTATTTGCTCAGCATACAGATTGAATAGGTATGGTGAAAGGATACAACCCTGACGCACACCTTTCCTAACTTTAAACCACGCACTATCCCCTTGTTCTGTTCTAATGACTGCCTCTTGGTCTAAGTACAGGTTCCTCATGAGTACAATTAAATGTCCTGGAATTCCCATTCTTCACAATGTTATCCATAATTTGTTATGATCCACAAGGTTGAATGCCTTTGCATAGTCCATAAACCACAGGTAAATATCTTTCTGGTATTCTCTGCTTTCAGCCAGGATCCATCTGACATCAGCAATGATATCCCTTGTTCTATGCCCTCTTCTGAATCCGGCTTGAATTTCTGGAAGTTCCCTGTCGATGTACTGCCTCAACCGCTTTGAATGATCTTCAACACAATTTTACTTGTGTGTGATATTAATGATATTGTTCAATAATTTTTGCATTCAATTGGATCGCCTTTCTTTGGAATGGATACAAGTATGGATCTCTTCCCGTCAGTTGGCCCTAGAGGGTCTAAATGAAGGCATATCACCAGCTTCCTGTGTGTTATATGGACAGCAGCACTTTAACTTGTGGGCACCATGAACAGTAGCAGAAGCATTCATATGTTCTTGTTGCTGTGTGTCGTCTAGTCAATTCTGACTCATACTGACCCTATATGACGGAGTAGAACTGCCCCGTAGAGTTTCTAGGCTGAAACCTTTATGGGTACAGACCGCCAGGTCCTTTCTCCAGCAGAGCTCCTGAGTGGGTTCGAACAGCCAACCTTTCAGTCTGCAGCCAAGCGCTTAACTATTGTGCCTCGAGCATTCACATAGACATCTAAATTTTTGCCTTCACTGGGTAAATCAGAAAATGAGGCCACATTGAGCCCACCTTCCCTCGTAGTGACAAGGATTGGACTAAACAGTGTGTCCCAGCTCACCCAGCTGCCCATGGGCCTACTTTCCTTGTTTTCCTCTCCAGCCCTGCTCCTGTGGACACCTGAGTCAGTAAACCTCACCTTCTAGATGGTGAGGCTGTGCAGACAGGCGCTCCACACGCAGCACCCAGGAACCCAGAGAAAGAGCACAAGGCCTGCTCAGAGGCCAAGAAGGTGGGCACCCCAAGAAGGGAGAAGTCACTTCCAAACAGCTAGCGGAGAAGCATCTGTGCTAGATTTCTGCAGATGGGCTGAGGGGACTGGAAGATGCATTCCTGAGAGAAGAAACAGAAGAGGCCAAGGCAGCAGGGTAGGAGAGCCTGGGGGTGTCTGTAAGAGCTGAGTAGGTGATGCTGAATCCAGTGACGTAGAGAGCATCCAGACTTCCTTCCTGGGGCACGTCCTCCATCTGACCTGGCTCAGCTGAGTAGGTGATGCTGAATCCAGTGATGTAGAGAGCATCCAGACCGCCTTCCTGGGGCGCGTTTCAGCACACGTCCTCCGTCTGACGTGGCTCCAGCAGCCTCTGCTCCGGAGTGGGGTCTGGATCAGAAGAGCAGCACGTCACCAAACAGGAATGTCCCCTTTAACTCCCGTCACAGAGGCCAACCCCTCAAGGAGGAACGAAAGCCATCTGCCACTGACAGTGTTGGGGTGTGTTGGGATATGGGACAGCAGGCATGACCAGCACTCTGGAAAGACTTAAGTCTATATTCTGCACGTGTTGTAGTACATGTGTCATGGAAGGAACATAAACAGAGACCCATGCCGTGGCAGCCAAACCAGGCTCAGTAGTCAGGTGAGGTTTTGGTCCCTCCAACCCCTTCCTGACTCTGGTGCCTGCAATTACATTTCACCTCTTCCAGGAAGTCCCAGCCAATGGTAGACCAGCAGGCCTGTGACCCCAACACAGAAAGACACACACACATGCACACCCACATGTACACACGCACACACACACGCACACACACACTCATACACACGCATACACACCCACACCCACACATGCATACACACACACATGCATACACACACGATACACACACGTGCGCATACACACGCATGCACACCCACACACACGCATGCACACGTACACATGCGTACACACTCACATAGCACACACACACACACGCACACCTACATACCTGACACCCTCAGAAGCCTCATGCCTTATTCACCGCAGCCCCCACAGCCATGCCCTGGTTCTGTATGGTCTCTAGAGGGTTTCCAAAGCAACGTATTTTGGGGCTGAATTACAAGATCAGAAGAGTTGGGGAAACTGGTGCTTTAAAACAACATCACTGAAATAAAATTTCATGGTAGAAGGAATACAGTATTTTGAAAACATGAAAATAAACATTCTCCAGAGCCTGGCTATGAAGAAGTGTGGCATGGCTTGTGAAAGCTGCTCTGCCACGGGGGACGTCTAATAATTTTTAATAGTCCCTTAAATCTCCCTTATGAGATGCAGCTACTGTAAACACTTCTACATATTTTTTTCAAGTATTTATGTAGTGCTTTTAGAAGTTATTAAACAGGAATGATTTTCACTGATAACTCTCTCATTCTGAAGGAGCTGCTAACAGACTCAACCCAGAGATGGTAAGAGGAAAAAGTCCCCGACAGGGTTAATGGATGAGGCTGCTCCTGGAATCTTCCTTCTGAACTGAAGACAATCTGAGCCATTCTGAACTCACCTAGGGACCCTTGGTTCTTGACACCCCAGGCCTCTGTCTCCCCAGTTGTAAAACGAGACACAGTCATTTTTGCAGTTCATTTATTTCTTAGCATGTATCAGCCCCTGCTACGTGGTGCCAGCCATTGCAATAGGCCCTGGTAATACAATGCAAACAAAAAGAACCATCATCTTTGTCCTCATGGAGCTTATGGTCTAAAGGGGGACCTGTAAAACAAACCAAACCCATTGCTGTCCAGTTGACTTGGCTCATAGCGACCCTACAGGACAGAGCAGAACTGCCCCATAGGGTTTCCAGTGAGCAGCTGGTGGATTCAAACTGTTGACCTTTTGGTTAGTAGACAAGTTCTTAGCCACTGTGCCACCAGGGCTCCCTAAAGGGGCACAGAGGAGGCATTAATCAAAGGATCACACAAACCAATGTAAAATTGCAAATGTGCAAGTGCCATAAAGGAAAGCTACACTGCTCAGTGGGGTTTATCAGAGGGAGGCCTGGCTTGGCCCGGTCTGCAAGGTTAGGGAAAGCATCACCTGGGCAGGAGCCCTTGAGCTGCGATCTAGAGCACTAAAAAAACCTGTTGCTGTCCAGTTGATTCTGACTCATGGCAACCCTATGCGTGTCCAAGTAGAACTGTGCTCCATAGGATTGTCAATGGCCGATTTTTTCAGAAATAGATCTCTAGGCCTTTCTTCCAAGGCACCACGGGGTGGACTCAAACCCTTCAGTTAGTAGAAAGCATGTTAACCATTTGCACCACCCAGGGGCTCCTTTACAAGATAAGAAAGAGTCAAATGGACTAAGAGGGGAGGGAGGGGGAAGTATTTTAGGAGCGGGGACAGCGTATACACAGTCCATGTGTGGAGAAAGAGTGAGGTGCATGAGAAACTGAGAGAAGTCAGGGGGACTAGAGAAAACGGCTGGTGGGGAACACAGTGGGGGGTGGGGCAGGAGGCTGGTGAAAAAAGCCAAGAGCCCAGCATGGAAGTCTTTGCAGTTCAGGTTAAGGGTATGTCTTTATCTCAAGGTCAAGGGAGAGCCATTAGAGAGTTTGTAGCAGGGTAGTGAGGGGTGCTATAAACAAATGTGCTTCTGAAGAGATCATTCCAGCTACAACATGGTATGAAACTGGAGGGGATGCAGAGCACAAACAGAGAGACCAGCCAGGAGGCTACTGAAGGTCTGAGACGATGGTGGATTGGGGATTGGTGGAGGAGGATCCTTACGCTTCTGGGCTGCACAATTGGGTGAAAATGGTGCCATTCACCAAGATGCAAACAATGGAAGAGGACCATGTTTGAGGGGTGGGCGTTATGACTTTGTTTTTGACCACTGAGTTTGGGGTGTCTGTGAGAGAGATACTGGCAAGAGGAAAACAGCCAACAAAGGAAACAAAGCATGAGCTGGAGAAATAGGAGGAAAACCAAGAAGGAAGGAGCACCAGCAGTGCCAAGTGCTGCTGAGGGTCAGTAGGGTCAGAACTGAAAGTGTCCACTGGACTTAGCAATGTGAAGATAACCAGTGACATTAGTGAGAGTCATTAGCCATCTTCTTCCTCGACCATCCAAGAGCTGAGATGAGATGTGGTCCACACTGCTCAGCCTTTGTAAGGATGACAGAGGTGGCACCCAGCAGCGTGATGTACAATGAGTTGAGTCAAGGGTGAAGGGGACTAATTGCTGTCCTGGGTATGCATAGGTACAACCTCTATGGAGGGCAATTTGTCTACATCTATCAACATTACAAATGCACATAGGATGGTCCCAGGAATCCCACTCCTAGGAAGAATAGCAAAATGGCAAATGCACGAGGTTATTCATTAGAGTATTGGTTGTCATAGCAAAAGATTGGAAATTGTGCCAATGTCCATCAGTAGGGGAATACTATAACTGTAGAGGAGAACATAGCCAGGGAACATTCTCCAAGATACAGTGAGTGAAAACAAGCATGAAGAAAAATAGTATGCATAGTAGTAGACTCCCACTTGTTACAGGAGTCCCAGGGTGGTGCAAGTAGTTAACATGCTCGGCTGCTAACCGAAAGGTTGGAGGTTCGAATTCACCCAGAGGTGCCTTGGAAGAAAGATCTGGCCATCTACTTCTGAAAAATCAGCCATTGAGAACCCTATGGAACACAGTTCTACTCTGATACACATGGGGTCACCAGGAGTCAACAGCAACTGGTACCTTGTAACACTTGTTACTAAAAAGTGAAAGTTATATGTATCTATTTGCATATTTATCCAATTTCTCTGCAAGGACACACGAAAGAGGTGGCGTTGGATACTTCCTGGGTGTCATGGATTGAATTGTGTCCCCCCAAAAAATATGTGTATCAACTTGGCTAGGTCATGATTCACAGTACCGTATGATTGTGTAATCTGATGTGATTCCCTTATGTGTTGTAAACTCCATCACTATGATGAGGTTATATGTGATCTCCTTATGTGTTATAAACTCTATCACTATGATGAGGTTATACTGATGATGTCTAAGATTAGATAGTGTCGTAATCCAATCTCTTTTGAGATATAAAAGAGAGAAATGAGCAGAGACACATGGGAACCTCATACCACCAAGAAAGCAGTGTCAGGAGCAGAGCGCATCCTTTGGACCTGAGATTCCTGTGCTGAGATGCTCCCAGACCAAGGGAAGACTGATGCATCACAAAGACCTTCCAGACCAAGGGAAGACTGATGACACAGACCTTCTTCCAGAGCCGACAGAGAAAGCATTCTCTTGGAGCTGATGCCCTGAGTTTGGACTTGTAGCCTACTGGACTGAGGGGATAAACTTCTCTTTGTTAAAGCCGTACACTTGTGGTATTTCTATTATAGCAGCACTAGGTGACTAAGACAGTGGGACAGGAACTTGGGTGGCTGGGCCATGGAGTGAGAGACAATTTTCACTGTACTTATTACCCTTTAACTGTTTGAATTTGAACCATTGAAATCTTTTGAAAATAAAACAATGATGGAAATAGTATTTCCCTGAGAAGAACAGGGTTGAGGGAGGCTGAATGCTGGCATGTAATGGTGTAGACTCAGTCAGAAGCCACACCTGTCACTTTGTGTCCCTTAAAATGCATACGAGTGCATTGAAGGTTTTTTGTTGTAGTCATTTTTCTTCTTCTTATCCTTTTTTGTAAGTAAACAAAATTTTAAGAACTGGAGGTATATTATTTAGAGTTTAGACTGGGAGATTATTCATCACTGTCAAAGGTATACTTTAGAGATAACACCTTATTTCTGAAGTCTTCTAACTCCCAGTAACCAGGCTCAATGACTGAGGTTGGTACAGAATTCACTGGCATAGGAGCCTGGGACCTGAGTTTGGGTCTTAGTTTGGTCAGTAACTTACTGGGTGACCTTAGGCAAGTGGCTTCATCTCTTTGCACCTCAGTTTCTCATCTGACGTGACGTCTTTGATCCTTGCCTTTGCTGCCTTGCTGTAAGGAACAAATGAGATCAGGATGTGCGGGTGCTTGGTAAGCCATTAAGATGCCCACACATATGGTGGGTCTGTTATTCTTATTCCATTGCTGCTTGAAATTTCAGATCTCTTAGAATAAAAAACAAACAAAAATAAATAGATAAAAACATCCCGTCAAGAGTGCTGAAGACATCAAGATTTTATTACAGGTCAAGAACTTGGTGATTTTCCAAACCTGGACCCTGTCACATGCCCAGGAGAAAGCAGAAGACCTCCTAAGCCAGAACCTCCCAGTCTTCAGAAAGAGCTTCTCTCTGGAAGATGTGTGCAGCATACATGTGCACAGAAAGATGGGTTGATGACTTTCCCAAGGGGCCCATCCAGAAAGAGACTTGAGGGGGTAGCACCTACCAGCCAAGAGGATCGATCACGACATCCCTGTGCGGGGCTGGCGAGACAGCATAATGGCTCACCAAACTCTCCCTTAGGCCCTCAGAGTTTTTAGCAATTGATCTGGTCTCTGAAGTATAACCTTTATAGTAAGGTAAAAGTTGGCTTTGTTCACTCATCTTCTCTAAAGGTATCATTAGTGACTTATTGATTTTTTTTTTTCCTAGAGAAAATCATAAAATTGCTCTGTGAGATGGAGATTTGAACCTCTACAACTAACCCTCAGCAACACTCACTTTCCTGCTGGCAAGTAAAAATAGAGAAAGCCTGCTGGAAATTCAGGAAAAGGAAGTGCCCTGTGGCAGAAATACTGCTGGCCCAAGAGCAGAGACAACCAGACTGCAGGAAGGATCTAGCGACACAGGGACCACATTTGCCAGGGGGACCTGCCTTAGTTATCTAGTGCCGCTATAACAGAAACACCACAAGTGGATGGCTTTAACAAAGTTTATTCTCTTACAGTCTAGTAGGCTAGAAGTCTGAATTCAGGGCACCAGCTCCAGGAGAAGGCTTTCTCTCTCTGTCAGCTCCAGAGGAAGGTCCTTGTCATCAATCTTCCCCTGGTCTAGGAGCCTCTCAGCACAGGAACCCTGGGTCCAGAGGATGCACTTTGCTTCTGGCTCTACTTTCTTGGTGATAGGAGGTCCCCATGTCTCTCTGCTCACTTCTCTCTTTTATATCTCAAAAGAAATCGACTCAAAATATCATCTAATCTTGTAGATTGAGTCCCGCCTCATTAACATAACTGCCTCTAATCTTGCCTCATTATTATTATAGAGGTTTACAACACATAAGATAATCACATCAGATCACAAAATGGTGGACAACCACACAATACTGATAATCATGGCCTAGCCAAGTTGACACACATTTTTAGGGGATACAATTCAATCTATAACAGGGCAAGGGGAGGAGAACTCAGTGCTTCCACCACTGCCTCTGACCTTGAAGGGTGAGTAGGGGTGCACATGAAGAGATGTAGTATTCATCACGTGATGTGTGATGTGATCCCACACTGCACCCAATCAAGGCCCACCTGCAACTATTGCATTCTGATAACTGTCAGACTCCCCAGTGGCATCCCATTACAGAGAGAGAGAGACAAGAGTTTTCTGCTGCCACCTTACACATTTCTCCCTCCTATCTCCTTCCTAATTTCTAACAGTGGAACGAGAAGTTCTAGGCCCCCTTCACCCCTTTTTCCTGCCCCATCCCACCCTTGATGGGAGTATTTTAGCAGAAAAATGAACGAGTAAAACTCAACCTTAACAAGAGAAAGATGTGTCGATCTTACCGATGTTTCACTCTGATAAAAGTGAAGATAGAGACAGGCTGAGGTTTGAGATGAGAACTGGGAGGAGGAAGAAGATCCAGGAGGAAGGAAAACCAAGAGAAAGAGATGTTTAGGGCATCTGTGGTTGTGGAGGGGGAATGAGCCTAACTCTGACTGAAAGAGAAGCATGAAGAATCTCTTGATTCCAAGTGCAATTCTGCTCCCCAGTTAGCAAGATGGGAGGGTTCCTGAGGGGAGACCAAGCCTGCATCCCTTCCTGGTCAGTGACAGAATAAGTGCCTCATTATGGAAATAAGTCCTCTAAAATTCTGATTAGTTGTGAGACCACCTATTATTTCATTTTATTTTTTGTGCTTTCATTTTTAACTTTCCAAATTGTTTTCATGTAACTTTTACAATTGGCAAAAACTCAAATGTTATAAGGATTAAAACAAACAAAAGCGTTGGATGACTTCTCATCCCCTGCAAATCAACATCCAGGCTCATTTGCTGGACTTGTAGGAGGCCCGTTGACCTCGTCTCTGCCTGCCCTTCAGCTTTCCTCTCACGTCACTTTCCCCCAACTCCATACCCATGCCGATCCCAGGCAAGCTCTCTGGAACCCTTACTCTCTCAGACCCCTGTGACCTAGTCCTTCTGGCAACCCCCAGCTCAGATGTTACATTCTTGAAGGACATTGCTGGTCCTCTACTCCGATGGGTGAAACTGTTGTCTCTCACCAGTATGGGGCCTATGGCTTGGAACCCTAATTAGTTCATGACTGTTGCTCCCAGTAGCCTAGCAAAGCGTCTGTGCTAATCACCATTCTATTCACATTGCCTAGCCCAGGACCCAACACCTAGTGTGTGGATAGAGGTTATTGTTAAACAGGTTTCCAGACTGAGTTCCTAGCAGGCAGGTAACACACTAACCAAGGAAATGACAGTCCAGGAACGGGGTTAAGGACCGCACATGTGCCTACTCATTCAATTCTGGAAACATCACCTCCATTTTACAAGGATGATAGGAGACATGGAGAGGTCACATATCTTGCCCAGAGTCACACCTCAAGGAACTGGTGGAGCTGGGGTTCAAACCCCAGCAGGCAGTCTGTCACCAGAGCTGTAGTTCTACCCAACATTAGAAAGGTTCTTCTACGTTTTCCCCTTTGGAGAAATGGTACCCCTCTAGTAACTTCTCCAAGAGTCAAGAGAAAAGCCATATGCACCATCTCAGTAAGTTCAAGACGGCCAAGGAGCTTTCTGCCCGGACCCCTAAAGGGGAGAGAAGGTGATGAGCAGAAATTTCTCTCTGGGTCGGATTTCCTTTCAGCTAAAAATTCCCAATCCACGATGTCTCTGACTATACTTTCCCCATGGATATTGCAGAAAATAAGTGAGTCAAGGACCAGCATTTAGATAGGTCTTTTATTACCCAGGAACCCTGGTGGTGCATGGTTAAGAGCTCAGTTGCTAAACCAAAGGTCAGCAGTTAGAATCCACCAGCTGCTCCCTGGGAATCATATGGGGCAGTTCTACTCTGTCCTACAGGGTTGCTATGAGTTGGAATCGACTCAACGTCAACGGATTTTTATTATCCAAAGATTTGTGTAGTCCCGAAACAAATATGTTTGTGCCACTCTAATCAGGTTTACAAAGGAAAAGATTAATTAGGAAGAACTGTTTGATTTATCCAAAGTCCTAGGCTTAAGGTAGGATTGGCTCCAGGATTCCTTTGGATATAGAGTTCTAATGCCTTTAAATAGGATTCCTTTACACATGGTTTCTCCAGAACCTGAGGCTGCTGTAGTGAATGGAACCTGCCTTTTCTTCTTCTCACTCTGGCCTGGGGATGTTCTGTGTCTTCCTCCTATCTGGGATGACTCCCAGCTGCCTCCCCAACACCAGTGTGGTGGTCTCAGCATGGACCTCCATCTACCCTGTGGCATCAACCCCACCCCACAGCAACATTCCCACCCCACCTTTGCTGGCCAACTTGGTCTCATCATAAGAAGAGGATTTAGGGAGAGAGGGGCAAGATTCTCCACCAACCCACAGAAAGTTGGAGGTGAGAGGGAGAAAGTTACGGCCATAAGGGGATCCAGGACCTGGGGTGGGTGCCTTCTTCCAGGCAGCCCGTTCCATGGCCCTAACCACAGGCAGGTCTGTTGGTGGACTTCCCCTTGCCCAGACTGGCAGGAGATAAGGAAGGGGGCTCACAAGAGCAATAACTAAGTCCCTACTGGAACCAAGACTCTGGCTGAGCACCGTCTTAAAATAACTGTGCAAGACAGTGTTCCACCCTTAGCTCTCTCAATCCAAGGCCATATCTGAGATCATCTCTGTATTCTAGGCTGACGCTGGATCTTTGCCATACCTATAAATGGTTTAGGAAGTCTGTTATTCCCGTCAAATGTTTCTGGGAGGGTGGTTGAGAGGACCATAAACTACCATAGAGAAGGCACTGTATTGCCGCCATTTTTGACTGTGAAGGATGCCTCATTTCCAGCCCATGAGTGTCTCTTCATCAAAGCAACGCTCCTCCCTCCCAGGGCCTCAGGGCCACATTATGGCAACATCTGGAATGCCTGCCACCTGCCTGCCTCTCCCTGCACCTGTTAAAAAAATAACAATAAAAGTTGCCATCGTTGATTCTGATTCATAGTGACTCTACAGGATAGAGTAGAACTGTCCAATAGGGTTTGCAAAGAGCAGCTGGTGGATTCAAACTGTTGACCTCTGGGTTATCAGTTGAGCTCTTAACCACTTTGCCACCAGGGGTCCAGGGGTGGAGGCAGGGGGAGAGGAGGGTGGAAATGCATAGCCCCCGGTCCCACAATTCTGCTGGAGGTGCCCACCCCTCTGCCCTCAGTGTTTGGAATTCCAAGGACCCCTGTGCCCCAGTCTCCCCACCCCAGATCATCCGTGTGGTGCTCCCGGGGTTCCTCCACTTTTGCCAGATCCCCAGTAAAGGGCTTCCAGGCTTCCCATTGGGAGTCTTTCACCCACACAAGCCCCGTCTCCACTGGAGCAGAGCTGCAGCCCCTCCAGCCTGGCTCTGCTCCCCTGAGGAGGACAAGGGGACTTGAGGCAGCCCCCTCGCTACTACTGAGCCCTGGTACCCACCCTGAACCAGGGACTCCCCAGAACCCTGCCATCCTGACCCAGGCCCCTCACCTGGTCCCTACCTCCCCCTTCCTCTGCAGGGCCTGGAGTGGGGACTCTCCAGACTGGACCCCCCTTCTCCCCTGGGTCAAGCTCTAAAATTCTCAGGAGGGGTAGACTGTGTCACCTCTGTCCTTCCAGATCTGCCTTGCTGGCTTCTGAGCACCTTAAACAGGTTTCTCTGCAGGCACAGGGACTCTGGAGGCCCTGGGATTGGGCCTCCCTCCTTCTGAGTGGGATGATGGGCAGCCTTCAGCAAATCCGGCTGGCAGGGGTGGACAGTCCCCACGGGGGAGTGAGCTGTGGGAGACGTTTGCAGCCACCCTGGGTGCCTTGAGACCATGTCAAAGATTTTGGTGACCTTGTCCTAAAGGTGGTAGGGAGCCTGCAGGAGGGTGCTCAGATAAGACTTCCTGATGGGACTGAAGCCAAGAAACCACCATGTTTCCTGCCCATTCCTGGGCTCTGCCGGCACCCATCCCGGGGAAGTCCAACCCCCAGGCAGTTCCTCTGGGGCCCTCAGGTCTCTGCACACTGAGTAACGGAAAGACCAGCAGCACAGACAATTCCTTGCAGGCTCTCCCAAACACAGGTGGCCAGAGCCTGGTCAAGGGGGCTGGCAGCTGTGGCCCTTCTCCATGCCCCGCCAAGGAACGCACCCCAAGCCGGCTGCATGCAGGCCCCATTCCCAGTCTCAGGGGACAGAGAGCCAGCCTACTGCCAAGGCACCTTGGCCATCTGAGGTGCTCTCAGTCTTCCGGAAAGAGACACAGGACGCAAATAGCCTTAGTCAAGTAGCGTAATCCGACAAGGGCTTAAATAGCACTAATGGGCTGGGCAGTTCCAAGCACCTACCTGTGTTAACACATTTAGTCCTCTTAGTAATCCTGTGAAGTAGATTTGGCTGTTACCTCCATTGTGCAGAGGAGGAAACAGTCACAGAGAGGTTAAGTAACTGGCCCAAGGTGGCAGAGTTTGTAAGGACTGGAGTCTAGTTTTGAGTCGAGACAAACTGGCTTCAAATTGTGATGAATCGTTGCAGGACTCTGCCCCTCAAAGGTGGTGATTTCACAGGTTTGCACGAAGTTCTGTTGGAAGAACAGGCTTCAGAGGGGCCCGGTCCCGTGCCGTCCCCATGACTGGTTACAAATGAGATCATTGTGGTCCATAGGATTTTCACTGACTGATTTCTGAAAGCAGATCATCAGGCATTTCTTCCTAGCCCATCTTAGTCTAGCAGCTCTGCTGAAACCTGTTCAGCATCATAGCAACACACAAGCCCCAGCTGACAGACGGGTGGTGGCTGTGTATGGCAAGTAACTGAGCCTGGGTCTCCTGCGTGGAAGGTGAGAATTCTGCCACCGCAGCTTTGAAGGCACCTAGAAATCCACCTGCATGCAAGGGGCAGGGTGCCCTGAGCAGAGAGCGGCAGAACAGAGAAACGTGGGGCCTGGAAGTACAAGGCATTTTGGGAAGAATGAGCAGTCAGTCCTGGGAGGTTCCAGTTTACTCAGGTATAAAATTTCCTTTCTGACACCTGAAATGTTGTAGTCATTTTGCTCTGCAAATGCATAGATTAAAGCACAGTGACTTTAATAACATGTGAATGAATATATGTCTTATCCATCACGGCAACATCTACCTTCAACAGTCAAGAGTCAAACGCAGACTCAGTCTACAGATGATGCCTTGGCACAGCATGGATCTCCACAGCTCCCAGGAGCCCACGGCTCCCCCGAGAGGGCCTGTGATCCAGGCTGGCAGAGTAAGCCCACCAAGAGATGAGCAGGGCCACAGCGTGGAGCTGGGTTTTTGTCCTGGAGGCAGCAGGAGCCAGCAGAAGTTCTTGAGTGGTGGGAAGACAAGATTCCTGGAAGCAGTGAGGAAGACAATCCAGAAGGAGGAGACAGACCTGAGGTGGGGAGGTGACTTGTCGGGGGCTGCTACAACAGTCCAAGCAAAGGAAGACAAGTCTGGGCAAGGGCAGGGGCAGTGGGGATGGAAAAAAGAGGACGTGTAATTGTGATAGCTAGCACATACATAGCACTCACATCCTGCCAGGCACTGTCCTCCAGGACTTACCTACACTCATTCAATCCACAACCACCCCATGGGGGCGCCCATACTGCCCTGTTGTCTAGGTGAGTAAACCGAGGCACAGAGAGGTCAATGGGACTTGCCCGAGGACAATACAGCTAGCGGGCTAGAGTGTGAGTTTTAGCTGGAACGTGAAGCCAGGTGTTATGGGTTGAATTGTGTCCCCCTAAAATGTGTGTCAACTTGGCCAGGCCATGATTCCCAGTATTGTGTGGTTGTCCACCATTTTGTGATCTGATGTGATTATCCTATGTGTGGTAAATTCTGCCTCTATGATGTTAATGAGGCAGTTGTGTTAATGAGGCAAGACTATAGGACTAGGTTGTATCTTTAGTCAATCTCTTTTGAGAATCAAAAGAGAGAAATGTGCACAGAGGAGAGGGACCTCCGCACCATCAAGAAAAGAAAACCCAGGAGCAGAGCTTTTCCTTTGGACCCAGGGTCCCTGCTCTGAGAAGCTCCTAGTCCAGGGGAAGATTGATGACAAGGACCTTCCCCCAGAGCCGACGGAGAGAGAAAGCCTTCCCCTGGAGCTGGCGCCCTGAATTTGGACTTCTAGCCTCCTAGACTGTGAGAAAATAAACTTCTGTTTGTCGGAGCCATCCACTTGTGGCATTTCTGTTACAGCAGCCCTAGATAACTAAGACACCAGGTACTCTGGCTCCATTGCCTGTGCCAGCAGGCCCGCTGCCTCCACTGATGGCGAGTTGGCTAGGACACAGGATTGACAGGCCTTGGGCTCGGGTTCCAAAAGGAGGAAGAAGCAAGGAAGACCGTGATTTCTAACACGGAAGCATGGAAGGACGATGAACAAGGCGGGGGAGGTCTGGAACGCAGGCGGGGAGGACGAGGCGGATGGCCTCAGATGCGCTGAACCTTTGGGACAGTCCTTCCTTCTTCTCCCTGCTCCCTCTAGACTGCAGCTCTCTGTCCCTCCAGACAGGAGTGTAGCTAGAAGGCAGCAGATGCTCCTCTTGGCAACAGATGATTTCAGATTTCTATGGGCATGACAGTCGGGAGCACAATGCAAAGATGTACGAGGGAGTCGATGGAAACAGGGCTCAGGCATGTGAAAGAGGCCTGCAAAGGGTGCCCGTTTTCTTGGCATGCCACTCACCACCCTCCCCGGAAAGGAGGCACAGGCCCCGTCTGCCCCCTCACCTGTTGCCTGAGGTTGAGACCTGCCTCACAGCCTTGATCATCAGTCCTGGCATGCACCCATTCCAGGAGGGGGACAGAGAGGCCGAAGAGGAGGAAGCCACCGAGAAGACAAAATCAGCCCCTTCATGTCCTGCAGCAGCAGCCTCCAGGCAGAGTTAGCAGGCAGTGCTGACAGCATCCTGTCTCCCAGCAGGAGCACACGAGCAGATGGCCCTTCACCAGGCTGCCTGTTGCGTCAGGCATGTGTCTGCTCACAGTCCCCTGGTAAGGTTCCCCGAGGATGGAAATTCTCAGCACTTTGCAGAGCTGGGGAGACAGGGTCTCAGCCTGGTCCCCTGGCCTCCCTGTGCACCAGGGCAAGTGTCATTATGTCACCAAGGATTCCCCGGGGAATGAGGACAGGCGGAGGCATCTGGCATGGCCCTGCTCCTAAAGCTCACGTGTGTCCACCGCAAGAAGAAGTCCGGCACACGCGTCACGAGAGAGAGGGAGGGAGAGAGCGAGAGACACTCCTTCCGACCGGCTGGTTCCAAAACCCAAAACCAAACCTGTTGCCGTCGAGTCAATTCCGACTCATAGCAACCCTGCAGGACAGAGTAGAGCTGCCCCACAGGGTTTCCAAGGAGAGGCTGGTGGATTCCAACTGCCGACCTTTTGCTTAGCAGCCGAGCTCTGACTGGCCAGTTAGGGAAGTGGAATTCTGTAGGGCATGATAAAAATTCTTGCTCCATCCTCCCTGCAAAGAGCAAATGGGAGGCTTAGAGCCACCCTCTGGCCTGGCAGCAGGCCCCCTAGGCAGTCAGCAGCCCCCAGGAATGGAAACATCTTAAACTTACTGCTAATGACACTCAAAGATATGGGGTACATTTCGGGGGGCCCTGTGCCTCCAGTCACCCAGCATCACAAGCCCTTGTTCGGTTGTTCTCACAGCCCTTGGGCTATCTGAAGCTCTTGTCCCTGAGTCTGTTGACTTGTTGAGTGTGTCTGTCCCACCCCGATGTAAGGTGCGGGAGGGAGGGTAGGGGCTTTGCGAGCCTTCCCTGCAGCGGGATCTCACAGCCTGCCTCCTCAGAATACACAGAAAATACAAGTTGAATGAGTGGATGATCTGAAGCAGGATGATCTGAGTTGTGGACTCTGGAGTCTTTCTCCCGCCCGCCAGTGTTTCTGGAGAGCATGGCCTGGGCTCAGCACACACCCTGACCTGTACCCACCTCTGTCCCGCTAGGGGTCTGAGCAGCTCCTGCCCCGGCCCTGCTCGACCACATACACGGTGGCCACTGACTCCTCACCCAGGCATGGAAGCAGACCCAGACTTCTGCAGGATTCAATAGCGTGATCTTAGGCAACTTCCGTCTCTTATTTGGGCTTTAGCTTGCCCATCTATAAAATGAAGAGGCTGGACTAGACCATTGCAAGTTGCCTTCCACCTCAAACATTCTACCAACGCCTGATCCCACATGGAAAGGGCACTCGGTCCACCTGGAGTCCACTAACCGGAGCCTGCCGCCCGGGCACACTGCTCACCAAGGGCTGTCTGACACCTCTCTGACGTTATCACCCCTCAGTGGGATGGAAAACTCTTCACTTCGTCTCCCAGCTCTTAGTAGGTAGCAAGGCTAAGCAGGCCTGCCCAGAGAATGAGAATCTGTTCTGTGCCAACCCCCAGGACATGGCCCCCCGCTCTGCCTCACCTGGGCCATCTCACCATTAGGCCCAAGGTGACACCCCTTACTCTGCCATATTCCCATCTGGGACCAAGTGTAGATTCCAGCTCTCTGGTGTACCAGTTCTCAGAACTTCAGCTGCTTGTGGGCCTGTGCGGGCCCCCCTGCAGCCTGTCACTCACCAAAGGGGGGCCCCTTAGTCGTGGAGGGCTGGAGCCTCCTTCCCACCCAGAGGGAAGAAGGCACCTGGCCCGTCCCCTGGGCCAGCAGAGAGGCAATTAAAGAACCATTTGCTAATCGGGCAGTTTGCATCCTTCTTCTCCTCCCAGAGGAAACAAATCTTTTGAAGAGCTGAATTCTCAGGGAAGGCACATTACTCAGCAGGTCTGTTCTCCAGAGCTCCCCAAGGTGAAGGCCAGCACCGTCGTATTAATAATGGATGCTGTGCTGCCTCTAGGCTTGTCATCATCTGTGCAAGGGCCGCACAGAAGCCCAATTAGGGCTGAATTATCGTAATCAATAGAGCAGCAGGATTGAAATCCAAACAAAGAAAACACGGAGCAGTTCCACGGAGGGGGATTGATGAGCGAGATGCAGGCTGGCGTAACTGGAGGATGCTCTTGCAGGCTGCAGACTCTCCTGCGTCTGGGAAGTCAGCAAGCAGACATTCCACACTCACACAATCACAGCTGGCCCCATTTAAACCAGGGTGCCGGGGCTGTCTCTCAAGGGGGGGCCTGAAGGAGGCAGCGTCCGGTCCAAAGCACTATGGCACAGTGGAAAGAGTGTTGCCCTGGGATCAGTCAGGGTTCTATCCCTGCTGAGCCTCTGACTGGCTGGGTGACCCTGGGCAACTGGTTCTACCTCTCTGAGGTTTAGCATGCAAAACACCTGCTTCCTGGGACTATTGCGAGATCCACTGGGAGTGCCTGGACCTGTCACAGTTCCTGGCACACAGGGGACACTCGAGAGCTAATCTTCTTCCTTGCTGCTCTGTTCCCCACAGCGACACGTTGCTCGGTCCCACCTCATGCCTTTGGTCATGCTGCCCCCTTCTTCTGGAGCTTCCCCCTGCTCTTGCTTCTTGTAGGAATCTTACCCATTGGTCAGGGATGAGCACAAGCCTTCTCCTCCATGCTGCCTTCCTTGATTATCCCAGCCAAGCAGGGACTGGTTTCTCAGGGCACCGCTGCACACACACATAATACTCCCCACTTCCTCCCTTGGAAATGCAGCCCTTTTCTTGTGCTGGGACCTGGTGTCAACTGATGGAGCAGAGGGCTTCCATGAGGACCCAGCTCAGAGCCATCCCGGGCCCAGGCCATCGGCACCTGGGCTCCCAGCCACCAGCACCCATGTGCAGCTGGCCCACATGGCCATCATCTCAGGTAACCTGGGTGAGTGGGCGCATGTCTCAGTAGTCACCGTTCAGTACCCCGCTGGAAAACACTCGCCGCATCACCTTTGCAATGGGCAGCAAGAGTCTTAGCTGTGAGAAGTGCTGCTTGTGTGTCTGCGGTATTTACTTTTTTTTTTTTCACATTTTCAATATTTTATTCAGCATTTCTGGTCTGTGACCTCATTGGTGATGTTTCTGAAATATCAAGGGAAGCCAGAACAGGGGGAATGGGGACAGGAGGAGGCTGACCGCTGAATGGCTGAGTCACATGTAAGAGTAACAAAGGTATTGGGAAGCGAGCATGACAGAGCAGGAATCTTGGGCCAAGTGGGCACGAAGATTGTCTCAGTGGAAGCTGCTAGGTTGTGTTTACCTCACTAAGAACAAAGCAAAACCATCCGGGGGGGATTCTGACCAAGTGCACTCACGTCAGAATGCAGTCCTGAGCTCGGAAAGCAGAGCATTATAGTGGGAAGTTGGAGTCCTGGGTAGTGCAAACGGCGAACACACTCGGCTGCTAACCAAAACGTTGGAGGTTTGAATTCACCCACAGGTGTCTCAGAAGAAAGACCTGGCCATCTGCTTCCAAAAAATCAGCCACTGAAAATCCTGTGGAGCCCAGTTCTGCTCGAACACACATGGGGTCGCCATGAGTCAGAATTAACGGCGACTGGTTTACAGCTGGGAGTTATGAGAACTGGAAGAAGGAAAGCTGGGGCATGCCTTACTACGCAGATTGTCTTACTTCTCGTAACATCTCCATAAAAGAGGTACTCTTGTTGACCCATTTAACAAACAAGAAAGCAGAGGCCCAGAGAAGGGACAGGATTTATCCAGCGCCACACAGATAATCTCTAGATCCCTCTCAGGTGTAAGTTCTAGTTAGCGGCCACACCCGAGCCATTGGTTATGAAAACAGTTGTGTGGAGAGGCTGATGGGAGGGCGCACAGCCCCCTCAATGTCAGCAAATAGGACATCACCCCTGCCGGAGCTTCTGACCATCATCTTAGCTTCTGTCACTTTGCTTTGGGGGCTGCTGTCATTTCAACATTTTAAGGAGCCAAATGAGCCAAATCACAATCCTCTTTCAATTCAAGTCAGCAAGTATTTACTGAGTGCCTACTATGTGCCCTGAAGCCCCTTAGACTGTAATTGGCCACGGCCTCAAAGCCTACATTCCTGGGGACTTGCAGCCAAGCTCTTCCCTGCTGGCTCCCAGGGGCCGGGACTCCCCTGCAAACACTGCCGGCCTCCAAGCCCAGGCCCATTCCCACGCCTATTGCTTTCCTGTTCATCAGCAGGAAGCCATCTCCTTTCCCACCTAGGAAATAGAATACCAACTGACCCCTGGCTCTGCTTCTGTAGTTGGCTTTATCCATCAGAAGAGGCCCCTCATTCCATTAGCGTAATCGCTGCAGGAGAGCACAGGGCACCATGCTTGAAAGCAGAAAACACTCTACTGCCTGACAGCGGAACTTCCAGAAATAACTGATGTCTCATTCCACCTGGAGCAGAGGCGGCCCTCCAAACATCACACCACGCATGTGCAGGGAAAGCCGATCCCAGATGGCCTGGAAATAACCAAAAGCAGAGAGAAACCATCCCTCGCCCTTCCCTAGAGTTTACTCCCCCAGTTAAGCCAGAGAGAACCCTCAGGCACTGTTCATATCACATGGCCAACGAAGCCCAGAAGGTAAGGCCCACGCTTTTTAGCCTGGCCTACTGAGTCCCACTTGTTGGTCTCCTAACTATCTCTCCATTTTCATTCCCTTTGCAGTGATCTCCATCTCTTGCTGGCAGACTGCTCACCCTAACATTACTGAGGCTATACAACCGGAGGGAAGATGGGAGGATGGACGGATGGATGGATGGATGGATAGATGGATGGAGAGATTGATAGACTATCAGGCCATCAGATGCCTTATGTCTTCCTGACCCATGTGGTCCAGTCTCTGTACAGATACAAACAGTCTGGGTTCAAAATAATAATAATAATAGCTTAAAGTCTTAAGCTTCATTCCCCAAAATTCATTGAAAGGAGTTCAATCCATGACCCCTAGTCACCAACCTCCCCTCCACCTCCTCCACTCCCCCACCTCTTGCCCATCACTTCTCTCCACATCTCCCGCAGCCCCCAGTACTCCAGAACCTCCCTTTCACAACCCCCAAAGGAAAACTCTCACTCTCCTGCCCCACCCTCAGCCCTCTCCCTCCTATTTCCTATTATACGCTCACCTAGTCTTCTCTCCCTAAGCCCCTCATCTCTGAACCTCTCTTCTCCAGGGCTGTCTTGTGGACCCATTCTCTAGTTCTGCATCACCAAGTTCGGGTCCCAGGCAAAGAGAGACAGACTCTGCTCAGAGGGCAGGGAGAAGGGGCAGAGAAGTCAAAAGGCGCAGATAGAAAGCTATCCATCTGTATGGGAGGAGAAAGGGGGACTAAGGCAAGTGCCCTTGCACTGTGAGACCAACCGGATAGCTCAGCAGTTAAGAGCTGAGACCCACAGGGTGTGGATCTAGGCATACAAGCTGTGTGGCCTCAGACAAGTTGTTAAACCTCAGCAGGAAGGGGATGGCTCTTAGGGCTGTTGGGTTAAGTAGTTAATAATATATGAAAGCACTTAGAACAGTAGTGACCCAGAGTAGATACTAGCTTTCATTACTTGGGGTTGTTAATTGTTATCTCATCATATAGATGATAGGTAGGTAGGTAGATAGGTAGATAGATTGATGGCTAGATATATAGATAGATAGATAGGTAGAGATGGATGGACGGATGGACAGACAGACAGACAGGTAGGTTCAGATACTGATATTGATACAAAGTCTTAGATTGAGTTGGAAGAAAAGCTAGTGATCATTTGGTTAAACTCTCCTTCCCAATCTGAGTTGAAAGCCCCACCATACGCGTACAAGGTAAGCATCAAATTCTCACATACACGCCCTCAATCATATGGAACTGACTACCCACCATTGAGTCCTGCCAAGAGAGAGAGAAAAGAGTAAGAGAGAGAGACTAACAGAGTCTTCAAGGAAAGTACATACTCCAGAGGAGATGAGGATGAAATACTGTGCAGCTGTTTCCCCAAGGATTCAGGATTCTTGCAGTGGAAAACTATAGAAAATTGAGTCAAAATTCTTTAAACTGAAAAGGACATATATTGCCCCTCTTAATTAAAACATTTAAAAATGAAACCCTTGACGACTTCAGTATTTTCTCTGCTTACCATGATGTTGCTTATCACGTGGTCTAGTTGTGAGGATTTTTGTTTTCTTTATGTTGAGGTGTAATCCATCCTGAAGGCTGTAGTCTTTGATCTTCATCAGTAAGAGCTTCAAGTCCTCTTCACCTTCAGCAAGCAAGGTTGTGTCATCTGCATATAGAGCAGGTTGTCAATGAGTCTTCCTCTAATCCTGATGCCCCATTCTTCATATAGTCCAGCTTCTCGGATTATTTGCTCAGCACACAGATTGAGTAAGTCTGGTGAAAGCAGAAGGTTGGACAAATGAAAGGCAGGCATAAGAAAGAGCAAAAGACAAGCATGCAAGCAGAACAACTCTGCAAGAAACATGTAAACCTAGTCTCAGCCATTTGAGACTCAGAACTAAAACAACTCTGCAAGAAACATGGAAACCTAGTCTCAGCCATTTGAGACTCAGAACTATTCCTGCCTCCCTTTGGAGTCATGAATGCTGGTAGTTCAAAAGCACTTTTCAATAAACAGATTAAAAAGGCTTTAATCTCTGCTTTCCTCTTCTCCATATGCATAAACCAGTAAACACCCCTGGGATGGCTGGGATTTATATAGGCAGATTTTTGCAAGTTGTCTTCTATATCTGAACTATAGCTTACAAATCAGATTTGGTTCTCTTTGCTGGAGAGTAAATTATTTATCCAAGGAAGAGCTCCAGGAGACAGAAAGAGAGGTAGAGAAGATGCTGTTTCTTGATGTCATTTATGTTCCCCGAGATGAGACAGTGCTGGGGGTGGAAGTGTCTGCCTTACTGATTTTAGAGTTCCTTCTAGATTTCTTGCACTCTCTGCTGGTAGCCATGGACTTCTGAAATTGGCTTTCTGTTGCACACATCACTCACAGAATTCAAATCAGGGCCTCACCTTGGGGTCTAGTCCTCTCCTTGGCTGAGGACTGACCAAGTGGGGGAGTGAGGTCATTCGCCCGGGGTTCCGGCACTGTCTTTGGCATCCCCCAGGCCTGCACTAGGCTCCAGCTCTATTCCCACACTCCGCATGATGTCAAGCATACCATCTAACCTCCCTGAACCTCCATGTCCTCCTAGCTAGAGTGGGATGTTGTTGTTATTGTGTGCAATCAAGTCAATTCCAACTCATAACAACCCTACAGGACAGAGTAGAACTGCCCCCACAGAGTTTTCTAGTCTGTAATCTTTACAGGAGCAGATTGCCAGGTGGTTTCTTCCATGGAGCCACTGGTGGGTTTGAAGTGCCGAACTGCCGACCTTTCAGTTAGCAGCTCTGCACTTAACTATTACGCCACCAGTGCTCCTTAGCGCAGGATAGTAATAGCTTTCCCTTGGCATCATTGCAAAATTCAATGTGATTGCATCTGGCACAGAGCAAGCAATAATAAGTGGGGTCAACTCCCAGTGTCCTACCTAAGAGTCACCCCAGCGTGAGTTATCTGAATGTGGTCCAGGAGCTTGCCCTACTTCCAGAACTCTGCAGTGGGCCCGTGAGGAAATGGTAAATGTCTCTCACTTTTTAAGAAAGAGGCACTGACTTTACTGATTTTCTCTAGCTGTTGTTACAATCTGAAGGAATGGGGTGCAGGTTCTCATGAGTCTGGGACTACAATGGGGTGCTGGGCTAAACCAAGTATGCCCTCTCTTTCTCAGCTATCCCCAAGCACTCCAGGAAACACTGAAATGCTCCTCCACCATCAGGCACTCAACAAACATGTGTGGTTAGGATTTACTTAACAATGCCACAAACGGTTATCAGGCAGACACTCCAAAAAAGAAACTCTCTGCTCTCCATATTACCACCAGATGCTATTCTGGGAGCTATGTACCACCACCTCCATAAGCCTAGTCAACCCTTCTATCATGGATTGAATTGTGTCCCCCTAAAATATGTGTCAGCCTGGCTAGGCCATGATTCCCAGTGCTGTGATTGTCCACCATTTTTTCATCTGATGTGATTTTCCTGTGTGTTGTAAATCCTACCTCTATGATGCTAATCAGGCAGGATTAGAGGCAGTTATGTTAATGAGGCAGGACTCAGTTTACAAGATTAGGTTGTGTTTTAAATTAATCTCTTTTGAGATATAAAAGAGAGATGCAAGCAGAGAGAGAGGGGGACCTCATATCACCAAGAAAGCAACACTGGGAGCAGAGCACATCCTTTAGACCCGAGGTCCCTGTGCTGAGAAGCTCCTAGACTAGAAGAAGATTGATGACAAGGACCTTCCTCCAGAGCCAACAGAGAGAGAAAGCCTTCCCCTGGAGCTGGCTCCCTGAATTCAGATTTCTAGCCTCCTAGCCTCTGAGAGAATAAATTTCTCTTTGTTAAAGCCACCCGTTGTGGAATTTCTGTTACAGCAGCACTAGATAACCAAGACACCTTCCTTGATGTCCCATGACCTGAAGGTCTCCAGAATTATTTTTCTCTGAATTTAGCATTTAGAAGAAAGTAACAGCAGACAGAAAACAATGCTGCTGATGCAAGGCCCGCGGACCACCCCTGGGGTCTGTCTCCATCGCCACAGACACACCTGACCACCAGCTCCTTCTGCATTTGCCGCTTGTGTGGTGAGTCCACTCAGAACTGTGATCCCAAAGCGCTGCTAGTCTCCGAACTCCAAGGAAGGTTCAATTTTGTTTATTAAACTAGATTTCCTGAGGCAAAAAAAGTAGACTTGCATCTTCCAGAAAAAAATGCCAATAGGTGTTGAAATAAAAAGAAGTAATCTATGTGAGCCCAAGTTGATTCCAAAATTAAAACAATCCATTCCCTGAGCATTTTACCTTATTGAGGTTTTACAGTGCACTTTCAACCATTATGCACATGTCTCCAGAATGTCTTTGTGCCTGTCACACTGTGGGTTCAGGTACGACATCTGTGGAGCCTGCCCTCAAGGCTCAGAGTCCACGCAAGCACACCCACCTGCAACACCAAGCAAGCTGCACGTAGCCTGCTGAAAATACAGTCCCAAAGTGCTGTGCGTTCATGGAAGAGGTGGATGGGGAGATGTGCAGAATCTCCTGGGTGGAGTGAAGGAACAGTATTATCTTAAAACAAGAAAAAATAAGTTGCTTTTGAGTCAATTCTAACTCATGGCAACCCCATGTGTGTCAGAGTAGAACTGCATTCCATAGAGTTTTCAACGGGCTCAAGCCTAGCAACAATTGTGACGATGGCAGTGTTTCGTTCTGTTGCACATAGGGTCGCTATGAGTCAGAACCGACTCAAAGACACCTGACAACAATTTCTCGGAAGTAGATTTCTAGGTCTTTCTTCCGAGGTGCCTCTGGGTGCGCTCAAACCTCCAACATTTCAGTTAGCAGCCAAGTGTGTTAATGGTATGTACCAGCCAGGGACTCCAGGACAAGGAAATAGCAGAAGCAAATGTTAGCCACAGAAGAGCAGAGGGAAGAGGGAGAATTTTAGCTTTGGTTCCCCCGGAAGGAGACTCCAAGACAAGGATTCGGGTACAAGTAGAGTTGGGGGCTGGTGGTTCCAGGAAAGACAAGTGGAGGCATAGGGAAGTGAGACAGGCAAGTGGGCGCTGCCAACAAAGTGTGCCCTGAAGACAGGGACCTCTGCAGGCAGATGAGCTTAATCCCACTGGGGACGTCTGGGAGCCGGGGAAGAACACGCATGTCAGAGTTATCCAACCTGCAAGGCAAGGGAGCCGGAGTAGGGACCCACGGACATTGCTGGGCAGTGAGGAGGCTTCAGTTCTCTGGAATTCTGTGTAGGGGTGTCCTTGGGTGGAGCAAACAGTTAACGTGCTTTGCTGCTAACCAAAAGGTTGTGGATTTGAGTCCCCTGAGAGACACCTCAGAAGAAAGGCCTGATAATCTTCTTCTGGAAAATTTGCCATAGAAAACCCTGCGGAACACAGTTCCACTCTGACACGCATGGGGTCACCATAAGTCAGAGTCAACTTGATGGCAGCTGGTTTTTACTTCGTGTGGGTGACAAAGTGGACTCCAGAGACCAGAGCCAGCCCTCAGGCCATATGGGCTTTACCGGGTAGCACAGGGGCCAACAGAAGACAGGTGGTCCGTGGGCACTGAAGCTATAAACCAAAAAAATATATAAAAAACCCAAACCCATTGCTATTAAGTCAGTTCCGACTCATAACAACACTATAGGACAGAGTAGAACCGCCCCACAGGGTTCCCAAGGAGCAGCTGGTGGATTCAAACTGCTGACCTTTTGGTTAGCAGCCGAGCTCTTAACCACTGTGCCATCAGGGCTCCCACGGAGGCTGCAGGGACCGGGAAATATGGATGGACACTGACAGTGTCCACTACGGGAACATTTGGGAAGAAGAGGAGAAAAAGTGGGGACAAGGAAACCACAGTGAGAACCTACAGTGTCTAGACTTTGCTCCACAGGCAGTAGGAGGGCTGCAGAGTAACCAGCTTAAAACTAGGCTTTGGAAGAAGGAAACCAGTTGTTGCACTGGAGGAGAGAGACAGCTAATTAGAGGCAGCAGTGCTCGGTGAGAGGTGGGTCCTAAGACCACATGGCGAGAGGGAGGGGAGGGCAGCAGACACGCCGGCTCGCTGACCCCTAAGCAGCGTGTCCTGGCCCAGGGAGCATCCAGAAGGCCAGGAGTCAGGGCAGGGAGGAGGTCAGCTCCCTGGGCACCAACCCATCATCACCACCACTCACCCCCCGATGGAATTTCAGACCAAATGAGAAACAGAAGCCACTGGGAGTTGAGCAGATGGCTTTGCCAAAGCTTTCCCAGCTCTCATTCCATCCAAAGCAAACATTGATTGGAAGCCACAGGGTTTGCAAATGCCGCTGTGCCATTTGAAGCTAGGATCTCGTGTGCCAATGTGTAGCCTGCATTTCAGACTTTGCTTCAAAAGAGAGGGTTATCGGCACTGACTTATAAATAAATGAAGGAACTAAATGATGCATCCCAGCTTAATATGACTCTAATTTCCTTAACGATGATATAAAAATCACTGACATAAATTGCCCAACGGATAGAAGAGCCTCAAAAGGAAACAAGAAGCCATCACACAAACAGACATATGCACCCCCATGTTCATTGCAGCATTATTCACAATAGCAAAAAGATAGAAACAACCTAAGGGCCTATCAACAGATGAATGGGTAAACAAATTACGGTACATACACACAATGGAGTACTATCCAATGAGAAAGATAAATGATGAACCCGAGAAACATCTCACAACATGGATGAATCTGGAGAGCACTATGCTGAGTGAAATAATTCAGTCACAGAAGAACAAATATTGTATGAGACCACTATTATAAAAACTCAGGAAAAGGTTTACACACAGAAAAAAACAATCTTTTGTTTTGATTGTTGTAGTTTAAGTGAAAGTTTACAATTCAAGTTAGTCTCTCATACAAAAATTTACACATACATCGTTATGTGACCCTAATTGCTCTCCCTATGCAGTGACAGCATGCTCCTCCTTTCCACCGCTGATTTCCCGTGTCCATTCAACCAGCTCCTAACCCTCTCTGCCTTCCCATCTCACCTCTAGACAGAAGCTGCCCATTTAGTCTCATGTATCTACTTGAGCTAAGAAGCACATTCTTCACGAGTATCATTTTATGTCCCACAGTCCAGTCCAATGTTTGTCTGAAGAGTTGGCCTCGGGAATTGTTTTAGTTCTGGGTTGACAGAGAGTCTGGGAGCCGTGCTTTCTGGGGTTCCTCCAGTCTCAGTCAGACCATTAAGTCTGGTGTTTTTACTAGAATTTGAGTTCTGCACCCCACCTTTCTCCTGCTCCATCAGGGACTCTCTGTTGTGTTCCCTGTCAGGGTGGTCATTGGTGGTAGCCAGGCACCATCTAGTTCTTCTGGTCTCAGGCTGATGAAGTTTCTGGTCTATGTGGCCCTTTCTGTCTCTTGGGCTAATACTTACCTTGTGTCTTCGGTGTCTTCATTCTCCTTTACTCCAGGTGGTTGGGACCAATTGATGCATCTTAGATGGCTGCTTGCTAGCTTTTAAGACCCCAGAAACCACTCACCAAAGTTGGATGCAGAACATTTTCTTGATAAACTTTGTTATGCCAATTGACCTAGATGTTCCTGAAAGCATGGTCCGCATACCCCTACCCCTGCTACTCTGTCCCTCAAAGTGGAAAAAAAACAATCTTTGATGGTTATGAGGGAGGGGAGAGATGGAGAGGGGAAACCACTAACTAGATAGTAGGCAAATACCAACTTTGGTGAAGGGAAAGACAGCACGCAATGTAGAGGAAGTCAGCAGAACTCGACCAAGGTAAAGTCATAGAAGCTTCCTAGACACATCCAAACGCCTTGAGGATCGAGTTACTGGGGCTGAGGGCTGGGGACCATGGTCTCAGGGGACATCCAGGTCAATTAGCATAACATACTTCATAAAGAAAATGTTCTACTTCCTACTTTGGTGAGTATTGTCTGGGGTCTTAAAAGCTTGCAAGTGGCCATCTAAGATACATCTATTGGTCCCGTTCCATCCAGAGCAAAGGAGAATGAAGAAAACCAAAGATACAATGAAAATATTACTCCAAAGGACTAATGGACCACGTGAACCACAGCCACCACTAGCCTGAGCCTAGAAAAATTAGATGGTGCCTGTCTACAACCACCAACCTCTCTGACAGGGATCACAATAGAGGGTCCCAGACAGAGCGGGAGAAAAATGTAGAACAAAACTCACATTCACACACACACACAAAAAGACCAGACTTACTGGTCTGACAGAGACTAGAGGAACCCCTGAGAAGAGGCACCTTGCTAACTCAGAATGGAAGCCGCTCCAGAAGCCCACCTTTCAGCCAAAGATTAGACAGGCCTATAAAACAATAACGCAAGTGAGGAACATGTTTCTTAGTTCAATCAAGTCTATGAGACCAAATGAGCAACACCTGCCCAAAAGCAAAGACGAGAAGGCAGGAAGGCACAGGAAACCTGGAGGAATGGACACGGGGAACTCAGGGTGGAAAGCGAAAGGGGAAGAGTGCTGACACATTGCAGGGATTGCAACCAATGTCACAAAATAATTCGTGTATAAATTTTTGAATGAAAAACTAATTTGCACTGTAAACTTTTACCTAAAGCACAATAAAATAATAATAACTAAAAAAGAAACGAGAGGGAGAACTAGTTCCCCATTAATTCCATATAAATCACGAGATGCAGCTTTTCCTTGCTTCTGGCTGGAGATGCTCGTAAAACAAACGCTGGCCCCCAGCTGGGGCTGTGTGTTGGGAGGCAGAGGTCTGCTTCCTCCCCTCTGCTCCACGAGGAGAAACGTCCCCGGAATGGCCCCACTGCCTGTAACCCCAGTGGCACTGCTGCTCTGTCTGTGGGGCTCCAGAACAATCTCCTTGCTTTAGGGGCTGGATCTGACACTAGTGTGTTACCAACAAGCCTGGTGCTCCTGGTGGAGGCGGTGGGATCTCAGAAGCACTCGGGGAGAAACCAGATGTGGTCTTGGCAAGCTCTGGCCAAACCGTGTCTTGCCCCGGGCTTCCATCAGGCTACAGAAGAGTCACCAGGAGCAGGCAGGGACCTCATTTGGGGAGAAGCGTGCCCAAAGTCAGGCTGAGGAGGCCCTGCAGAGCAGCCCCCGCACCACAGTCACGGTTCCTTCCCTGGGGCTGCGTGGAAAGATGACCGCGGCGTCCACATCCCTTCCCCAGGAAGGCTGGACCCAAATCAGAGAGGGCTGACGGTGGATTAACATTCATTCATTCATACCTTCATAGAGTCAGTCGACACACATTTAACAGAAAGGCGCAGATGAAGGAAAGCTCCTTGTGGGGACTCGGGGGTGAACATCCTAAGAGCGAAGGCCAGCTGACAGAATAAGTGCCCCAGCACTGGAACAACCCAGTGTGGTGGCCGAGATAGTGGGCTCCACATTCAAACCGTGGGGCTGGAATCCTGCCCTCACCTCCTGCCAGCTGTTTGTCCTTGGGAAAGCTGTTAGGCCCTCTATGCCTCAGTTTCCTCATCTATAAAATGGACGTGCTAATGGTACCCACTTTAGAGCATAGTCAAGAGGACTAAAGGAGATGGAAATAGCAGGGGCTTGGCAAAACCCCTAGTGGGTGTTGTTGTTAGTTACCCTTGAGTCAGCCCCATCTCAGGACAACCCCACGCATAACAGACCCAGATACGCCCTGGTTCTGCTCCATCCCCATTTTCTGTTGCAGATCGGACCATTGTGATCCATAGGATTTTCACTGGCTGATTTTCGAAGGTAGAGCACCAGTCCTTTCTTCCTAGTCTTAGTCTGGAAGCGCCACTGACAGATGAGTGGTGGCTTTGCATGTGGTGCATTGACCAGGAATTGAACCCGTGTCTCCTTTGTGGAAGGCGAGAATTCTACCACTGAACCACCACTGCCCCCCACCCCTGGCATATGGGGGGTATATAACAAGGGGTGGCCACCGTCATCGATGGTGTCCCTGGGTAGTGCCAATGGCTAGCACTTGGCTACTAACTGGAAGGTTGGCAGTTTGAATCCACCCAACAGTGCTGTGGAAGAATGTCCTGGCTATCTACTTCCATAAGATTAACCAAATTGCCATTGAGTCGATTTCGACTCATGGTAACCCCATGTGTGTCAGAGTAGAACTGTGCTCCATAGGGTTTTCAATGGTTAAGAGCTCAGCAGCTAACCAAAAGGTCGGCAGTTGGAACCCACCAGCCGCTCCTTGGAAACCCCATGGGGCTGTTCTACTCTGTCTTATAGGGTCACTATGAGTTGGAATCGACTGGACAGCAGCGGTTTGGTTTGTTTTGTTTTTTCTTTTTGTGACATTTCAGAAGCAGATCACCAGGACTTTGTTCCAAGGTGCCTCTGAGTGGGTTCAAAGGGCCAACCTTTAATAGCCGAGCACATGACCATTGTGTCACCCACGGACTTGGTAGTATTACAGCCATTGAAAACCCTGTGGAGCGCAGTTGTACTCTGAAACACATAGGGTTGCCATGAGTCAGAATTGGCTGGACGGCCACAGGTTTGGTTTTTCTGCTTATGGTCATCTCTAACAGAAGAACACAGCATTGCAGGAGGACAGAGCTGCTGTGAGGGATGCTTGCCTACACATGCCATGCGTCTAGTGCCTGACAGATCTCTTAAGTGCATTCAACCCGAGTCATGATGGCGATTCTTTAAGGAAGATGCCCTTATTATCATCTCTCTTTTACAGAGGAGGAACCTATGCACAGACAGGTCAAGTAACTTGAGCAAGGACACACAGCTAACAAATGATGGAGCCAGGATTTGAACCCAGGCAGTGGGCTCCAAGAGCTGCATTTTTTTTTTTAATATTTAATTTTATTTGTGGTGAAAATATACACAGTAAAACCCACTCCCATTCCACAGTTTCTGGACGTAATGATCAGTAACTTTGGTTATGGTCTTCATGTTGTGTCAACATTCTCGTTATTTCTGTCCTAATTGTTTCATTTACTTAAACTCCCTGCCCCCCAACCTCTCCTCTATGCTTTAAAATAGCTGTTGATCCTTGGGTCTTATAAATAGATTATTATTTCTTTTTTAAAACATAATACTTTTGGGTGACAATCTTTGCTCTGTGGGCTAAACTGTTACTTAGTTTAAAGTTGACTTCAGAGGACAGTTTCAATTCAAGGTCTGAAGAGCAAGTCAGGGCTGTAGTCTCGGGACTCCTTCAGCCACAATAGATCCAGTAAGTCTGGATTCTTCAAGAATTTGAAGATCTGTTCCACATTTTCCTCCCTTTTTATCAGGATTCATCTACTGTGTCCCTGATCAGAACGTTCAGTAGTGGAAGCTGGGCACCATCTAGTTCTTCTGGTCTCAAGGCAGAGGAGGCAGTGGTTCATGGTGACAATTAGTCCTGTATTCCAGTTTCTTCTTTGATTCTCAGATTGCCTTCTTTCTCTTTTGTTCCAGACGAATAAAGATCAGTGGTTGTATCTTAGATGGCCGATCGTAAGCTTTTAAGACACTAATCACCATCCTGTGAGGTAACAGCTGCGTTCTTAACCACTACACTTTACAGACTCCCCAAGTGAAAGGCAGGGATTCTTTGAGAGGGGAGGGAAAGTGAGGATCCTTGCCTTCTAGGCACTTAACATATATTCTCATTTAATCTTCACAGAACCCTATGATAGGAGTCATATTATCCCCATTTTTCAGTGAGAAAACTGAGGCTCAGAGAGGGGAAGCGAGCAGCTCAGGTAGCTTATTTGTTAAACAGCTGGGGTGGGATCTCGGCTGGACTCCCAAGTCTGCCCGAATCCCACAACCCCATGCTGCATCTCCATCCACCCTGCGTCTACAGGCCTCACAGCTTCCTTTCTCAGAGCAGCTCCAATCATCCTGATGGCAAAGAGCCTGAATGAATCAAGTACATCTGGGTTTTCTAGCCTCAGAGAAACCAGAGAGTTGATGGTCACCTTCTTAGTGGGATGATGAGGGCCCACCTAGCTGGAAGTCAGGCTCACCTGGAATCCCCATTGTAAATGCTGTAAACACACTGTGAGGTGTTGTTTGAGTAAATCCCATGATGGAGTCTGACAATGTGAAGACTTACCTGTAAAACAAATGATTTTCCTTCTGCAACCATTCTGCATCTGCAAACCTAGAATGTCGACCATACAGTAACAGCAGCTGATGTTTACTGACAATTTACTAAGTGCCAGGCACTAGCTTAATAACATCACAGCGTTGTCTCATTGAATCATGACAATAACCCATGAGGTAAGTTGTGCTGTTATCACCATCTTACAGATGAAGTACAACCAGAACGCTCCTTAGAAGCAAGGATGGTGAGACTACATCTTACCTACGTTGGACATGTTGTCAGGAAAGATCAGTCCCTGGAGAAGGACATTATGCTTAGTAAAGTAGAGGGTCAATGAAAAAGAGGAAAACCCTCAACGAAATGTCCTGATATAGTGGCTGCAACAATGGGCTCAAGCATAATGACTGTGAGCATGGCGCAGGACCAGGCATTGTTTCGTTCTGTGGTGCATAGCGTTGCTATGAGGCGGAACCAACTCGATGGCACCTAACAACAACAACACAGATGATATCAGTCAAGATAGGCCAGGGCGGTGATACTCAAAGTGGAGTCCCTGGGCCAGCAGCATCAACATCACCTGGGAGCATGTTAGAAATGGTACATTCTCGGGTGCTATCCCAGGCCTACTGGATCAGAACCTCTGGGGGCTGAGCCTAGAAATCTGTGTTTTAGCCAGCCCTCCAGGTGATCCTGATGTACCTTTAAGTTGGAGGCCCACTGGACTAGGGATAACTGGGAGGCAGTGGTGGATCAGTGGTAGAGTTCTCACTTCCCATGTGGGAGACCTGGGTTCGATTCCAGCCAATGCGCCTCATGCACAGCCACCACCTGTCTGTCAGTGGAGGTTTGTGTGTTGCTATGTTGTATGAACAGGTTTCAGAACAACTTCCAGACTAAGATGGACTAGGAAGAAAGGCTTAGCAATCTACTTCCAAAAATCACAATGGTGACCAACTCCATGGCAGCTAACAACAACAACAGGGAAAAAAAAGAACCCCAAAATCTCAGTGGGTTATAACAGAGATTGACAAACTATGGCCAAGGGCCAAATCCAGCCCAAGGCCTGTTTTTGTTAATAAAGTTTTATTGGAACACAGCCATGCCTTTTTGTTTACATATTGTGTATGGTCGCTTTCCCAGCACAAAGGCAGAGTTGAGTAGTTGTGACAGAGACCGTATGGCCCTCAAACTCTAAAATATTTCCTCTCTGGCCTTTTACAGAAGGATTTGCCAACCCTGGCTTAGAGCAACAGAGGTTCGTTTCTCAGTCACGTTGCAGGCCGGGGGAGGCCGGCTGCAGCTCCGTGCCACATCTCTCCCTCTGGCTCAGACTGTTGGAGCAGACCCATCCGGGGCTTTGCCAGTCATCCTGGCAGAGGGGAAAGAGACACGGAGAATCACGCGCTGGTGTGCACATCCTCTGTTCTAGGATCACACAAGTCACTGAACTCTCATTTCATTGTCCAAAGCTTGACGTCCTCGGAAGTGGGGAGAGGAGTGCTCCCAGGGAGGACAGCACATGCTTGTGAAGGACAATCCAATCCTCCAGCCATAGATGCTCAGCTTGCCCCTCTTCCACATGCAGAACCCACCCGTGCACATTTCCACCCACTCACAGCCCCAGGCTCCAAGGCCAGCATCTCACAGCTTTTCCCTGAGGTCTGAACATGGCCTTTTTTTCCCATGAATTAAGACAAGCCATCTGCCCCACAAATGGACCAATAAGCAACATCATGATAAACAGGGAAAACATTGAAGTAGTCAAGGATTTCATTTTACTGGGATCCACAATGTACGCCCACGGGAGCAGAGGTCAGGAAATCAAATGACATGTTGCCTTGGGCAAATCTGCTGCCAAAGAACTCTTTAAAATGTTGGAAAGCCAAGATGTCACTTTGAGAACTAAGGTGCGCCTGACCCAAGCCATGATATTTTCAATTGTCTCACATGCATGCAAAAGCTTGACAATGAATAAGGAAGACCGAAGAAGAATCGATACCTTTGAATTATGGTGTTGGCAAAGAATATCGAATATACCGTGGACTGCCAAAAGAAGGAACACATCTGTCTTGGAAGAAGTACTGTTAGAATGCTCTTTAGAAGCTAGAATGGCGAGACTTCATCTCAGGTTACTTTGGACATGTTATCAGGAGGCGCCAGTCCCTGAAGAAGGACGTCATGCTTGGTAGAGTAGAGGGTCAGCCAAAAAGAGGAAGACCCTCAACAAGATGGATTAAACGCAGTGGCTGCAACAATGGGCTCAAGCATAACAAAGATTGTGAGGATGGTCAAGACCAGGCAGCATTTCCCTCTGTTGTATATGGGGTTGCTATGAGTCAGAACTGACTGGATGGTACTTAACAACAAAAACCTGCCCCCCACACACAACATGCAGTAGGGAACAGGGATCAAACAGCAAGAATGCAGCCAGTCAGCAGTGACTTCCCTGCCCTGCTGGGTGGACACTGGGAGGGAATCTCCCTGGATACCACTCCTGAGGAGGGCCCCATACCTCATCTTTTGTGGCCCTTGGAGCTATGCCATGGGAGATCCTTTCTGTTGCCTTACTCTTCTTGGCCACCTCGAAGAGGGCGATGGAGAATATGCTGTACTTGGGGGCAGTGTGGCTTTCTCAGCCTGCCAGCCAACAAGTCTTAGGGCTTAAGGGTTGACATAAGTCTCAAACAGCCACAGCCTCTTCTTGTCCAGGACAGTGATTCTTCTGGCAGCAGAACTTTCAAGGGCATTTTTGCTTCTTCTGTATTTGATTCCAGGCTGATCCAGGTAGCGTTAGCCACACCCATGAGCTTTTTTTCTCAACTTCATCGTGGGTACCTCAATCACATCGGGCTTTGATGGGAAAGCCGTACCCAAGTCTTTTGTTGCTGAGCCATAATGGGGAAACTGAGGCTTGGAGAGGTGAAGTAAACTTTCTCTGGCCTCAGCCTGGTTTGAACCTGGCTGTTCTGGCCTCCATAGCCCAAGCTCCTAGCCATTGTCTATACCACCACTGCCCATCATCCAAAATCTCCAGACATATTCTTTTGTTCTGTGTTAAATAATCCAAAGTCTTAATAAGGCATTTTCACAAGCTCAAATAAACTGCATTAGATGCCTGGTTTTAACTCAATGCTTTTTTCACAGCTAACACTTTGCTTTCCTCTGAAGACTCAAATATTCCTCTCAAACTCTAAAGAACATTAGCATCACCTGGGTGCAGGGTGTGCTTTGTTAAAAATGCCAGGTCCCAAGCCTCAATCCCATGGGATGTGATTTTATAGGATTGGGGTGGAGCCTGGGAACCTGCAAGTTAATAAGGACATTTTCCGCTCCCCTACTCCCATACACACTGAGGTGATTCTGATCCAGATGGCTGGCTGGCCACACTTTGAGAAACATCGCTCTCTTAGTTCTCTCATTTCCACCTGGTAGGAGATGTGTGGGAGTCCTGGTGGGGCAGTGGTTAAGTGCTTGACTGCTCACCAAAAGGTCAGCAGATCTAAACCACCAGCAGTTCTATGGGAGAAAGATGTGGCCGTTTGCTTGCCTAAAGTCTTAGAAACCTTATGGGGCAGTTCTACTCTGTCCTATAGGGTCGCTATGAGTCAGAATTGACTCGACGGCAGTGGGTTTGGAGGGAATGCATAACATTTTGTGAGAAAATAGCAACTTCTTCAGAAGGTGCTTGAGAGCATGTGAGAAGCACTTCCTTAATTTTCACCGCAGGTCCCTGGAGGAGGCATGATGATAGTTATAATTATTCCTCGCTAACTTGGAGGGATTGAAGTGTTCTTAGGGACTAAGATTAGGGATGGCCCCCAGCAGGTCAGCATGGGAGTGAGGTGATAAAGGAGCAGACCAGGGACCCTGAGGATGTGCAGGGCACGGGTCCTAGGGACTACACTTCAGCCACAAGGTACAAAGCTATGCCTCCCCCAGCACCCACCCCAGAAGGAGGGAAGAAGGAGAGGACATGGCTGCAGGAAAGAAAGGAGTCAGCCAGGGGTGTCTCTAATCCAGCGGCCACAGAAGTCCTTCATCGAGTTGCATAGAACACTGAATTAATTGCCAGTATTTTCAAATCAGGTCGTTAGTTGTTAGTCGTTGTCCAGTTGGCTCCTACTCATGACAGCCTTGTGTACAACAGAAGGAAATGCTGCCTGGTCCTGTGCTTCCTTCACAATCATTGGTCTGCTGGAGTTCATTGTTGCAGCCACTGAGTATTTTGAGTGTCTTCCAACCTACGGGGCTCATCTTTCAGCACTATATCTGATAATACTCTGTTGTGATCCATAGGGTTTTCATTGACTAATTTTTAGAAGTAGATAACCAGGTTTTTATTCCTAGTCTGGAAGCTCCATTGAAACTTGGTATTTGAAATACCAGTGGCATAGCTTCCAGCATCATAGCAACTTACAAGCCACCACAGTAGGGCAAACTGACAGAGGAGTGGTAATTCAAATCGGGTAGCTGCATATAAGAATTCAAGTCTCTGGCTTCTTGTGAAGAATTGGAAGCTCTGGAAACAGAAGAATGGGAAGCAGCTGTTCACTTGCAGGGCATGCAGCCTTCCTCCACTAATGATGGCTTCATTCATTGACTCTGCCTGTCCAGTCCCTGTAGATACTAGGATGGCGGCCCCTGGTCTAGACCATCTACATCCTGTCACAGAAGCTGAGGCCACTTGGACCTGGGCTAAGTCTCTGCCAAGAGGACTAGTCTTCTTCCTCCTCACTAAATGGTCAAACACCTAACCGAGAGGGTCTGGGGACATGGGGACTGTGAGAAGGACAGGGGCCTCCAGTGACTGTGGAAAGCACTCACTGCCTTCTGGAGAGCCTCCTGAAGCCCCACCCACACCTGCAGCCGAGAAGGTAATGATTTGAGCATTTTGTCATAACCTGGAACAAATACATCATTTCATACTTTTCCTAAAGCCTTCTCTGTCAACATCAACCGTTGTCACACTAAGGAAAATAAGAAAAATGCGTGGAAGCAAAATGACCCCTTCCCATGAGAGAAATCTTGCTTATGTTTTTCTAGCGGCAAAAGCATTTAAACAAAGAAGAACTTCTAAGAGAAAATGAACAACTTCAGAATGAGTTTACCCCTAACAAAGCTACCACGGCTTGGGGCTTTTTTCATAATATTTGAGAATTAAGTTGACATTAATTTTACATCAAAACAGGGGTTTAATGAAGTCTGAAGATTAAATCAGGCCTTCGGATGAGATATCTAAACTTCCATTTGAATATAGAAAATTATTGCATTCAAGCAATAGTTCAAAAACATTTTTATGATAATCATAAATTCATAAAAAAATATGAAGAAAAAGATCTGGGGACCATTATAGTATCCCCAACATGAGAAAAGTAATAACTTAATGGTCTTTAATTCAAAACCTACTAATATGATGTATAGGTGGTGATCAGATCACTGTGCAATCTTATCTGCAAAAATACACCTGGACATTCTCTAGGAATCAATGGAAACCAAAGCCATACTCTGCAAGCCAGTCAAGTCCATAGCCACCACCCCTCAACTTTGGTTGTAATTAACCATTCTTGGACATTGATATCTTTTTCTTAAGAAACCAACCAGATTCCCAGAATCTCTACTATTCTACTGTAGGCTCCCTATTCATAATGGATTTTTGTTGAGTCCATTAGCTTCAGAAGATATCCAGAAACGCATTTTCAAAAGTGACTTCTAAAAATTGCACTAAATAAAATGGATATTTTCCTGTAAGTGTATCAAATTTATAAACACAAGGCATGCAATTACAGAGCAAAAAAGAGCAGTGTTTCATACAATGGAATGGAAGGCCCTGTTTGGAAATAAAGCTCGAACAATTTGAACCAGGAGATTTCTTCTTATCCATCCATCCATTCAGTGTTTATTAAGCACCTCCTATATAGAACAATGTGGTTGGTATTGGATATGCAACGATAAATCCAACAAGGCCTCCATGCAGGTTGGGGAATGGATAAGATACGAGCACAGAAGATTGATTTACACATAGCAAAATTACTAAATACTGTTTTGTAATTCTTTTGGTTATAAATGACATAAACCCACCCAACTCAACTTAATCAAAAAAGGGAATTTATTTAGTCATTGTCTTAAGCTGTACTCTCTAGAGAAGCATGTATATAGAGAGATAGAAAAAAAAAGATTTAGCTCAAGAAATGGCTCACATATTTGCAGAGGCTGGTAAGTCCCAAGTCCGTGGGTCAGGCATCAGGCTGGAGGCTCCTCCTGACTCACATAGCTGCAGGGACTAATGAACTCAAAATCAGCAGGTCATATGGCAGGCCTCTGGCTCACAGGCTGCGGAGCCTGACAAATCCCAAGATTGGTAGATAAGCTGCTAGCTCAAGTCCCAAAAACCGGAGGACAGATGATGACGAGTCAGATGTAGGATCCAGAGTGAGCAAAAGCCAATGAGCTTTGCCAGAACGTCCATATCTATTGGATGCAGGCCACAACCCCCAGGAAACTCTCAACTCCCTTTAGTGGCTGCTCATAGCAGATCTCATCATGAAGGTGATCACATTATATCAGATCTCATCATGAGGCGATTATATGATGGAATAACGATCAGTCAAATTTCTGTCAAATTACATCATTATGTAACTGTCAAATTACGTCATTACATACCTGCCAAACCACTGAGAATCATGGACCAGCTAGGCAGACATGTAACCTTAACAACCACAGTCATGTAACTGAATAATTAGGGGTGAGGGCTTCAGATATCACTAGATCCAGAAGATTAAACATTGTCATCAGAAATCAATCTGAATTTATCCGTTCCGCTTTCCTGTGCTCGCTCTATTCTCAGATAGTCTATCTCTACATGGTATCTTCCCATAGGTAAGGTTTACATTAGCCTTACTAGAATCTCAGAAGAAAAAGTAGTTTATTTTATGGTTCTACTAAATATCCCAGAATTTGCTTACTCTGATAGGATCATCTTCAATTATGGTGTCATTCCTAAACCAATTGCAATAGCCAGTGGACTTGTATTGAAGGGAATAAAATAGGCTGGTTGGCTAGGACTGGTCCATGGACTCACCCCAGAAGCTTGGGGGAAGAAAGTCTCAGTTCTATCCAAATTCCATGGACTGAGCTTAGAGAAAGGGTAATCCCCTAAGATAAAATCCAGGTGCTGTTATCACAATAAAAAGAAGTGAATAATAGGCAGATAAAAATAACAGAGTTGCCTCCTACAAATTTCCTAAGAAAAAATGCAATTAATGTGCAGTGTGCATCCATAGGGTTGGGGGGAGGGCATCAAATGTTACAACAAGTATGCTACCATGTACATAGTGTACATACATACCATGTACATACTGGAAAAAATATAAAGAGAGCAGGGAAACTGAGGAGGAAGCTGCTAATCCATTTGGTTTGAGTTCAGCTTCTTTGGATTCTCTATTTTCTGATAAATCATTGCATTGTGCGCCTAAGGAGTTAAAACTACTTTACATCATGCAGAAGCCCTGGTGGCACAGTGGTTAAGTGCTTGGCTGCTAACTGAAAGGTCAGCAGTTCAAACCCACAAGCTTATCCACAGGAGAAAGACGTGGCAGTCTGTTTCCATAAAGATTTACAGCCTTGGAAAAGTTATGGGGCAGTTCTACTCTGTCCTCTAGGGTTTCTATGAGTCAGAATCGATTAACAGAAATAGGTTTGGTTTGGTTACATCATATACTATTAATTGTTTAAGAAATATTTATTGAGTAATTACTGTGTGCTGGGTACTTATCTATGTCCTAGAGTTAGAATAATGAAAAAATACACACAAAAATCCTTGCCTTGATTGAGATTACAGTCCAGCCAGTGGAGACAGATAATAAATAAACTAAAACATGTAGGATGTCAGGAGATAATAAATGCTTGGAGAAAAATAAGGCAGGGAAAGGGATAAGACATGCCTAAGGTAAGGTAGCAATCTTAAATAATGATTTGAACAAAGACCTGAGAAAGTAAGGGAGTGGGCTATGTGGATATTGAGTGGAAAAGCATTCCAAGCAGAGAGTACATCCTGTGTAAAGACCCTGAGGCAGGAGTATGCCTAGGCTGTTTAAGATGAGTGTGGCTGTAGAGGAGTGAGTAGTAGATGAGATGGGAATAACAAAGAGGCAGAACATGTAGGACTTTATAGAACCTACAAGAACTTTGGCATTTACTCTGAATGAATGGGAAGCAATTAAGTATTTTGAATAAGGGAGGTCATAATATGACTTCTGTTTAAAAATAATCACTCTGTAGTAGACTACAGGGGGAAAGGACAACCAGTTAGGAGACTTCTGCAATGATCCAGGTTAGAAATTATATGTAGGCTGGGAAATGTTAGTAATATTTTGAATATAAAGCTGACAAGATTTGCTGAAAGATTACATTTGGGTTATGAGATAAAGAGAGGAGTCAAGGACGACCCTGAAAATTCTGGCCAGAGAAACTGTAACGATGGAGTTGCCATCAGCTGACATGGGAAAGATTGTAGAAGCAGGTTGCCAGGGGACTGGTGGAAGGTAGGAGTTCTGCTGTGGACATGTTGAGTTTGAGATGTCTACCAGACATCAAGGTGAAAATGCAAAGTAGGTAGCTGAGTACAGTTCTACAGTTCAGGGAAACAGGTAGCTGAATATACAGTTCTACAATTTAGATGAAATGGAGATAAAAATTTAGAAGTTGTATACAGCCAGTGTGATGGTTAAGGTTGTGTGTCAACTTGGCTGGGCCATGATTCTCAGTGGTTTGGCAGTTATAGAATGATGTAGTCACCTCCATGATGAGATCTGATACAATGTAATCACCTCCATGGTGAGATCTGCTATAAGCAGCCAATCAGTTGAAAGGGAGTTTCCTCAGGGATGTAGCCTGCATCCAATATACATGGACTTTCTGGCAAAGCTTGCTGGCCTTTGCTCTGCTCTAGATCCTGCATTTGGCTTATCATTGAATTCTTGGGACTTGAGCCAGCAGTTTGCTGTCTTACCTGCTGATCTTGGATCTGTCAGCCTCCGTAGCCTGTGAGCCAGCGGCCTGCCATCTGACCTGACAATCTTGAGTTTGTCAGCCCCTGCAGCTACATGAGTCAGGAGAAGCCTCCAGCCTGATGTCTGACCCACAGACTTGGGACTTTCCAGCTTCTACAACCTCGTGATCCATTTCCTTGACATACTCTATAGACAGACAGACAGACAGATAGATAGATAGATAGGCAAACATTTATCTATATCTATATCTATATCTATATATATATATGTATATATATACGCTGCACTGGTTTTGCTTCTCTAAAAGCAGTGAGACTGAATGTGATCACCTAAGGAGAGAATGGTGATCTAGGGCAGAATATGTATAAAGACTCAGCCTGGGGACATTCCAATTTTAGCAATCAAGGAAACAAGGGGAAATCAGCAAAGGGGTCCGAAACACCAGAAGATAGGAGAAAAACTAGAAGAGTGTGGTTTCCTGGAAGCCAAGCTTAGAAGGTGTTTATGGAGGGAAAAGTCTTCAAATATTGCAAACAGACCGAATGAGATGAAGGCTGATAACTGACAACTTCTGTAGGCCTGCTTGTATATGGGCACAAATAACTTCTGTGCTTCCTTCCCAGCATTCTTGTGGTGATATCCCAGTCTCTACAGTTAACATCAAAGAACTCTCAAATCCACTGTTATCATCACATAAGTGAATGAAATTAAAATCTGAAAACACTGGACTGCACAGAATTTGGGGGATACTGGAACTATAGCTTTTCCCTGGGACTGTAAATATAGGAAAACTAACCAGCCAAACTCATGGGTGGAGTGTGAGCTCCAAGATGCCATGAACACAAACCAACTAAAGTTTTGTAAGTGATGAATGGGTAGTACCAGACCAGGAGATGATTAATATTTCATGAAAAGAATGGTCTCTTGGATCTTGGAGGAAATGGTCAATCGGTACTATTGATGCTGATTTTGTTTCTTCAGTGAGTCTGTTAATGAGATAAGTACGTTGGTATCACGTGGCTGAAGGCATAGAGGAGCTGAGGGTCCCATTCTCTGATTATACTTGCCTTGCTGTACTGTCTTAAGGAGAGAGGGAAGATGTAGGCTTTGCCTGGGGCTGAGTATGGTTTGCCACCCCCCCAAAAATGAACCTCCCACTATATTGAGCTTCTGCTTTGACCAACACCAAACCTAGGCTCTGGGACCCAACTGGAGCAAAGGACATGGTTTATCCAAATTTCATTTTTCCTGGGATTCTGATAGGGATAGGCACATCTGGCAAACTGGTGAGATGATGGGCCACAACTCAATTTGGGTGGAGGACCAAAGAGCCTCTAAAGACAGCATTGGTCCAGAGAGAGAGAGAGAGCACCCACACAATGGGCCAGGCTACTTTGCTCCTCAAAGTATGATCCCTCAACCAGCAGCATCAGCATCACCTGGAAATTTAGAAATGCAGGATCTCAGGTCCCATCGCTGTTCTACTGAATTGGAATCTGTATTCTAAGGAGCTCTCTAGCTAAAGTTAGAGAAGCACTGAAATTTCCCCTTTAAGAAAGCCTTGGTTGGGGGAAGAGGGTTACTATACTCAGGAAGATACTGGCTTTCAAACTGTCTTCTAGCCCAACCTCTCAGGGTCCACATCTGAATGCTGTGGTGTCCCCAGAAGAGCTAATTCATTGCCACATTCTAACTGGTTGAGAAAACGAGAGACATGAGACTGAGTGTGTGTAAGGTAAATTGAGAGAGAAGCGTGCTCTCCTTTGTCAAACACAGCCATACAGCTGTGGTGCACCTCAGCCAATATTCAAGGCTTGTTAAGTCTCCTCAAATCTTTCTCTTCCTCTCAGCAGGTGAGCACCCAGCGTTAACCAAAGCTATTCAACAGGAACACCTTCAATTCTCCTCTACCAAACACAGAAATGCACCTGGTTTCCTCACACACCTCACCAAGGAAGAAGGACTTATCTCCCTGGATGAGGCTAAACCTTGCAATACTACCCTGGAACTCGGAACCTGCTCCTTCCTTAGAGACCACCCTGCAGCAATCACCCTCTCCACTGGCTCCGCTCTGTTGGCATTTAAGCATGCTGAATTGTCTCCCAGATTTTCTTTAAAACAAAGAAAGTGGCCTTCCAGACACCATATTTCCAATTACTACCTTGTAAACTTTCTTTCCAACCATGTTGACTTTAAAATAATCTGTTTATTACAATATTTCAGACACACACAAATATCTGTATACCCACCACCCAGACTGAATAAATCTTAACACTTGCCCGTATTTATTTCAGATATATTTGCCTCTCTGAGATAAAACATGACAGTTACTACTGAAATCCTCCCTATGTTCGTCTCCCTGAGCTCTTCAAAGAGGTAACCATTAGCCTTCAGTTGGTGTGTATGCTACTCAGAAATGCTTCATACTTTTACTACATGGGTGTGCATCCATATGCAATGTACTCACAAGCTCTTAAACTTTAATTAAAAGGTGGAATATCATCTGGATTATTCTGTATCTTACTTTCACGCGAACATTGTTTCTGAGACGTTGTGGCTATCAGCTGTTGTCAAGTCAGTCGTAGACTCATGGTGACCCCAGGCACAACAGAACAAAACACTACCTGGCCCCGCACCATCCCCTCGTTTGGTTGCGGATCACACTGTTGTGATCCACAGGGTTTTCATTAGCTGATTTTTGGAAGTAGATCACTAGGTATTACTTCCTAGTCTGTCTTAGTCTAGAAGCTCCACTGAAACCTGTTCAGCATCACAGCAACATGTAAGCCTCCACGGACAGATGGGTGCTGGCTGCGTATCAGGTGTATTGGTCGGGATTCAAAGCCTGGTCTCCCACTTGGAAGGCAAGAATTCTACCACTGAACCACCAGTGACTGGTAGGCAGATGAGGCCTGCAGAAGCCCACTTCATACAGACGGATCACACATCAACCCTGCCCCTCAATGATCCACCAACGAATGCAAGAAAGAGTGAGTTAACAACGTATTAACTTTACAAGATGAGAAGTTCTACAGAAATAAACTCCCTGGGCCCTAATGACTTCTTAACAAAAAGAAGCAGAATTCCTCTTCCAAAAGGGAAAGGACCTAACACAGCTGCAACTTTTCCCACCGTTCCTGCCCTCAAGGAGCAAAAGTGTAACACAAAAAAAGGCAGCACAGGGTGTGTGGAGCCACTGCTTCCTGTGCTTTTACCCTCATTATATGTTTGTTTTATTGTTCAAATCATTGATTTTATTTTCTAAGTCTTCAGTCTGGCTGTGCTTTTTCCAAGCTGGAGAAGCAAAAGGCTGGTGCAGTGAGAGGGGAGGCTGGGGATCATGGAGCCAAATTAGAGGGCTGTATGCTCCTGATAGGAGCCTTGACTCTTCCTGAGGGCAAAGCAGAATCCTCCTATGAGTAAGTTCCCTAGAGCTTTAGAAAGTTCTAGAGTCAGTAGTCTCTGACGGAGGCCCCAGATTCAACACTTGAGGACCAAGCCGGTACGAAAAAAACCCGATGCCATCGAATTGATTCCAACTCATAGCTACCCTATAGCAGGTAAGAGAATGAGCAAAATCGGCCAGCCCCACGACGAGGAGACGGCGTGTACCCTGTCTAAAGAGAACAGTATTTCCTAGCTCCAGCTTCCTGCCCTAGGGGATTCTGCACCCAGTTTTATCAGATTTCTGGTTTTCTAAGAAAGGCCCAAAAAGTCTGGATTTTTAAACATTGACTCAAAACTCTATTTCACTCCCTGAGGACAGAAGGAGCACTATGAGTTCATCAGGTTGTGATCTCAGATCTACAAAGAAAGACTTGAATAGACTGGCCCAATTCAGCAAAGAATCCACTCCAGCGCCCTTTGGAGAAAAATCCTTTTATAGTTAAATCCCTTCTCTCCTCTCACCTGCTCCCCTCTCCAGGTCAGTTTGTAAAGTCAGCAACAAGGACAGTCTTATATTGAGTTGTCTCCAAGGGGGGTTGAGGGGGGTAGTGGATCACAATGCACCTTTGCCAGAGCCTCTTAAGGGGGTTTGCAGGCAGAACTGTAGAGAAGAGAGATAGGCCAAAATAAAGAAGACACCAGCTGTTTCCAAGAATAGAAACAACATCCCAACGGATTTGTACAAATTCCAGGGAAAGAACAACATAGAGACAAGATAAAACTATCTGGCGCAATAGTTACTGCCGCATTCATACGCACCGGGCACATGCCCTTGAACTAGAGGTGACGTGCATGAAATCTGTTTACAAATGAGGCAATTTGAGGTGCCTCCAAGTATTCATCTCTTTTACTACTTCCTTCAGTATGTATAATATTAGCAGAAATGTCTCAATGGCTGGTAAATCATCTTTAATTCCTTTGGAGCTCATTGTAGTAATGTTAACCATGATGGATTCTTGTGGTATTTAAAGAACTAGATTGTCAATTAGCTTTTATGAGACACATCACAGTCATCAGCCTCGTATCAGACCTCCTTTTCGAAAGAAGCCAATTACTAAAATGTACAATAATTTGCTTTTATTATAATCTGTCTAAAAGCCAAAGCTAGTCTCCAAAATAATTTAAAGTTTTAAGTTGCAGTCTAAGAGACCTTTTCTTCAACATAACTGCATAATGTAGTGTCACTGTTCTTAGTTAACTATTTTGCAGAGTGAGAATTTCAGTTAATCGTTTCTTGCAAGGACCAGATAACATAGGTGCTCCCTAACTGCCTCTCTGTGAATAACTACTGTCCTTTTAGAAGCTAATTAATCAAGCCACACTCATAAAAACTTAAGTAACTATCCACCAGGGTGAGAGTCCCTGGAGGCCTCCCCACTCCTGAAAATCACTTGTCCACTGTGTCAACCTTGGCAGAGAGAAAGGGCAACGAATCAACTCTGACTTGGCACAGCACCCACCAGGGACTTCAATGCCATCAGCATGGTCATCTGCTCAGGACAACTTGGAACTTTACAGCATCATCGTAACTGCAGGTGCCCTTCAAAACTTGCCCGGTGCTGCTTGGAGCTTGAGGAAACAATGGTAAAGGGCTGTCAGCCAACATGGAAAGAGAAAAAGTCCAGTTCTCTGTTCTGGACTCAATAAACACCTGTAAGTTCATTTAATTACCATTTGCCAAGGACTTGGGGAAAACCAGATTAGGCAAATACTGCCTGTGTCCTTCAGGAACGTGCAGCCCGATAGTGTAGACAGACACACCCAAGCTAAAGGCAAGATTAGACTGTTTGCAGCTCTTCCCTCTGCAGGCCCACCAAGGTTCACCCTCTGCTGTTGAACTTACCTTGTGGAACAGCAATTGACAGAATCTTGGACATGTGTGTGTGTCTTTCTCCCCAGTAGACCATAAATTCCTTCAAGGCAGGGACTATTCATCTTTGCACAGTGCTAGACACATATATGTGTAATGAACAAATGGAAATAACAATAATAACGACTAATATTGATAAGAACATACTATGAACAGATCCTGTTTTAGATGCTTTGCAAATATCACATATAATCTGTCCATCTACCCTGCAAGTTAAGGACAAGTATTATACTTCCCATTTGACCGTGAAGAAATTCGAGGCTGGGAGAGACCAGAGTGACTCACCCAAAGTCCCATAGCCATAAAGTGGCCGACCTTAGCACTGGGTCAATCGCCAGTCTGACTTCTAGGTCCATTTTCTTGGCTGTCGTGCTTTGCTATTTCAATAGAAGCTCCAGAAAGGCTTACAGAGGCACACATAGAAAAGAGCGTGGCCCATTCCAAACAAGGAGTTGCAAAGTGTGTCAGAAGATTCTGAAGGCCTTCCCGGAAGTGGTGGTCCCTGTGCTGCTCCTTGAAGTATGTGTGGGGTGGGGCTTTAATCAGCATTCTCATCTGGGGAAAGGTCACTCAGAAGGAAGGGAAAGGGAGGCTGAATATTGGTGTGAGGGCATGGGCATGAGAAGCAGATGGATCGGCTACCTCTCAGAGTCTGCTCCTAGAATCACTGTGGTTGACCTGATAAAGCCCAAAGAAGTAGCCCCACTACCATCATACTGACTCAACTCGCCCGCCCACTGATGTGAACTCAACAGCCCCCAGTTGCCATCAAGTCAACTCCAACTCATGGTGACCCCATTTGTGTCAGAGTAGAGCTGTGCTCCACAGTGCTTTCAGTGGCTGATATTTTGGAAGTAGATTGCCACATCTTGCTTCCATGGCATCTCTGCCTGGATTTGAAACTCCAGTCTTTCAGTTAGCAGTCTAGTGCCTTAACTGTTTGCAGGCCCAGGGACTCCGAACTCAACAGCAGTAGAAGCTAAATCAGTGCTCAGAAGGATCTCCTTCCCCTTCGCTCCACCGCACACATACAGACACACACACGTGTGCACACACACACAACCCACGACAACTTTGGGGGTGGGTGGGAATCAGAGCCCAGTGGTCAACTGTCTCTGGCCAGGAGAGATAACATTCCAGCTCTGATTTAAACCGCTCACGGATCAACAATTCTTGCTGATGAGCGTCTCACAATAAATGTCCTAGACTTGGCTTTATCAAGCCTCCTCCAGTCACGGCTCAAAATTATGGGTCAATGTTAGGGGAGGAGGGGTGGGCCGGGAAAGGATTGTCAGGAAGTGTGTGTAAATGGGACAGGCCCAGTGGCCAGAGCATCAGTAAATTATTTCTCAGTCAGTTTGTTTACATAGCCACAATCCATTCTCTTGGGCACCCTAGAGGAAAACCTGGATAGAGGACTGGATTTGAAGTATATTACGTGAGCAAAACACAAATAAGTAACTAGGTTATGGGGGACCCCCCTCTGACCCATCATTTTGCCAAAATGAACCCTTCATGCTTGAGTGGCACCCCCCCTTCCTAAGATTAGTTTGAGCTGGCTCCGGAATATTTATTGAGGAGACCTTTCATTATAAGGCAGCCAAGTACCAGTTACCTGAAATATACGCAAGTTTTTAAAGGCTGCATTCAAGGTTTAAAACCTTTTTGCTTGTGAAAAATGTCCTACCTGGCCTCTCCCTGTCTCATTCGGGAGATTAAACGGCAGCTATATCGTTGAACTGCAATTCGCTTGGCTCTGAAGAAGCCATTATCATTGAAATTCAAGACCCTTGATCTAAGGTGTCTTGGCAAACTATAGTATGCTGTATACCATCTATTAGAGTGCACAGCACAACGCAAAATTCTTTTTTGTAAAGAGTCACAGGAGAAAGCCTTGTGCAAAACAAAATAAGGCTGTCGTAACGGCTGATTTGCATGGGCTGTATGTCACCCAGGAGGTGTGAGTGGGGCTACCACAACCAAGTGAACAGCTGGAGAGAGTCAAGAGTGCAGCCAGTAGGGTATTCGCTTCTGCTGATTGTTCTTCTTGAGTTAACAATGCAGGAATGTAGCTGAAGCAGAGGTAGCTCCTCCCTTAGTCAAAGAACTATTCCAGCAGGGAGAGGATCAGGATGAGAAATGCCCAAAAGAGAGAGGGTTTTGCATATGCGGTGAGAAGAATGTGTAAGGTCATTTCACACCAAGCAGTGACCAGAAAGTTTCTAGGCAGAAAGAAAGACAAGAAAAAAGAGAAAGGAACAGAAAAAGAGAAGCTTCATCAGAGGCATCTGCCTCAGGAAGTTACAGCACCTTGATTTCAAAAGGTATCACAAGTTCGCTACTAAGATTCCAGTCTCTTTTGCCTTCCTATGACGCTATTCAGATGTATTCATTAACCGATCTACCACTCTCTTGATACTAATTGTGTGCCTAGAAATATGACAGTCACCATACAGTGTTATTCAGCAGGCCTTCTGCAATACAGTCACTGAAAGCACTTGTTAGAGGCACAGATCCCTGTGCCCTCCCACAGACCTAATGTAGGGGCTTTAAACTGTCTCAGCACAAGATGCCATAGGTCACTTCCTCTCACATTCCATTGGCCAAGATCAGCCATGTGGCCCTGCCTAAACACGAAGGGTCAGGGAGTGTAGTCTTTCATACACCCAGGGAAGAAAGGATAACCAGGTACTGATGAACACCAGTGATATCTACCACAGTTCCTGTCTCTAGGGTTCTTCCATTTTTAGCAAATAAAAAGAATAAAATCTAACATCCTGCAAGCAGGTTATTGCAATTTCATCTTTGTGCCTGGACTTGGTCTTAGTAATTGCCCTTCTTTCTATAAAAACTCATTGCCTTTGAGTCAATTCCAACTCATAACGACCCTATAGAACAGAGCAGAACTGCCCCACAGAGTATCCAAGGAGCAGCTGGTAGATTCAAACTCCCAACCTTTTGGTTAGCAGCTGAGCTCTTAACCACTATTGCACCAGTGCTCCAGAAAAGAAGCCCTTCTAGAAGGGGAACATAAATAGGTGATTCATTCATTTTCCTTCTTCAAACATGGCTGAGCTAATACTTCATGGTCAATCGAAGCAAAGAAGTCTGCCAATGTACCTGGGAAAAATACAACAGAAAGTAAATTTGTGAAATGAACTGGTACTGAAGAAGTTTGGGCAGATGCACATCCAAGTTCAGCAGGAAGGAGACACATGGGTTATGGGATTGCTGAGATCACTCTGAGGAACACAGAGTGACAAGTGACTGACAAACCCACCTTGTCCAAAATAAATTACAAGGAGGGGGTGATGGGCATGCTGGACTCCTGCTGCTGAGGAAAAATCAGGCATTGTGAGAGAAAAGGGGGGAGGTGTTTTGGTCCAAAGTGACAGTTCTCTGCTTGTCAAAAATCATCCCTCTATCCCTGAGACTTTGTGATGTTGTAGGTGCCCTGGGGAGAGCCTCACTGTAGCACACACAGGGGGAAAAGGGAAAGGCAAAGTCTGTTTTGCAATTACCTGTTCTACGTGAAATTTGTGCAAAAGGCCTCCAACACTATAACAGTTAGAAGAGGGAAAGATATGTTTGGCAGATCAAATAGGTGAGATGCCAGGGACTCTATTTTTAAAATGTCTGGGATACACTGCTGATTGATTTCGGCTGAAACTTGAAAAGAAAAGCTGGAGCATTTTCTAAACCGATGTGTGGAGTTTTCTGATCAGGTAAGCACTTTAAAGTTCAGATATACCAAGAACAGTCAGAAATTAGATTGTGTAACTGTTCTTGCAAATTGTTCAAAGGTTACCTCTCATCCAGCAGACTTGCGTTGAGGTTGCATAATCACCAGAGCCCAGCTCAGAGAGGGAACACACAGAATATTAATATCCCCGAAGAATTTCCATCCTCTTGGAAAGGGAGATGTAGCCCTGATTGCAGGATGGGTTAAGGATTTGTAGCACACAAACATATCATCAGTGTTGTTGTTGTTGATCTAGTGTCTGTCTCCACTTCTTCAGGAAATTGCAGGAGAATGATTACAGGGTGTAAAAGAAAGGCTCAGCTGTGAACCTCATGATTGATGTGGCTTGTTTGGGTGTGTTCAACCAGAAACAGCTGGAGTTGCAGGGTTTACCTTTTCTTCTTTGGGTGCCATAATTGGCACAACCTGTTTAGGTCTTTGAGAGATGTGCCAGTCAGGACTATTTCTGTTTTAAGTGAAAGGGAACCCAACTCAAACAGGCTTAAGGAAAAAAAGAGAATTTATGTCACTCACGTATCTGAAAAATATAAATATAGAGCTTCAGATACAGCTGTCTCCAAGGCCTCAAATGTTTGTACCCAATCTCCCTCTAAATCTTGGCTCTGCCTTTTTCTATATTGGTTTAGTTTCAGTTACTTGTGATGTCCAGATGGCTGCCAATAGTTAGAAAGTGTGATATCCTTACACTTTAAAGTCTGACAGATAAACTGGAGTTTATTTTCTGGTAGATCCTGCTCACATTCCATGATTCACACTCTTTTTTAACAAATATGCCCATTTCTGAAACAATTACTGTGGCCAAAATGATATGATCACACTGAGTGGGCTAGGTTTGACTCATATGGCAACTCCTAAGAAAATCAATTGTTATTAGTAAGATCTCGTGCTCTGATTGGCCCAGCCAGAGTCACTTGCTCCACATCTGAGCTGGGGTAGAGGCCTGCCTGAATCATGTGATCTAAAAGTGTGGGGAGAGAAATCATTCCCCAAAGGACTTATCAGAAGAAGCAAAACTGGACTCTCAGCAGACAAAAACAAAAATTGACGTTAACTACAACCAAAGCTATCAGTGCACTTTAATATTATACAGTGGAAACGGTTATAGAAATCAAAGGTACGCTCCATACCTAATTCATAAAAATGTAGATTTTGAGGGTTGGATGGAACATCAGAAGTCATCAAGCCAATTCCCAATCCTAACAAATTCCAGCCAAGTCTTAGCTTGGTAAATGGAGTGAAAGAGAATATGTAGCAGATCCTTGAAAATTCTAGGGCTCAAGAAATATTAGTTGAGGAATTAAGAAAAGAGGAAATAACTTACAGAGCTTCTTGGTTCAAACACAATTATCTCCTCATTTTACTTGGATCCACAATTAACGCCCATGAAAGCAGCAGTCAAGAAATCAAATGACATATTGCATTGGACAAGTCTGCTGAAAAAGACCTCTTTAAAGTGTTAAAAAGCAAAGACGCCACCTTGAGGTCTAAAGTGCTCCTGACCCAAGCCATGGTGTTTTCAGTCTCCTCATATGCATGCGAAAGCTGAACAATGAGTAAGGAAGATCCAGGAAGAACTGATGCTTTTGAATTATGATGTTGGCGAAGAATATTGAATATACCATGGACTGTCATAAAAATGAACAAATCTGTGTTGGAAGAAGTACAGCCAGAATGCTCCTTAGAAGCAAGGATGGCAAGACTTCGTCTCATGTACTTTGGACAAGTTAGCAGGAGGGACCAGTCCCTGGAGAAGGACATCATGCTTTGTAAAGTAGAAGTTCAGCAAAAAAGACCTAGACTCTCAATGAGATGTACTGACACAGTAGCTGCAATAATAGGCTCAAGCACAGCAATGATTGTGAGGATGGTGCAGGACTGGGCAGCATTTTGTTCTGTTGTACATAGGGTCACTGTGAGTCAGAACTGGCTCCATGGCACCTAACAACAACAACAACTCTCTTAAAGCTTTAATACATATACATGGACAGGTCAATTTCAGCTCCAGTAATGGCAACATAGCCTATATCTGACTAGCCTTACTGGAAATATCAATTATCAACTCTTGGGAAAATATATATTTTTAATTGAAGGCACTAAAAAGCAAAAAAAGCAGGGATAAACTGAAGGAGAAATGATTTTCAAAAGGAAGAAAGCAAACTAAGTGAGATTTACATGTATCTTTTTTTTCCAAGGGCCCTATTAAATTTGCAGAGCACTGGATATAGAGCTCAGCTAGAAAGTGGCAGTCATACTGGGCTGAAGAGTCAAAGGTCAAAGTTTAGAGGCCACCAGAGCACAGCTAAAAATTGGAGAGAGTAAGGGGAGGATTCCCAGGAAAAGTTAGCCACAATGGTTGATCCCTCAAGTATGTGTACAATTGCCTTAAAAACTTTAGATGACTCCTAAACTTTGCATGTTTGTGGCAATGCTCCCAGAAACCCAGAATATAGCAACAGGTGGAAGGCTAAAGATCTATGAAGAGAGTTGAGCAGCTGCTGGTGCTCGGGAGACAGAATTCGAAGTTCAAATCCCAACAAGTTAGATGAGTTTGTTAAATACCTTGAGCTATCCATTGAAACCTCAGAAGGGCCACACCTTTGGAGTAAGGACTATATCCTAGGACTGTGGATTGTGCACTAGGAATACAGGAAAAAACTGAAATAGACATGCCCTAACAAAGTCTAAAACAAGCCTCCACAAGACCAAAGTTATTCTCCAGTAATTTAACTGCCTGTTAGAATAAAATCCAATCAGTAGAAAATAATGGAATCTACAGTCTCCACAATGTATCATCAACAATATTCAGGATACTATAAAAACTTACTAGTTATAAAAAGAAGCAGGAAAATGTGACCCATTATCAAAAAAAATAATAATAATCAATAGAAGCAGACCCACAGATGAACCAGATGTTAGAATTACAGACAAATGTTTTAAAATAACTACTATAAATATATTAATGTTTATAGGAACATATAAATGAGTTTAAAAAATGGAAAATTTCAAGATAAGGAAACACTAAAAAAATGGAAATATTAGAACCAAAAAAAAAATAAACAAAATACTTGAAAATTTCATTGGATGAGATTAATAACAGATTGAACAATGCAGAATAAAGATCAGTAGACTTGAAGACAAATCAATAGAAACTGTTTAAACTGAAGTCTAGAGAGAAAAAAAATTTTTTTTAATGCAGATCCTCAATAAGCTGTAGGACTATCTAAGCACTCTAACATATGTGTAATTGGAGTACCTGAAGGAAAAGATAAAGAGAAGGGAACAGCCAAGATATCTGTATAAATAATAACTAATTTTTTTCTAAAGTTGGTGAAAAAGAACTATTCTTAGAACCAAGAAATTCAGAAAATTTTAAAAAGAGTAATTACAAAGAAAACCACATTTAGACATATGATAAACTACTGAAGCCTAACGAGAAGGATAAAATCTCGAACTAACCAGTGGGGGAGAAACATACATTACGTGCAAAGACACAACAATAAGATTAACAGCCAACTTCTCATCAGAAATAATGGGGACCAGAAGACATCTGAGACAACATACTTCAAGTGATTAAAGAAAAAAAAAGTGTCAACATCAAATCTGTATCTAATGAAAAGAAGGGGAGAAAATTTGTCATCAGTAGACAAGAAATGCTGAAGAGAAATGACACCAAATGGAAATGCAGATCTATAGAAAGGAATTAAATGCACTGGAAATGATAAAAATGTGGGTAAATATAAAATTATGTTTTATTTTCTTAGTTTATTGGGAAAAAGAAAAAACATACAGCATCTGTCCCAGTGAATAAAGCTTATTGCTGCCACTCTTAAGTTTTGAAAATTGTTATGTCTGCCTAGCATTGCTTGGATCCATGCCTTGATCTGATAGAGATACAAACTTTTATGGAAATCTTTTTGTATATCTCTCTTCCTGAGAGAATAAAAGTAAAACCTATCTGAAGATGCCCTGGGTGCTAGGAAGTACCATAACTTCTGCAGGACATTATGACATGGCCAGGACTACGGACAGCATACAGGGTAAGGCGTTCACTCAAGACAACCCTTTGACATCACACCTATGTCTTCAGAGATGACTCTATGGGCTAAGGGTCTGGAAATAGAAGAAATCTCAGGGAGTGAGCCATGTAGCTTTTCTCACGAGTTTCTCGTATGGAGTGTACAAGGTTCTTCATTCAACATTCGACATCCATTTTTTGAATATCTACTATGTGGCAGGCATTATGATAAACACTCTAAGGGGTAAATACATGAAACAGTCATAATCTTGCCCTTACAGTCTGATGTTGCTGTTGTTGTTGTTAGGTGCTGTTGAGTCAGTTCCGGTTCATAGAGACCCTATGTACAACAGAACAAAACACTGCCCAGTCTTGCACCATCCTCACGATCACTGTTATGCTTGAGCCCATTGTTGTAGTCACTCTATCAGTCCAGCTTGTTGAGGGTCTTCCTCTTTTTTGCTGACCCTCCACTTTGCCAAGCATGATGTCCTTCTCCAGGGACAGGTCCCTCCTGATAACATGTCCAAAGTATGTGAGGTGAAGTCTCGTCATCCTTGATTTTAAGGAGCATTCTGGCTATACTTCTTCCAAGACAGTCTGATAGGAGAGCTATACCACAAACCAATCTAAGATGATGTAATAATAATTTTAACATTAATAAATCAATAAAACATTAATAAATATAACAATTATAGCTAACACAAATTGAGCACTCAGTATGAGCTAGGCGCTGTTCTTTATATGCATTGACTCACTTGATATACACAGCAACCACCTGAGAGAGGAACGTCTACATCATGGATTGAACTGTGTCCCCCAAAAATCTGTCAACTTGGCTGGGTCATGATTCCCAGTATTGTATAATTGTGTACCATAGTGTAATCGGATGTGATTTCCTTATGTGTTGTAAACTCTATCACTATGATGTAATAAGATGGATTAGCAACAGCTATATTGATGAGATCTAGAAGATTAGATAGTGTCT
>NW_004443950.1:23577507-23578558 GCF_000243295.1 Trichechus manatus latirostris | reverse complement strand
TGTTGTGCTGGCTGGCGTGACGCCTCCGCACTGAATCAGACACGGTCACACTGGGGAAGGTAGGGCCTGAGTCCACAGTGGTTGACAGTCTAAACCAAATTAATCTTCTGTCTTGGCTACAGCCACTTGTGAATAAAAACAAAAAGGTTTTTTCTTCCCTGCTGTGAAAACACATTTTTTTGGAATTTAAACAAACTTGTGAAAGCAACCCCAGTTTGGCAGAGGCTTTCTTCACCAAAAGAGGTGACTTCAACAAACAAACATGAAGGAAGAGAGGAATGCCGTCAAGAAAAAGGTAGAAATTAGACCATCAGTCTCACCTATTACAAACGTTTGGGCCACTGGCCCTAATACAAATCACAATGTTAATTTACAATTGTTTTTTTGCTTGTTTGTTTGTTTTTCATATAGACAAATCCAGTCACCTAGAGCTCAGTTGCTAACCAAAAGGTCTGTAGTTTGAATCCGCCAGCTGCTCCTTGGAAACCCTACAGGGCAATTCTACTCTGTCCTGTATGGTTGCTATGAGTCGGAATCGACTTGACAGCAACGGGTTTGGTTTTTCGGTAAGGCAGAAACCAGAAGCCATGTGAGATGCTCTCTTGCCATTCCCCGTATCACATCACTCACCACGTCCTATCAATCCTGGAAAATCTAAAATAAGTGAAAATATTCCTGTTCATTCCTATATATTCACAGTCTCCTCCATTGCTCTCCATCCCCTCTGCCACTGTTCTGTCCCTCCTGTCTCTGAATGCCATAGCCTCCAAAGTGATGCTTTTTTTTTTTTTAATTTTATTGCATCTTAGGTGAAAGTTTACTGTGCAAATTAGTTCTTCTTTCAAAAATTTTATACACAAATTGTTTTGTGACATTGGTTGTGATGCCCCCTCCATGTGTCAGCACTCTCCGCCTTTCCCTTTCCACTCTGGGTTCCCCATGTCCTTTGGTCCAGTTTACCCATCCCTTCCAGCCTTCCCATCTTTGTTTTGGGGCAGGCGTTGCCCATTTGGTCTTGTATACTTGATTGAACTAAGAAGCACATTCCTCA
>NW_004443950.1:23571726-23577335 GCF_000243295.1 Trichechus manatus latirostris | reverse complement strand
CTGTGGTTCATGTGGTCCTTTAGTCCTTTGGACTAATACTTACGTCTTTGGTTCTCTTCATTCCCCTTTGCTCCGAACATGATGGGACCACTAAGTGGTATTCTTGCTTCTCGTTCATTTCCAGCTTAATCTATCCCCTCTACTGCCAACTCAGCCTTCCAGAAATGTAAGGCTATTTCCTTCTCCTGTCTAAAGCCCTTTGGTGGCTTCTCACTGTGCTAATGGCAGACTCCACGGCAGGGCCTACGAGGCCCTTCATGCCGTTGTCCTTGCCTGCTAGTCACACTCATTTCCCACCACTGCCCTGAGGCGCCCCAGGGCCACGTTCAGACCCATCGCACGTCCTGTTGTTTCATACCATGGCAGGAGCCACGGTGACGGCTGTCAGGGTCAGCCAGTGGAGCATGCTGCCTTGAACAGAGAGCCTGCTGTCAACCAGGGCTCCTTCTGTTTCTAGACACTTGTAGAGAACTGTGGGAGACTTCTCACAATTCCTCAGAGGGCCAGGTGAGGTGTGCCGCTCACCTCTTCAGCTCAAATCAATTCAATTCAACAGATTCTGACAGCACCCTGTGAGGTGCCAGCATAGGGTGCCCACCCTGCCCTCCCTGAACTCCGATCCTGAGAAGACGGGGTTGTAAATGGAGCAGTGCTGTCAAGGGGATTTCAAAAGCAAACCAACATGTGGAATGTTAATAACTATGAATGAAGAAAGGTTTCCATATTTAAATGTTCCTACCACTCACCTGTCAGCTTGTTGTACTATGGGGGCTTGTGTGTTGCTGTGATATTGAAAGCTATGCCACTGGTATTTCAAATGGCAGCAGGGTCACCCATGGCGGACAGGTTTCGGCAGGGCTTCCAGAATAAGACAGACTAGGAAGAAAGGTCTGGCAATTGACTTTTGAAAAGTAGCCAGAGAAAACCTTATGGATCACAACAGAATATTGTCTAATATGATGCTGGAAGATGAGCACCCCAGATTGGAAGGCACTCAAAATACACAGTGGCAGCAACAATGGACTCAAGCAACCAACAGTCATGAAGATGGTACAAGAGCAGGCAATGGTTTGTTCTACTGTATATAAGGTCACCATGAGTCAGAGCCAACTCAATGGCAACTAACATTTAAACACTTAGGATTGCTGATCAGACTAAACATTGGAGTCCAAAGAGTGTGAGGCAGAGGGTGCCAGGATTTAGGTTTTCTATACTACTAGCTCTGCTCCTGGGATGCCTCAGACTACAGTTAACTGAGACCAAAACCAAACCCGTTGCTGTCAAGTCAATTCTGACTCATAGCAACCCTACAGGACAGAGTAGAATTGTCCCATAGGATTTCCAAGGAGTAGCTGGTGGATTTGAACTGCCAACCTTTTGGTTGGCAGCCAAGCTCTTAACCAGCACGCCACTAGGGCTCCACAGTTAATTAGTTCAGCTAATTAGTAGAAAAGCTCTTCCAGTCACCTACACTTGACCTATGATCCCACACAAACATGAAAGAACAAAGGCCAGTCCTGAACAAAAGCATCTCCCCACTGCCCATCACCAACACGTGGCCTTGGCAGTCACCTGGAAAGACCTCCTTGGACTTGGCAGCAATGACTTCTACCAGGAATGGTGGGAACTGCTGATGGGTCCCTGTGATGGTTAAGGTTGTGTGTTAACTTGGCTGGGCCATGATTCTCAGTGGTTTGGTAGTTATGATGTAGTTTGGCAGTTGTATGAAGATGTGATCACTTCCATGATAAGATTTGATATAATGTGATCACCTCCGTGATGGGTCTGCTGTGAGTAGCCTATCAGTTGAATGGGAGTTTCCTTGGGAGTGTGGGCTTCGTCCAATGTAGGTAGACTTTCTGGCAAGGCATGTAGGCTTTTGCTTGTTCTGGATCCTGCAGGCTCCTGTTCATCTGACATCCAGTTCTTGGGACTTGAGTTAGCAGCTTACCTGCCGTCTTGCCTACCGATCTTGGGATTCATCGGTCTTTGCAGCCTCCTGTCTGACCTTGGGTTCACCAGCCTCTGCACCTACATAAATCAAGAGAAGCCTCCAGCCTGAGCCATGAACTTGGGCCATTCCAGCCTCTCCAAGCGCATGAGCTATTTCCTTGGTATAACTCTCTCTCTATATATATTTATACACTTTACTGGTTTTGCTTCTCTAGAGAACCCAGCTTAAGACAGTCTCCATGAGCTGAGGCTCTTGGGAATAGGGGAGAAGCTCCAGATTTTCTTCCTTAGTTGCCCTAATTTTTAACTAGGCTAATTCTAGACTGAAGTACAGAGTCAAGGACGCTAACATAAACCTTCCCTAAAATGGCTAGTCAAAAGGAGGTCCAGGCTCAGGAATAACTGAAGTGAGGTCAGAAACCCGAGCATCATCTAGGTCAGGAAAACAAAGAAGTCTTGTGGAAATTGCCTAATGCTGTAAAAACTGCACGACATTAAGGGTATTATGTGACTGTGGTCTCCTAAGAGTCCTCATCTAAGTATAGCTACTTCTCAGAGATGCCTCAAGATGGGGTGGGGAATGGAAGGAGCCCAGAGTCCCAGTGCAGTCTAGCAGCATCAGACCTCCTTGCCTAACTTCAGGGGGGATAATAAGAATCAAAATCAGCCCAAGGCTGATTCCTGTGAGGTGGAGGGCAGACATACCTCCACTCTCCAACCTTTTACCAATTCTGACACCAGCCATCCTTGCCATGGCACTCTCTACTTCTCTGCTGGGTTTGATAATTCATTACAATGGCCACACAGATCTCACAGACCACACTCACAGTTATGGGTTTATTAGGGAAGTAACAGGTTACAATTTAGGATCAGGATCAACTTGGAAGTAACAGGAACAACTGAGGAGACAGGATACAGTTTGTCAGTCAGGACGGCTTCCAACCAAGACAGCTCTCAGCTTCTTATTGACTGCGTGCACAGGCAGGCTTTGCTCTTGGCTTCTGCTGCCAGCCCCCACTTGGGCCTGGGCTCTGCCACCGATTCCCACGCAGCAAGTGTGTTACAGCTATTTTGACTCCACCATTCAGCTCAGAGTCACCCCACTCCACCAGCAAGCCTCCTGTCTGAAGGCGTTCAACACTCTCATTTTGTGGTTTGGTGAGTCCACTGAAGCCACCTCACCCCATGGGCCAGGAAGCCCACCACATCCCTCTTGCGCTAGTCTCCTGGCTCTCGCTGCTCATGTTGTCTTGCATCGTCTCATGCTATCTTCTGCCATCTGGTGCCACCTCCAGTGTTATAGCTCTCTGTCTCCTGGATCTAGGAGGTTCTCAGCACAAGGACTCAGGTCCAAGGACACACTCCACTCCCAGCTCTTCTTCTTGGCGATAGTGAGGTCTCCCTCAACATCTGTGGGATTAGCCTTTTTAAGCCTAGCAGGATGGCAAAACCATCAGTCCCCTAGGTAGGCCAAATCACTTTATTTGCATAGTAAACTGTCCAATCCCTTTGCAAGACTGTGGTCTAGCAAGTCATATTGGCAGAATTACAAATCCAGGGCTAGAAAGGCCATCTACAAAAAGAAAACCATTGCACTGAACCCAGTCCCGTCACTAATTAACTGTGCCCTCAGACCAGCCACCACACTGCATCCCTGCCCTAGGCTCCTGTCTCCTACACGGGAACACTGGGCTGCCTCAGGCCTCCATCTCCTACACGAGAACACTGGTCTGCCTCAGGCCTCCATCTCCTACACGAGAACACTGGTCTGCCTCAGGCCTCCATCTCCTACCCAAGAACACTGGGCTGCCTCAGGCTCCCATCTCCTACAGGGGAACACTGGGCTAGCCCAATCGTTAGCATTCCATGGTTCCCAGTGGTCAGGTTCCGGATGCCCATGTTTGCAGTCACTAACCAAGAGTCAGCATGCCTGCAGCACCTGTGTCTACGTGAGGAGGACTCTCTCATCAGTGGCTGACTCTGAAATTACCTCCCGAAGAGCTAACTCAGCTTCTGGTTGCACTGCCAGGTCCTCACAAGCATCCAGAGGCTGTCACAGCTACTGGCAAAGATCTATGGACAGACAAGCGGGGTCTAATCTCTGAGGAAGGCCGCATCGCCTGGTAGGCTCCCTTCCTTTGAGGTGATCAGAAATCGTACAGAAACCTCTAGCAAGACCACTGAGAACAGTCATAGTTCTGTTTTCAGGAGCGTGACCACCCGTCTGTCAGTTAGTTGTCCTCTAGTGGCTTGCATATCGCTATGATTCTGGAAGCTTTGCCACCAGTATTTCAAATATTGGTTTCTGCGGAGCTTCCAAACTAAGACAGACTAGGAAGAAAGGCCTAGCAATCTACTTCCAAAAATTAGCCAGTGAAAACCCTGTGGATCACAGGCAGGATACTGCCTGATACAGTGTTTGAAAATGAGCACCCTAGGTTAGAAGGCACTCAAGATACAGGGTGGTCACGACAACAGACTAGAGCGTACCAACCATCCTGAAGATGGTGCAGGATGGGACAGCGTTTCATCACATTTTACAGGGGGTCGCCATGAATGGGAGCCGACTGGACAGCAACTAACAACAACCACCAAAATGCAGACTTCCAGGACTGAAAAAGGGTGTTCAAACACCAGTTGACAGGCTGTTGGCTACCGTCAGAATGAACGTTGCTACAGTGGTCACTAAAATACCATACCTGTGCTAAGAAGTTTGAGAAAAGAGAGCAGTGAAACGCACTTGTGACGTGAACTGATGTGTAATTGTGCTGAGATAATTATGCCAATAGCTCCTCGAGAGCCTCCATCACGTCTAATCACTGTCTGTTGAGGGTCTTGCCCGTAAGCTAATTTGACAACTGATTAAAAAAAAAAAAAAGTGGCTAAGAAGGAGGGAAAGCCTAAAGCATAAAATACCAGGCAGCCATATTAAATCTCATTTCACACTGTAAAAACCAACCCTTGCCGTCAAGTCGATTCCAACTCATAGTGACATTATAGGACAGAATAGAACTGCCGCATAGGGTTTCCAAGGAGCGCCTGGTGGATTCCAACTGCCGACCTCTTGGTTAGTAGCCGTACGGCTTAACCACTGTGCCATCGCATTGGAAGGCCTGGCTAAAAACCAATTATGGAAATTTTAGACACAGAACCTACCCCTGTGATTTTCTAGGGCACAGGTTTGGGTGTTTTCTGCTAAATCACCTTAAGTTTTTCCCTCCAAAATCAAATGCCTTTGAGGTGCCTCGAGAGATGGTTGATTAAGTGAGTTAAGCCTATGACAAAACTGTGCAGACTATTTTGTAGGCAGCTTTCTCTCTCCTAGTCTATCAAGGATATTCTCGTGCTGAACTACTTTGTACGAGGGAAAATCATTTTTGTTAAGAAAAGCACGAACATTCATTTGTATGGAAATGCACTGGAATAACATACAAAAATCTTGGGGTAGGTTTCTAGTGATTTTGTATGTTTTGATTGTTTTCTTGTACTTTTCTGTGCTTTCAAGGTTTTCTTCACTGTGTATTATTTTTGTAGTAGAAAAAAAGCATTAAAATAAAATACCATCTCGCTCCAATTTTTCAGATGATATATACAAATGCTTTACGCTTCACCTATACTATAACTCTGTCTTCTCCCATAACTGTGGAGAGTTTAAT
>NW_004443950.1:23566997-23571341 GCF_000243295.1 Trichechus manatus latirostris | reverse complement strand
AAAACCATTTCATCCACGTAAAGTAAGTGGCGAGGGCAAATGACAAATACACCCTTTTCCTTAAATAATATGATTTACAGCTGGCTTCCACACTGAGTCTCCTCCACTCCTGGAATACAGAAGTGATTGTGGTTTCTGGGAAAGCGCCACTTCCCTCGGCGCTCTGCCTCCTCATTCTCTTACCCTATAATCTTCCCTCGTGTTCATCAAACAGCCCGTAATCCTTTCCTTTCTCGTAATCTTAAAGGGACTTCTTTGGCCAGATCCCAAAGCCCTTAAGCAAGAACAAATCCCCAGTGGCCGCTGGGTGGAATTATGTGTGTTTCCAAGCGTTTTGGATCAGATATACTGGTACTAACTTGAGGCAAAAAGGGACCCCGGAGATTGCTGTTTTATTTCCGTGGCACCTATTCTGTGATTATATTGCAGCTGTGGACAGAGTCCAAGATGTAGAGGACAGGAACAGGACTCTAAATTCACTGAGGTTCTCCCTCTAATTCTTTCCGGCAAACGTAGGCTTGCCTTAGGCCAGAGATTCCCGTATTTGTCCTCACATTAGAATCACTTGCGAGCTATAAAAAAATCCCAGTGCCCAGGCTGCTTCCATGCCATAAAATCAGTTTAAAAATTATGAATGCCTGGAGGTGGGTCCCAGCGTGGTTTTTCAAGCTCAGCAGGTGATTCTAATGTCAACCAAGTTTGAAAGACTGGCCTGGGATTGTTCTCAACGTTGGCTGCACAGTGCAATCACCTGGAGATCTTAGAAAAATTTTGACCCACAGGCCATATCTGAGACCAAGTAAATCACATCTCTGGGCATGGACCAGGCATCAGTGGTTTTTGAAACTATCTAGTTGATTCTACTGTGCAAACAAGTTTGAGAACCAAGTCCTGAGGCAAATCCTTTTATGAAAAACATAGGGAGACCTCTTAGAGGTTCCCCTCACTTCCTGGCAATAGGCAAATGGCACTTGGATTACTTTCCCTGTTAGCTGCCTTTGAGTCAGCTTCCGACTCATGGCAACCCCATGCACAACAGAACGAAACACTGCCCATCCTGTGCCATCCTCATGATCAGTTGCAGGTTGAACCATTGTGATTCATAGGGTTTTTACTGGCTGATTTTCAGAAGTAATCTCCAGGCCTTTCTTCTTAGTCTCAGTCTGGAAGCTCCGCTGAAACCTGTTTAGTATCATAGCAACACGCAAGCCTCCACAGACAGATGGGTGGTGGCTGCTCATGAGATGCATTGGCCAGGAATCAAACCCCGGTCTCCCACGTGGAAGTCAAGAGTTCTACCACTGCACCATCAGTACACCAAACCAAACCCACTGCAACTCACAGAGACCCGATAGGACAGAGTGGAACTGTCCCATAGGACTTTCAAGGCTGTCATCTTTACAGAAGCAGACCATCACGTCTTTCTCCCTCGGAGCTGCTGCTGGGTTCAAACTGCCCACCTTTCAGTTAGCAGCCAAGTGCTTAACCACTGCGCCACCAGGGCTCCGTATCAATACCCCACCTATTGGCAAACATCCATTCTCCCCACTGTCATCCACTCTCATCTTCTGAGGATATATCACCCCTCAGCGCAGATGGCTCTGCTTCTCTCTCTGCTTCTCTGATCCCTATGATCTTTCCTGGCCAGTGGGTTCTCTGTGGCTCCATGATTCCTACGATCTTTCCTGGCCAGTGGGTTCTCTGTGGCTCCATGATTCCTACGATCTTTCCTGGCCAGTAGGTTCTCTGTGGCTCCCTGATTCCTACGATCTTTCCTGGACAGTGGGTTCTCTGTGGCTCCCTCATTCCTATGATCTTTCCTGGCCAATGGATTCTTTTCAGCAAACACATACAGACACACAGACAGCCAAGAGAGACCGTGACACTCTGGTGATGGCACTTAATACTTGCCCACCTTGAAAAGTATGAAATAAGTATCTGATACAATGGACAGGAAGGACACATGCCAAATTTATAGATAATTCTCCGGGCAGAGAGAGGAGTGAAGTAGGAGGGAAAATGGCTTTTTTGCAGGAGGGGATAACAAAAAAGTTGCAACTGGATTTGTACTATTTTAGTAAAAAAATAAAAAATAAAAAAAGACCTGAAGCAAAATTTGGCAAAATGGTAGCACTGGTTAAATCTGAAATGGTAGGTTTATGGGTGCTTATCATCTTGCAAGGAGCCCTGGTGTTGGAGTGGTTAAGTGCTCAGCTGTTCATCGAAAGGTCAGTGGTTCAAACCCACCAGCCACTCAGTGGGAGAAAAACGTGGCAGTCTGCTTTCGTAAACATTACAGTCTTGGAAACCCTATGGGGCAGTTCTACTCTGTCCTATAGGGTCGCTGTGAGTTGGAATAGACTTGACAGCAACAGCTTGGTTTATCATTCTTGTACTTTATGGTATGTTTGAGACATTTCATTAAAAATGTAAGAATAATGTTTTCAGAAAGCTGGTATTGTTATACACAGAGGATATCCTACACACCATTTAGTAGGTGAAAGAAGCAAATTTGCCTTTTCAGTTATCCACAGGGCTGGGGTAGCTTTGCACCACTTTGCTTTTACTGAGGGGTGTGGTCCTAGAGGAGCCCTGGTGGCGCTGTGGTTAAGAGCTCAGCTGCTAATCAAAAGGTCAGCAGTTAAAATCCACCAGCCGCTCCTTGGAAACCCTATGGGGAAGTTCTACTCTGTCCTATAGGGTGGCTGTGAGGTGGAATCGACTCAACGGCAATGGGTTTTTCTTTTTTTTATGGTCCTAGAACAATGATATGGTCATTGCCCACAGGTGGCTGTTTAAATTAAAATTAAATACACTTACGTTTTTAATTCTTCAGATGCAGTAGCCACATTTAAAGTGCTCAATAGCCACACGTGGCTGGTGGCTACCATACTGACAACACAGATCACAGAACGTGTCCTTCCCTGCAGGGCGCTCTTTGGACAGCTCTGGTCTGGATAATAGCACATAATGATGTGACAAGGTGCAGATGGCTTTTCTACAGGTGCCATCCATCCTTCTTCCTGTCACGTGGCAATGAACCGAAGCAATCTGTGGTTTAGGATTCATAAGTGAAGCGGGTAAAGAAGTGGTAATAGTCTATTGGTTTTTAACCTTTCTAAAAAACAATTACTTAATTCAAAAATGATTGAACACACATAGCCAGAACTGCACATTTCTAGGACTTTTATGTATAGGTCGATATCTCATGGCTAATGTGCAAAAATCGACCACTGGAAAATACTAGTCAGTCATCTCTAATGTGAATTAATAGGAGGGAGCAGCGGATGTTCAAAGTGAGGTAATAAGTCAGGAAAAATATCTACCCACCTATCCAGGATGATGTAATGTCAAACTCTTCAAATGACGAAGCCAAACAGAATTGTTGTAGCAGGTTAAAATGATACTAAAAACCGCATAAAGGAAAAAACCAACCGCTTCCCCACCGTGCACTTGTGACCCACGTTAACAGCACAGAGGTGCTCTTCCACATCTGCCTCTCTGCTCGTACAAATACATCAAGCAACGAAATGCCCACACAGGGTGTTTTTCTTTGTGTTTACCAAAGAGGACCATAACAGACACCTTACTTTGCGATTTGCTCTTTTCTACTTAACAATATATCATAGACATCCCTATGCACTATAGATATGGATATAACTCACTTTTTCCCAATCTTGATTTATGCATATATGTTCACACACACACGCACACACACACACACACACACATATAGATAGATGTCAGCTGCCATCGAGTTGATTTTCAACTCATAGAGACTCCATGTGACAGAGCAGAACCGCCCTGTACGGTTTTGTAAGCTGTAATCTTTATGGGGGCAGATCACCAGGTCTTTCTCCCAAAAAGCCACTGTGTGAGTTCAAACTGTCAACCTTTTAGTTAGCAGCTGAGCTCCTGACCGCTGAGCCACCAGGGCTCCTCATATAGATACTCACTGCCGTAGAGTCGATTCTGACTCACAGTGACCCTATAGGACCGAGTAGAACTGCCCCATAGGATTTCCAAGGAGCGGCTGATGGATTTGAACTGCCATTCTTTTCGTTAGCAGCTGAGCTCTTAACCACTGCACCACCTTGGCTCCCCTCATATAGATAGATCTATATAACTAGGATGTTTATCATTCTTGCACTTTGTTGTATGTGCAAATTATATATATATGTAACAAAATGGGCCGTCATCCATGCCAGGTGGAGAAGGGACAGGCGGCAGACATTATCTTGCCTTTTTCTTATTTGCTTGTATTTCTGTGCACCCATACCATCCCACTCCCCTCACATTCACCTCATCCCGGGTGAACCACGTTAACATCCGCACTCGTACAAT
>NW_004443950.1:23563967-23565457 GCF_000243295.1 Trichechus manatus latirostris | reverse complement strand
TGAATGCAGTTTTTTCTTGTATTAAATTCTCATATACCCTGAGATCTAGTTCCTGATAGTCTATTTTGTTCCACTGACCTGTCTATTCCCATGGTAACGCCATATCATTTTGACTATAATAATTTTATAGCAGGTTCTCATACCTGAAGCAGATCTTCACTCTTCTTTTTCATACATCTCTTGGCTATTCCTGGTTATTTATTTTTCTATAAAACTTATGGTCATTTTATCCTACGTAAAACAAAGCAAAACAATCAACTCTGTAGAGACTCTAAATGGAAGTTCAGTAAAACTATGTGTTAATTTGAGGAGAACTGACATTTAATGAAACTAAGTTTTCCCGTTCAAGAGCGTGCCGTCTTGCTATTCACTCAGATCTTGATTTAGGCTTTTTTCATATATAGCTTGTGTCCCTTACTTGTTAAATGTATTCATGTTTTTTGTATTTTACTGTCACAATCATTCATGCAACGAATATTTACTTAGCTCCTCCTATGTGCCCGCCACCAATCTAAGCACTGAGGTTACCGACTTAAACAAAAGGTCACACCCTCTTATAGGCTGAATTTCCCCCCATTTTCATTTTTAGGAGCTTATTTCTAATGTAGTGAAAAGCTTTTATTTTTGAGTATTTCTTTTGAATCTCAGCACCTTACCAAATTCTGAATCCTAGTGTTCTTCTAATTAATTCTCTAGGCTTTTTGGAAATGTTGTATTATCAGCAGAAGAGATAAGTTTTCTCTCTTCTTTCGGTATTCATATTGATTATTTCATTTTCTTGTCCTGTTTGCTGCATCTGCTAGACTTTGTCCCGACAGCGTTAAATACTAGCGATAGTGGGTGTCGTGAACTCGTCCCAATCTTGGAAGTTGTGTTGTTGTTGTTGGTTGCACTTGATGCAGACTCATGGCCACCCCACGTGTGCAAAGTAGAACTGCTCCATGGGGTCTTCAAAGCTGTGACCTTCCGGAAGCAGATAGTTAGGTCTGTCTTCTGATGCGCCTCAGGGTGGCTTTGAACCGCTAACCTTTTGGTTAGTAAACCAAAATCCGTTGCCATCGAGTCGATTCTGACTCGTAGCAACCCTATAGGACAGAGTAGAACTGCCCCATAGGGTTTCCAAGGAGCAGCTGATGGATTCAAACTGCCAACCTTTTGGTTAGCAGCCGAGCTCTTAACCACTGCACCACCAGGGCTCCTTGGTTAGTAGTCCAGTGCTTAACCACTTGTGCCACTTTCATAGCTTCAAATGTTTGCTGCTGGTTTTTGGTAGACAGCCGTTTTCACATTTAAAGATTCTCCTCCCCTGTTTATTTAGCTCTACGTTAGGAATGGCTTTTCATGTCCAGCAGTATCTGTATATGCTTTTTTCTCCTTGTTGGTTTAATCAACAGTGTGGATGCCCAACCACCTTGCATTCCTGGAATAAACCTGACTTGGTCCAAGTTTATTATTCTTTTGCTGCCTTGTTAGATTTTACTAGTATTTTA
>NW_004443950.1:23550182-23555990 GCF_000243295.1 Trichechus manatus latirostris | reverse complement strand
ATGTGAGATGCGCCAAATATTACCACGTAATGCCAAATATTTATATTGTTCATGTAGAATGATACAATTCCCCCTTTACACTAAACAATACCAACTTCCCCTCGGCAAACTAAACACGTATACAATTTCAGAAAACTCTCTATATAAAAGAGAGAATGCATCAAAATAGTAAATGAGAATGTTTGGCACTGTCTCGTATTTATGTATTTTTGGCACCTAAAATGTCACGATCTGGTGACCAAGAACATAAAATACTGTTTTCAGGTAGCCCACCAATGATCACACCGAATTTCCAGGATGGCAAAAATGATCCAAAAACTAGTATCTGCGCTCATAGAGACTTTGACATTTTCTTTTTTATTACTTAGCAGTTGACACTAAGGATTGGAACCCTGGATGGTTAGTTCCCTTTGGACAGACCTAACCACCTAATCTAGTTTATTTTACAAATGCACACGTGGTCACAAGGCAGACCCACTGGAGTGTATTCCCGGCCCCCCACCACACAGCAGAGCCATGACACACCTATCAGAGAGTAGCTGGAATTCTCAATAAAGAAACAGCAGTGATCCTCAACGAAGGGCAAAGCCCACTCCCAGCTCCCAGGGGGAACAGCAGACCTTGTCTTGTTTCAGCGGTGTAACTGGTGGGGCTGGGGGTGCCAGCAGAGATGAGGGTATTGATATGCCCTTCCCGTGGCCACTCCCACCTCTTCATGGCAAAAAGCTCACTGACTGCAAATCCAATTGGAAGAAACACCTCGATATGTAATCAGAAACAAACCCAGCAGGATCATATGAAGTCTAAGATTCACTATTCTCTTTCTGCCTCTTGACAGGGTGGATTCGGGAGCTCTGGGGACACGTGATGAAGGAAGTTAACAGAGATGTACTTCACCATTCTGGAAAGTTTCTCTCAGTTAATATTCCACCACTGCCTCTAAAAACTAAGGAAATGTAAGTACTAACTTGCTCTCAAACAGGAGGAATAAAATGTTCTGCTCTGCCACAGAAGCAGGAAGCCAGCTAGCCAAAGCTGGGGCTAAACTCTCAGAGCTCACACCTCATTCGAGATTCTTTCCCACAGATTTCACTCGACATTACCATACCAATTACACAGGAGGGGGAAAGACCACACAGCCAGGACTCACGGGGAAAGAAGGGAAGACGACCGAGCTGCGAGCTGCGTGAAAAGGGAAACCCGGTCACTCTCGTTTCTGCCAATGCCAGGACCATCTTCCAGAAGGACCTGGGGCTCACCACCTGATTCTACCTCATCCTAACCATGAGCTTGTGTGGGATCTGTATCCCTGATACAAAGAAGGAACCAAATATTTAGGCAAGAAAATAAATGAGAAAGTCAATTACAGATTTAACACAAATGTCTCATAACCAGCCTGTGAATTTTTAATTAGAATTAACTATCAAAGACATGGCACCTTTCAAGTCTATGACTGCGCTTAACAATGTTTAACAGTAGTTTTATTAGGTGAATGCTTGAAAGTATTCAACATTAAATTCAATTCACTTCATAATGTTTGCAAATACATTATTAGCAATTCTTAAGTATTTCAAATCAGCCAACTTGAAGTACAGAGGCTCGCTCTCAAATGACTCTTCTAGGGTGACAGGGAAGGCCGAAAGCAGCCTCTGACTTGAGTCCAAGCCTCTAGCCAACCACGACCAAATCATCGCTGGTGAACTCATAGGAGGGAACTTCAAGGTTGAGAGGCGCGGGCCCCTTCCTGATCCTGCCAGACGCATCATAGTGTGACCCATGGCAAGGGCAGTAGTAACCACCAAAATCGCCTGCATTTGCAATGGGGACACAACCAAGATGAGTGCAGACTCCAATCAGGATAACCCACTCAGGTTTCTTTACACGCTCTAAGTCATGCTGTGGGTCCCTCAACTTGGTCATTTCGACGGCAGCTTCCTGTTCAATTTCCTTCTGGGTTCTGTGACGGACAAACAGGGGTTTGCCTCTCCATTTGAAGGCCATGTTCTTGCCTTCTGGAATATCGGACAACTTGATTTCAATTTTCGACATGGCCAACACATCAGCTGAAGCACTCATGCTGGACACAAACTGGGAGACAACGTTCTTGGCGGCATACGCGACACCCACAGTAGTTGCTGCTGTCACCAAATAGGAGAAGCCTTTTCTAGCCTCGCTGCTCTCTTTTGAAGGCTTTGTACTATCTAACACTTCGGCGCGACGGTAGTCAGAGAAGTCGGGCACCTTGATGTCTGTATGGGAATAACGAACAGAAGCAGGGACTGCAAGACAAAGAGAAGGTTGAAAAACACAATTAGAGGAGAACCCTGAAAGGGTACAGTGTAAACTGGGAAACAGACCTTTATGGCTTCACAAGTCAAAGTCAAATTCTACAGATGTGAAAGCAGGCACTCACTGGTCTCAGAACTGGCAAACTGGCAGCGCCAGGATATCAAATCCTAAAAATGAAGTCAGCCACTGCCTATCACATGGATGTGAAAGCACAGGACATCTGTAAATGGAGCTCGTCCTGGCTAAACACTACTGACTCAGGATTCGTAAGAGCTCAGTGCAAAAAGGTTAAATAGCACTGGAAACAGCAATACTGCAGTTTCCAAAAATTCAGTCCACCAGGACATACTACACAATTATGCTAAGTATCTCCCATACTCCCTGGATTAGAAAACCTGTTGCCGTCCAGTCAATTCTGACTCACAGTGGCCCTACAGGGCAGAGCAGAACTGCCCTGTAGGGTTTCCAAGGAGGGGCTGCTGGATTCGAACTGCCGAACTTTCGGTTAGCAGCCGAGCTCTTAACCACTGCGCCACCAGGGCTCCCCTGGATTAGAAGGGACACTAAAGCTCATCTGTTGTGTGCCATCGAGTCGATTCTGGCTCACAGAGACCCTACAGGACAGAGCAGAACTGCCCCAGCTTCCTAGGCTGAAACTGTTACAGGAGCGGATCACCAGGTCTTTTCTTCTTCAGAGTGGCTAGTGGGTTCAAACTGCTGACATTCTGGTTAGCAGCCGAGCACTTAACCATTGCACCACCAGGGCTCCTTTAAAACTCATCTAGTCCACCCCATAAATTGATGTGTGATTGCCTTAAGGCAAATGTCTAACCTTATATTCCTATCTACGTGCTCTCCTACAACACTGCTAAAAATCCCTAAGATACTAATTGCAAGATAAACTCTCCGTGAACTGTGAATACAACAGAAATTGGAGAAAATGTTAGGATTTCTATTTTTGACTCTAGGGTATAAATTAGTATTACCTCAACATCAAGTAAAACCACTAATGGGCAAAAACGGACAATCTTATCAGAACAGGCAGCCATAAGAATCAAATGCAATCTGCAAAAGAGCTAATTCCATCAGTTTAGTAAGGGAAAAAGGGGCGAACTTCTCACATGCTCCCCTCTCCAGTGAAGGGCAACGGCTTCTATAAAGGCAGGAGCACTGTCTGTCTTTCTCACTGCAGCATCCTCATAGAGCGGACCATAAACACGCCAACTGCTTGTGTCAAATCAATGTTCAATAAATAATCAGGGTCTACACAGCGCTTTGAGAGTAAGAAATTAAACAAACAAACAAACAAAGATTATGTCCTTTTCTCCCACACTATTTTTAAATGTCTGACAAAAAATTAACTTACTAGGACTACTTTTAAGTATGCTTCAGGAAGCAAATTTCTTTGTAAATTGTCTATTCATTTTAGGGAATCTGCCAAGTTTTCCTTTTTAAGAAAAGGGAACACTAAAAATCCCCCACTTTTAGAAAATGTATTGTTTCCAAAAGAAATGATGTCCTTATAAAACGCATTTTTATTATTATAATAACTTTCAGTTCTATCTTGGCCTATTAGTCTGTGTCATCCTAACACGCTCCCTGGAGTAGCCAACACTCCAGTACAGAATGCTTCAAATGCTTTTCACACAGTTCTCAAGGTGAGTAACTTCATGGAAGCCATAAGCATTCAGACGATGGGGAAATCCATCAAAAACAGGCTATGCACTTTTCTGGCTAACCCAACAGCGTTTGGAGGGGACCAAGACATAGGCAATGACCATGGGAGATTTACCACTATGGCTTTGTGGAATCAAAGTGACATAACATCACTTACTACACTACCTAACGTGAAACCTGTCACTGGAAACTGGGGTTTAGGATCAAACATGAATTCTACCCCAATGCTGCCTGAGGTGACACACAAAAGATGTGTATCATACCTAAGAGATGAAGAAAGCAAACAAATTTACGCTTCTACATTAGAAACAACACTCACCACCCTAACCCCTGTAACAGGACACAAGGAAATGTATAAGAACACTAAATATAGTGGCCTTGACATTCTCATTTAGAGATCTGGTAGCAGGAAGAAATCCAGTGGTCTTTCTGCTGGGCGTAGAGCAATGGTTAACTGCTTGGCTGCTAACTGAAAGGTCGTGGTTCAAACCTACCTAGTAGTTCCATGAGAGAAAAGACCTGGCACTCTACTCCCATAAAGATTACAGCCTAGAAAACCCTTTGGGGCAGTTCTACTCTGCCATATGGCGTTGCTGTGAGTTGGGATCAACTCAACAGCACCTAACAAGTATCACAAAGAACATTTCAAATGTTAAACTCCATGTTGCAAATATCTTTCTTTAAATTACATTCATGAGCTGTATTAGGTCTGACTTTAAGTAGCAAAGATGCTTGTCGTTGTTAGGTGCGGAAGAGTCAATTCTGACCCACAGTGACCCTGTGCACAAGAGAGCTCACTGCTGCAGCCACCGTGTCAATCCATCTCGTTGAGCAAAGATGCTAGCTAGATTTCATTTTAACCTAAAGCAAAATCAGATATTCATGGGAATATAATCTAGAAACGGAGAAAATTTAAAGCATCTTAACAAAACAGGTTTTAGTGTTTTTAGGTGAGTCCTATGTGCCTTGGAAATTCGCATAAAAGAGATGCTACCATAGTATAACCTTCCTCCCCAACTCAGGGAACCACTACACACCTTTCCAGAAACCATCTATACAGAAGATTTTGAATGTGAACTTAAGCCACCAGCTGAAGGCATGATTATAAAAAAGAGGCTGGAGTCTCATTGTTGTTGTTAGGTGTTGTGGAGTCAATTTTCAACTAATAGCGACCCCACGAGACAGAGTAGAACTGCCCAATACGGTTTTCTAGGCTGTCATCTTTGCAAAAACAGATCGTCAGATCTTTCTCCTGCAGAGCTGCTGGGTGTGTTTGAACCCTCAGTCTTTTGGTTAGCAGCCGCGTTTAGCTGTTGTGCCACCAGGGCTGTCTTATAGTTCTATGTTATTCGCCTGTTCTTGGAAAAGTACTTCTGTAAGTCAGCTAATTTCCCAATTTTAGCCATCTGGCAAATTCCGAAGATGTGTTTTACCTTTGCTACTGAAATTTCTTCCTCCTCTGTTGTTCCTTACCTCCAGGTCCCAAGAGCAGGCTTGCTACGGGCTGGCGTACTCAGTGCCTGCCCAGGACAGTATCTTCAAAACCCACTGATGCCCCCTAAAAATCACCATTTTATTCATTCACAAATATTTTGCATCAACTGTACACAAAGTCCAAGGTTGTGGGAGATGGAAAAATAAAGGAGACATTCTCCATGCCCTCAAGTTCAAAGGAAATCACCAACAAACACCGTACAGAGTAAAAGTGTTACATGCTATAAAAGACATAAAGGAATTAGAAAATATAAAATTTTATTGACCTAACTCCTGAATTGAGAATGAAAGGATAGGTAAAACCTAGACATATGGGAAATTTGAATGGGAGGAGCATGAAAAGTACAG
>NW_004443950.1:23536644-23549640 GCF_000243295.1 Trichechus manatus latirostris | reverse complement strand
CTCAGAGCTGCTTCAGCCAATGCATACTCCAGAGCTCATCCAGCCAACACGTGCTCCAGAGCTCCTATCATTTAGAAACTGGAGTCCGTGTGGCCAGCTTCCAGCCTTTCAAGACAACCAGATACCTTCCCAAAAAACTTCCCAGTTTTTGAAAACTACACAGGCTGAAGACGACCATGGGCACACCACCCACAGGTTGCCAGTTCCACATCTCCAATACAGAGAATGTAAAGAAGAGAAAACAGGACACCAAGCACAGAAGATAAACTGGAATCTGCTGATAGAGGGTGTGGTGCTGATAGAGGGAAGAGCACAAGGGTAAGACAATCAGTTTTGTCAAATCCATGCTCTGTTACTCTCAGGTACACGCTGTGTGTACTTCTGCGGGTCACTTCATCTCATCTGTAAAATGGGAGTATCATCAACCTCTGCCTGTTCTTCCTGAGGATAAAATGATTACAGTGTGAAAATCCTTTGTCCCAGTGCCTGAAAACACTGCTCATGCTTTACACTGGATCTCACCTTGGGGGCTTGTGTGCTTTTTTTCAGGGGAGAGTGAAGGGGAAGGTCGGTGAAGAGTTCAGAGGTGGTGAGGGGGACGACTTCCCAAGTATTAATCGCAATTCCTTTTTTTCGAGCATTTAATATGTGCAAAAACTGTGCTAATAGTTTTATGTAGAATTTTTCCATCTAAACTTCACAACATCCCTATGAAGCAAGGGTTCGAACTGGTTTGTTCCAGTTCAAACTCCTGCTGAGAATTTGCATTTCCACCCCCCCAGATATACTCAATCAGAATCTGCATACGTAAGAATCACTGGGGATAAGTGATTCTTACCCATACATAAGAACCACTGGGGATACGCGAATCTTGTTAAAATGTAGATTCCAACTCAGTATATCTGGGACGGAAATGCAAATTCTCGGCAGTGGTTCGAACCAGAACCAACTGGTTCCAAGCCCTGCTATGAAAGTGGTACGATCATCAGCTGCATTTCACAGGTGAGGAAGAACATTTAGAATCCTGCCCAAGGTCACACGACCTGTAAGCAGCAAAACTGCCAGCAGCCTTTGCTGGAAGCAGTCAGACTCCACAGTTCTTGAGCTTAAGTGATAAGGTATACAGTTTCGTCTGAGGTTGGGAGCCCTAACTGGCCTCCAACCGGAAGAGCCCTGGACTCACCCGATGGAAAGACGCCCAGAAACCTGGAATACCAGAGCTGGAGGGTCACTTTAGAACACCCATCCCCGCGGCGTTTCCGCCCAGGTAAGGTCGCCGAGGCCCGGGGAGGTGTCAGTCTGTCCAAGGTCGCCCAGCTCAGCATCCTGACCACCACGAACAGGGCTCCGCTCCACTTTCCCCGCTATCCCCTCCCTCCTAGGCAGCTGCCTGGGTCCAGGGCCGGAGGGAGGGAGAAGCTGGAGATCCCTCAGTCCCCGGTCGCTCCCCTCAGCCCGGCTCACCATTGAGGCCCACGGAGGCGACCAGAGGCCGGCCCGCGGCCTGCCCGCTCAGCGACTCCCGGGACAGGAAGGGCCGCTTCAGGTCCAGCACAGGTGGCTCCGAGGTGGGGGGCACGGAGGCCTGCACCAAGGGCCGCAGCGCTCCCGCCACCCCGCGGGACGTGGCCGACAGGACGGGCGCGAATGGGCCCGAGCGGGCGGCGACCGACAACATGGCGACAGCTCCTCCAAAAACCAAGCCGGTCACAGAGACGACCTTCCGCCCGCCGCGCAGGCGCGAGGAGGCGGGCGCGCCTTGACGTCAGCGCGCAGGCTGACGCAGAGCCCCGCGGGGCGGGGCGAACATGGAGAGGCGCAGAGTCAGAGGCGGGGCTAGAGCCATCGCTGTGGGCGGGGCGAGGAGGGGGCGGGGCTTTCTTGGCGTTCTGTCACTGAGGGCTCCTCGTGGTCTGTGTCTTACCCTCCGCCCAGAGTTAGGGGCCAACAGAGCCTCCTCGTGAAAGTCCCGTGAGAGGCTTTGTCGTCCTTTAGGGCAAAAACTTCACCTATGGCGACCTAGAGATAATAATAAATTATTATAATAGTTTAAATGGAGGTGATAATAGTTGGCTGTAAGATTATCCCGACTCATAGCGACCCTAGAGCACAGAGTAGAAATGCCCCACTGGGTTTCCAAGGAGCGGCTGGTGGATTTGAACTGCCTGCCTTTTGGCCATGGGTCGGAATCAACTGGACGGCAACAACTGGTTTGGGTTTTTTTTGGATTTATAAGATTATTATCACCATCTAACTAAAAAAATAAAAATCCAGAACTTGTGTGCAAAAGTTGATAATAATGATAATGCTAACGTTGCTGTTAGTTGCCATCCAGTAGTCTCCGACTTCAGGGATCCCATACACAGCAGAACAAAATCTTGCCCAGCCCGGTGCCATTTCCACCATTGCTGGTATGCACCAGACCATTTTTGCAGCCATTGTGTATTCTGAGTGCCTTCTAAACTAGGGGGCTCATCTTCCAGCACTAGGTCAGGCAATATTCTGTTCTGATCCATAGGGGTCTCATTGGCTAATTTTCAGAAGTAGATCCCCAGGTTTAGGGCCAGATTAAAGCATGTGAGGGAACCCGGTCTTCTGCTTACTCCCACATTCCAACAGGTTATGTGAGTTATATATAAACATGTATATATATGTGTGTGTGTGTCTTAGCTAGTCATGATGTACAGTTAACTTCTTTTTAAATGTGACTATAATACTAGCGATTAAACCCAAAAGTGGTATATGACATTTTAGCAGAGTGAGATGAACTGGATTACAAATATTTTAGTGGTTGCGAGGTACCAAAATTTTTACTATATACCAGAAGTTCTACAAAAAGAATATTCTACAACAAAGAAAATGAGTCAGTGAATTTAGTTTTTTCAACAGTCAATGTAAAATTCTGTTGATCTCTCACAACGAAAAATTGACTTACACTTAATTGACTTACCAAAAAACAACCCAAACCCATTGCCATCGAGTCGATTCCGACTCATAGCGACCCTATAGGGCAGAGTAGAACTGCCCCATAGAGTTTCCAAGGAGCACCCGGTGGATTCGAACTGCTGACCTTTTGGTTCGTAGCTGTAGCACTTAACCACTACACCACCAGGGTTAAATATGTAAATATTCTGATAAAATATAAATGTAATGTTCTGATAAACATCCTTTGTTGCTTTCTTGGAAGATGAATTGAGAAACACACTCATCGTTACAAAAGAGAACATATTTTGCACAATAAATAAATACGGAATTTTGCATCCTCTTAATGTGCCTAATACCACATTAATTAGCATATATAGAGTAATAACAAGCACTGTGTCCTCGAAGCAAACAATAAAAAATGAAACTCACTTGCTACATAAATTAAAACTTTTCATATTCGATAAATATTAATATTTCCAGTGTTTTTCGGATGTTTGCTATGTTAGTATTAGTTATCTAGTGCTGCTATAACAGAAATACCACAAGCGGATGGCTTTAACAAACAGAAATTTATTCTCTCACAGTCTAGTAGGCTAGAAGTCCAAATTCAGGGCATCAGCTCCAGGGGAAGGTTTTCTCTCTCTGTCAGCTCTAGGGGAAGGTTCTTGTCACTGGTCTTCCCCTGGTCTAGGAGCTTCTCAGCGCAGGGACTCCGGGTTCAAAGAACATGATCTGCTCCTTGTGCTACTTTCTTGGTGGTATGAGGTCCTTAGGTCTCTCTGCTCCCTTCTCTCTTTTGTATGTCAAAAGAGACTGACTCAAGATACTACCTAATCGTGTAGATTGAGTCCTGCCTTGTTAGCATAACTGCCCATAATCCTGCCTCATTAACATCATAGAGGTAGGATTTACAACACACGGGAAAATCACATCAGATGACAAAATGGTGGACAATCACATAATACTGGGAATCATGGCCTAGCCAAGTTGACACACATTTTAGGGGAACACAATTCAATTCATAACAGTATTATACTAAATTGTTACCTACGTTAGTATTATATTAAATTTATGCTAGATTGCGTCCACATATATGCCAAACATATTTTAAAATTAAAGTTGTAAATATGTTTACAAAACTTAGATTATAACTCTGTACGTAAATGTTATACAGTTAAAAAATAACTTGATTGAATTCATTGCAATGGCCAACTAATTGAATTCTCTAGCTTTTGCACATCATCTGGGACTGGAGTTCCCATTAGTTGTTTACCAGGATGTGCGAAAGAGCATACCCTTGTGTTTGTCTCATGGCAAAGAGCATTGCGGGCCCTCCCGGCTGGAGTTGCTGGGTCAGCAGACATGGATGTACAAGACAGTTCTCTCAGAATGGATCAGCGACCTGTTATCTATTAATATAATCCGTCCTTGCCCAGTAATCACTCATGTTGGATCCAGTTGCATATTGAACGAATGTAGCAACAGTTAGACTCAACAGCCCACCCTCACCTCTTGTTTATTAGAAAGAAATAGTATACTCCCAAGAGACCCACCGAGACAAGAAATTTCAATTACACAGGAGGGGACTGTAGGAGACAGATGTCAACAAAGGTGTTGAGATGGTAGGGGCCTCATAGCTTAAACAACCTCGAGCTTGGGCACCCTCATGACCCTGTGTGAACTTTATTTCCAGCCGACACATTCTCACGCACTGGAGCTGCTACCAGTTTTATTTAGTGCCGTGCCAGTTCCCTTCCACTGTGGTGCTCGCTTTTCCTCGTGTCCTGTCTGCTTGGCATCTATGGGTCTTTGCTTCGGACAACTGGTGCCTCTGTTTTGTTGATGCCCTAAGCACGTGCTTACCTTGCTTATTGGATAATCCACCCCTGCCTAGGCGTTTCTTCCTACCGTCTTAGTCTGGAAGCTCTGCTGAAACTTGTCCACCATGTGTGACCTTGTTGGTATTGGAAATACTGGTGGCAGAGCTTCCAGCATCAAAGCAACATGTAAGCCACCAGAGTTCAAAAAACTGAGAGGACAGGTGGTGGGGTACTAATAAAAGCTTATGTTTATTGAGCATTTACTGTGTATTAGGTTCTGTGCTTTACCTGCAGTTTTTCGTTCTATAATCAGGGTCCCTATGAAATAACTGCTATTATTATCAGCATTTTACCAATAATGAAACCGAGGCTTGTAGGGATTATCTGCCAAGGACAGGATAGCTAGCTAGCAGTGAGACAGGACAGTCTGTTTCCCGATTCTGTGCCCTTAACCCCCGTGCCACTGTCCCCCAAGTGAGCTCGGAGCTGGTGCATGGACAGGACAGACAGGATACTAAAACAGTTTCTATGCATGGTGAGGAAGTTACTCCTTTTCCACTTCTTTTAAAGCCTTCTGAATTCACCAATGAGACCTGGTACTGACACGTCTTTAATTCCTCTGGGACACTTGCTAATCTCCCCTTTAGGGGCTTGGCGTTGAAAACCCTTATCAGCAAACTGAATCTAGAGAGGATTTAATAACACTGTTTATTTTTGTGGTACTTATTTTGACATTTATTTTTCATCTCTACTAGTTTTCCGATTAGCCCAGTGAGACTAAGTGTTACATCTCTTTACGTCAAAAACGAGTTAATTTAAACACGAAGGAGATATTAACACAAGCAGTGCACAGTATGGCAGAATTGTGTCGCGTTGAGGGTCTGAACCACTGAAGTTGCTCATCCCTGCTCTGTGCTGTCCATGGGCTCTGTTACTTGGGTAAGTTTCCTAACCTCTCTATGCCTCAGTTTCCTCATCTGTAAAATGGGGCCATGATGATGCTAGCTACCTTGTAAAATTCCTGGGAGGAGTGAATGTACGGATGGTGTAAAGCACCCACAAGGAGGCGTAGCACACAGCAGTGAGTGTCTGCTGGTATTTTTATTGGAAATACCTCCTCCTCCAAGAAGCCCTCCTTTGATTCTTTCTGGGTCACTGCTGTTCTTTCTAGGCCCATAGCACAACTGACCACTTCCTCCTTTGACCCCCACTCGGGGCCTAGACTTCAGTCTTTGTATGACCCTCAGGGAACTGTGTTGCACGCACAAGACTGGGAGCTGCCTCCTTGGGGCTGGCACCGAGCTTGTCCCCAGCAACAACCATCAGGATAATGACAGTGCTTCCAGGGCAGCTACCACACACGGTGCACAGGCTGGAGCACTTTATGTGAAATAGCTCATCTAATATCACGATAGCCCTCTGAGATGGAGACAGGGAGGACTAAATGAAGAATGAATGAATGCCTGAGAGAGTGAAGGAGGCCTTCGTGAGGCCCTCACAACCTCCTTGTGGGCTGAGCAGAGTAGAAAGTGTGATCTGCAGACTCTCTGGGTTCAGTTCCACTTCTGCCCCTAGCAAGCTATGTTCTAGGGCAAGTTATATAATTTCTGTGTGCCTCAGTTTTTTCTTCTGTAAAATGGGGGTGATAATAATATCTAACCCCAAGGTTTGTTTTAAAGATTAAATGAGTTAATACATGTAAAGTGCGTAGAGCTGCTAACTGAAAAGTTAGGTTCAATCCCACCCAGCAGCAACATAGGAGAAAGACCTAGTGATCTGCTTCCGTAAAGATTAAACCTATTGCCGTCGAGTCAATTCCAACTCACAACGACCCTCTAGGGCAGAGGAGAACGGCCTAGAAAACCCCATGGGGCAGTTATGCTCTGTCACACGGAGTCGCTATGAGTCAGAATCCACTCAGTGACACCGAACAACAAGAAAGTGTCCAGAACTGTGCCTGGCACACAGCAAGTGCCGTATAACTATCCGTAACAATAATAAGAAGTCTCTCCATTTTCTAGATGAAGAACCTGAGACTCAGAGAAGACCAGTGACCTTCCCAAAGAAAGATCATTGATAGTAAGGGGACTCATTTGTTCAGGTTCTAGTCCAATCTTGCTGCAGCGAGAAGGGTAACTGCGTGGCTGAATGGCCTCTCATGGAAAATGGAGACCAGCCTCTAGGAGTGGCGGAGGTATTGGAACTTTGGACCCGTGTAGGTTGATCCGGGTTCTATTTGGTAGTTTTTGTTTTTCAGCTGAAGGTCTCTCTCCTCATTAGGGGCTGTTCGTTCATCAGGCATGGCTTACTGTTTCCTAACGCTGCATCTTGAAGGGCTGTGGAGTCAGACGACCTGGTTTGCGTCCCAGCTCTACTGCTTACTAGCTGTGTGACTTTGAGCAAGGCATTTAAGTCTGCTGAGCTTCAGGTCCCTCATCTGTAAAATGGGGTTAAAAATCAGATTGCCATAAGGATTGAAAGAAACACACAGGAAGTACTTAGCACAGTGCTGGAGTATGCAAGAGCTTCATAATTTTTTTTTTTTTTTTTTTTTTTTTTTTTTGTGACTACTGAACAAGACAGCCACGAGCCTGAGACTAGAAATCCTTGGTAAAGTTAAGGTTCCAGGAAGCCTGAAAAGCAAAGCGTGTGTATGAATAAGGCAGGAGGAGGCAATGCACAAAGCCTTCGTTTGAACAAGCTGATGGTTTGTTTAATCAGAGGTCAGAGACTGAGACACTCCCTCTCCTTGCTCCGTTCTGTCCAGAGACCTGTTGGTCTGGCCTACTCAGCGCTTCAAACCTCCAAATCGTTTGCTAGCACTTGCAGATGTGATCATGCCCACATATACACCGTGATACACAAAAAATGCCTCCCCCAACGCCCAAGTCTGTGTCCTAATCCCCAGAGCCTGTAAGGATGATATCTTACATGGCAAAAAGAACTTTGCCCATGTGGTTAAGTTAAAGAGCTTGAGATGCGGAAATAATCATGGATTATCCAGGTGGGCTCAGCGTAATCACAAGGACCCTTGTAAGACGGAGGCTGGAGGTCAGAGAGGAGAGTAGATGCTACGTGGTTGGTGCTGAGGAGGAAGGAAGGGGCCCTGAGCAAAGGAATGCAGGTGGCTTCTAGAAGCTGGAAAAGGCAAGGAAAGAGATTGTCATGGATTGAATTGTGTCCCCCAGGAACATCTGTTGGCTTGACTGGGTCATGATTCCCGGTATTGTATGATTGTGTAATCTGATGTGATTTCATTATGTGTTGTAAACTCTATCACTATGATGAGGTTATACTGATGATTTCTACAAGATTGGATAGTGTCTTAATCCAATCTCTTTTGAGATATAAAAGAGAGAAGCGAGCAGAGACACCTGGAAAGCTCATACCACCAAGAAGCAGTGCCAGGAGCAGAGTGCATCCTTTGGACCTGAGGTTCCTGCACAGAGAAGCTCCTGGACCAGGGGAAGATTGATGACATGGACCTTCCTTAGAGCTGAGACAGGGACTTCCCCTGGAGCTGGTGCCCTGAATTTGGACTTGTAGCCTACTGGACTGTGAGAGAATAAATTTCTCTGTGTTAAAACCATCCACTTGTGGTATTTCTGTTAGAGCAGCACTAGATGACTAAGACACAGATCCTCCCCTAGACCCTCCAGAAGGAATGCAGCCCCATGGACCCACTGTAGATTCAGACCTTTAGAACTGTAAGGTAATTAATCTGTGTTGTTTTAAACAACTACCAGTTGCCATCAAGTCAATTTCTGCTCATAGCAACGCTATGTGTGTCAGAGTTGAACTGCACTCCATAGGGTTTTCAATGGATGATGTTTCAGAACTAATTAGATGGACCTTTCTTCCAAGGGGACTTTGGGTGGACTCAAAGATCCAACCTTTTCGTTAGCAGCCAAGTGCTTGACCGTTTGCACCACCCAGGGACTCCTTAAGCAATAAGTTTTTGCTAATTTGTTACAGCAGCAAAACACATACACACACACACATTTGTCTTTTCTTTAAAAACTGGAAGATCTGCCCACTTTAGGCCTCTATCCTCACATAGAAAAGACTGCAGGTCGCTGTTAGGCTGAGAGGCTCTCACTAGCTGGTCTGGGTCCTTTCCCCAACCCGTCCGTTCATTCGCTGCTGTTCCCTGCTAGCCACCGAAGGCCCTGGGGGTGGACCCTCAGGTTTCTGCAATTCATGCCAAAAGTTGCGGGACTCCCACAAGCAATGGGATCTCCTAGTTCCAGGTCTTGATTTTCTGTCTGTCCGTGGGATGCACGTATGGCACCCGGGAGAGAAGTGTACTCCCGAGGAGACTGTGCTATGATTCTCTAATGATCGTTCTCAGGAATCATTTAGGATACAGGAGTTATGTGCATGATCCTGGCTAACGCACAAAGCCGGCCGGCCAGCTGTGGCCCCGCCTCGGGGGACAGGCCTCCTCAGCCACTTCTCATCTCACTTTGTGCCCCCACGGAAAGGCAGCCCTCCTCCCAGGTGGCTGAAGGGAGCCCGGTCTGTCTCCTGTTTCCACGCCATTACCCCAGGAAATGCCTGGCTTCCCGTTTCCAGTTGCGATCGCCGTGACAGCTTCAGCCTCTCCCCACAGCCCACGTCTCTCGCTTGAGCAGTGAGACGTGGAGAGTGACGGCCACTTGAGAACTGTGCAGGCTGGCTTCAATTGGGGCCATTGAAAATGCATTTCTGTCCCATAAAATCCATTTCCGTGATTCTGTGCCCCTACGTCTTTGAAAGATGGTAACCCCAGGGAGGAGAAGAAATTAGCCAGGGAGGATAAGTTCTAGATGTGGTAATATTTTAACCGCCTGTTCCGTTAGCACATTAGTCACGTTCATTAAGTATGATTAATTTACAGGCTTTGCTGAAAACCATATCAGTTTCCTTATTGGCTGTGCACCCATTCTGGCCGTGCAAGCTGCTGCAATGGCACCAAAATCTCCCTCCTTTTTACACGTTATCGTGTTAAGTGCCCCTCGCAAAATGTGTGGGATTAATTTAACTCACTTGCACAGAATGCTTGTTAAGCGCCTGGGCTCCTGAATCAGACTGACTCAGTCTGACCTTGGCTTCCCCACTTGCTGCCTGAGTTCCTCCTCATCAGAGGACAGGTATAAGAATACCTATCTCAGAGGTTTGCTGCCAAGGTTAAATAAGGCTTGTGACTCACTCAATCAGTTGGTTATCCTTGTAATTAAGGATCCTCAGAGGATCATTCATTCGTTCATTCAAAATCTTTTATTAACTGACTGCTATATGCCAGGCAATCAACACCCGTGGAAGCAGCGGTCAAGGGATCAAAAGATGCATTGTACTGCAAATCTGCTGCAAAAGACCTCTTTCGAGTGTTAAAAAGCAAAGATGTCACTTTAAGGACTAAGGTGCACCTGACCCAAGCCATGGTGTTTTCAATTGCCTCGTATGCGTGTGAAAGCTGGACAATGACTCAGGAAGACCAAAGAAGAATTGATGCCTTTGAGTTATGGTGCTGGCGAAGAATGTTGAATATACCATGGACTGCCAAATGAGTGAACAAATCCGTCTTGGAAGAAGTACAGCCAGAATGCTCCTTAGAAGCTTGGATGGCGAGACTTTGTCTCACATACTTTGGACATGTTATCAGGAGGGACCAGTCCCTGCAGAAGGACATCATGCTTGGTAGAGTTGAGGGTCATCGAAAAAGAGGAAGACCCTCAATGAGATGGATTGACACAGAGGCTGCAACAATGGGCTCAAGCAGAGCAACAAACACGAGGATGATGCAGGACCGGGCAGCGTTTCGTTTTGTTGTACCGAGGGTCGCTGTGAGTCGGAACTGACCTGAAGGCAGCTAACAACAACAATACTCCAGGCAGTGTTATCTGCCTACTGCAGGGGATACAGCAGTGAACAAAATAGACAAATGTGCCTGGCCTTGGGGAGTGTACATCCTAACGGGGGTGACAGACAATTAACAAACATATGTAATAAAGGAGATGGTGATGAGATCTATGGAGAAGAGAAAACAGGATGAGGGTAGGGAGTATTGGGCTGGTGGCAGAAGGTGTTAGTGCCAGAAGGGAGCTGCGAGATCACCTTCCCACTTTACAGCTGGGCAAGTTCATACCTCATGAAAAATATGCTTCATGTATCCATTCATCAGGGTCTGCTGAGAACCGATGAGATGCCAGGCCCTGGTGAGAGGCTGGGGACCCAGCTCTGTCCTGGAGAGGCTCATGGTTTGCCGAGGCTGGGGACCCAGCCCTGTCCTGGAGGGGCTCATGGTTTACTGGGACAGAGAGCCATACTCTGTACCCAGGTGTGTGATGTACCATGAGAAGATGCCAACAGACGTACAGACCAAGACCAAGTGCTGAAGGAGCACAGGAGCCTGAGAATGACACCCAAGTGGGCGAGGTGCAGCAGGAGGGCTCCGAGAACACGCTGAGGAAGAGGAAGTTGAGCTGGCCCTGGAGATGCAGGCGGAGGTCAGCAGGTAAAAGAACGCATGTAGCAATAGATGTAGCCCCTCCGCTGACCTCCAGGTACCAGCCCCTGAATTTCTCGGTCTGAGAGCTCTCTTGCCCACGCTGCAAGCAAAAAGTGCAGGAGAATACTCCCCCCACCCCAGCAGCCCTCACTCCCTCACCCTTTAGATGGGTAACCCTGAGGTGTGTGTTCTACACCGTCACCCAGCTTTCCCAGCAGACTACGCTTCCGTTGCTCACAGTGTCCCTGGCTGATAACACAGCCCTTACTGGTCACCTCTCGGCCTGACTCCTTCTTCCCTCCCTTGCTGATGCCATCTCTACCTCCCACATAAACAACATGCTCTCTAACGGTGGTCTTCAGGTCTGGTTTTGAGGGAAGGGAGCAGGCAAAGGGGACCTTGCCTGTCCAGAGGTCTGAAGGCAGTGGGGGGTGGGAGTAGGGAGGTCAAAGTGGATTCAAGCAGGCAGAGCAGAGAAAATGTGGGAGGGGAGAAGCTCCTGGAAGTGGAGATTCAGAACTGTATTTGTTTCCAGTTGTATAACAAGTCACCACAAACTTAGCCACTTAAAACAATACCCATCAACCATCTCAGTTTCTGTAGGTCGGAAGTCTTGCGTAGCTCAACGGGCTCCTCTGCTCAGGGTCTCACTGGGCTTCAGTCTAGGGGTCAGTCAGGGCTGTGAGCTCATCTGAGGCTTGGAGTCTTCTCCCAAACCCACTGGTGTTGCACAATCCAGTTCCTGTGATTGCAGGACTGAGGTGTTCATCTTCCCTGCCACGTGGCCCTCTCCACAATGTGGCACTTTGTCCCTTCAAGTCCAGCAGGTAGATCTCCCTCTGTAAATCTCTCTGACTCCTAAACCCTCTTTGAAAAGGGCTCACCTGATTAGGTCAGGCCCACTACATCAAGGGGAGGGGGTGATACAAGATGTCCACCAGGGGGTAGGAATCTTGGGGGTCATTTAGAATTCTGCCTACCTCAGGGTCCCATCATGAGAAGCCTTGAACGCTGCACGAAGAAGTGTGGACTTTCTTTCTCAGGGCATGAGAATCAGGGGCACTGGAGAGCAGGGGCCAGCCCAGGGGACGGTGCTGCCCCACCCTCATCTGCTCTGTCGGCCTCTGCGGTTTTCCATGAGAGCGTGGTGTGGAAGGTGAGCAACTGTGTTCCCACACAGAAGCACTTGGCACACGATCCATTTGGTCACCTCTGCGTAATGCTAGGGGCTTCCTCTCCACTCCCTGCCCAGAGATAGGTCTAGAATCAGCTGGGTTGATGGAGAATTGGACATTTTCTGGAGGGAAGGGAGTACTCAGGAGAAGGATAGGTAGCAGGGGTGTGCCTCTGAAAAACCTTAGTCAGCCTATAGAGGAGAAAGGAGGTTTTAATATAGAGTGTCCCCATCCGTCCCCAGCGGTATCACAGCTCTGTGCCTTTGGTCATTTCATTCCCAAGCATGAAGTTCTGGACTTGCTCAGCTTGGACTCCAATCTGCTGTGTGAGCTTTGCCGTCACTCAGGAGAAGCCGAGACCCACAGCCTCTGATACCTGGACTTCGTCTTTGCAGCGGGAAATCCAGTAGGTCCCAGGCTCCCTGAGCCTCAGAGATAACCCCAGGCATCCCTGGGGCCTCCAGTGTGAGCTAGAGGAGCAGGAAGGAGTCTCAGCCCCGCCCCCAGGGCCCCTGCAGGGGTACACACACAATTGTCATTGTGTGCTGTCGAGTTGATTCCAACTCATAGAAATCCTATATGACAC
>NW_004443950.1:23534289-23535958 GCF_000243295.1 Trichechus manatus latirostris | reverse complement strand
TGACGAACCACTTGACCTTATCCATTTACCTGCTACCTAAGTACACTTGCCTATTTTTTTGACAATTCCTTTTCACAGAAGAAGGAACTTTGTGTGGCCTGTAGGACCCCACAATAGAACGAAATGAAAAACCCCTAGTGTCTTAAGAAAAGCCTAAACTGAATTAAACCTGCCTCCTGATTTGAGGTGATGGTAATTAAGCCAGATAGCCCATAACGAGGTGTGCTGTTTAATAAATTATTTGATTACCAGGTATGATAAGTATACCTGCAATCAATGCAATTGCCTAAAAGCTCCAAATTAGAAAATGTGCAATAAAACATAAGTGAAAGGTACTAGGAATTAGTAACTTTAATTACAGAGAATGATTAATTGATCACTCAAATAGTATTGATCTACAACTTATTTAATTCTTTGCAATTTAATTTGTCAAATTTGAGTCCAAATAACTGATGATTTATCCTATTAATTCTAGAGCTGGAAGGGGTGGGAATGATGAAAGATGGAAGGCTGGAACCACAGATCTCTGGCTCTACACAAAGGCCTAAGCTATTCTCATTCCCACTTGGGCCTTTGTTTTCATGCTCACCTGGAGCACCCTCCATCCTCCCACTCATCCACCACTGGGTCTAGAACCAGAACAAGCTCCACGTCCCCCAGGAAACCTTGGTGGTTAAAGGTGTGGACTCTGGGCTCAGGCCATCCTGGAGGAGTGTGCAGCTTCTTATTATTATTAGCTGTGTGACTTTGGGCAAGTCATCATGTCTCCTTGCCTTGGTTTTCTCATGCTTATGTCATGGGGAAGAAGGAGAGAAAATGCACTTAGCACAGGCTCTGGCAGGGCTCAATGTATGCTAATTGGTATTTTACTGCCACTATCATCATTACTCACAACCTATCTGTCAGTTTGTCATACTGTGATGGCTTACATGTTGCTATGATGCTGGAAGTTTTGTCACTGGTATTTCAAATACCAGCAGGGTCTTCCAACAGATGAGGAAGAAAGGCCTAGTGATCTACTTCTGAAAATTAGCCAATGAAAGCCTTATAGATCACCACAGAACACTGTCTGACTCACTTGCTTTGAACGTGTCATCAAGAGGGATCAATCACTGAAGGAGGTCATCATGTTTGGCGAGGCAGAGGGCCAATGAGGGCTTGGAGAACTTCAGTGAGATAGATTGGCACAATAGCCTCAATGATGGACTCGAATATGCCAAAAATTGTGAGGGTGACGTAGGACTGGGCAATGTTTCGTTCTGTTGTACATAAGGTCACCATAAGTCAGAGGCAACTTGACAGCAGCTATCTATCTATCTCTGTTTTTATTATGACTCTCACTCCTCTGAACTACTGTAGGATGTATAGTTGATGCCCTCATTTACGCTTCAGTACAACATCTTGCACTCCCCTCTGTGTCCCCAGTAAATAAAATCCTTAGGGAAGGGACAGAGACTTTCACTCTTTTGTTTCCCCCACAGAAGCATTGTTCTGTCCACAGCTGTGGAAGAATGACCGAATTCATTTTATTCCATCTCTAACAGCATTTGATGTACATAGATGAAGTCTAAGAAATATGTGCTGGTTGAAAGCAAGTCAGAAAATGCTTAGGTAGCAATTTATAAATACAACGCAATTCCGATCCAAATACCAACAACATTCTTCAAAG
>NW_004443950.1:23529939-23531837 GCF_000243295.1 Trichechus manatus latirostris | reverse complement strand
AAGCCTTCACCTGAAGTACAATAAAAAAAAAAAGAAAAGAAAGAAGAGCCAGGTGAAGAGCATGTCTTTTAGATGCGGGGTCACTGCACTGACAAGATCCTAGACCACAGGAAGATTGATGACAAGGATCTTACCCCAGAGCTGGCAGAGAGAGAAAGCCTTCCCCTGGAGCTGAATCCCTGAATTTGGAATTCAAGCCTTCTAGACTGTGAGAGAATAAATTTCTATTTGTTAAAGCCAAAAAAAAAAAAATGCTTATGTGGCTTCTTGTGCTCCCAAGGTTGACAAGTGCAGTGAGTCTTTTGATTGAAGGCAGAACCTGACACCTGGAAGAGAGACCAAGGAATCCCTGGAGCATGGAGCTGAGAGAGGAGTACAAAAAGTGCATGGAGGAATAAGAGCAGAAGACAGGCATGGGGAGGGTGTCACTGATCCTGGGTGGAGCAAACACGGCTGCCCATGCAGTGGGTGAGCGCATCTGTGGAGGAAGACATTTGTTCCCTGATAGCTCCAGCAATGAGAGGCATTCTATGGCTTGCCCAGCAAGACAGAAGCACTCTTGGTAGGGCTCTTCTATCTTGGTAAACCTCTTCTGGAAAATAGGATGTAAACATCAGAAGGTTCCAGAGGTCAACTCTTACCTTCAGTCTCTCAGCTCAGGTCCCAGATTGAGTTCTTCTTCTCCAAATTCCTTTCCCTGTAACTTTGTCTCATGACAAGTCCCAACATCCTACCAGACACCAACCTTGTCCAGCTCTCTTTGTAGGAAGACCACTCAGATCCTGAGAAAATGTGTTCTGACTTGCTGGTGGCACCAGAAAGACAGAGGCCGCAAGAGCTTCGGGCTTCAGTCAAGGTAGATGGAGCCTGGAGACAGTAGACCCTCTGTCCACCTGGGGAGTGAGAGCAGCTCTTGCTGTCCTGGGAATCCCACCCAAGGATCCTCAGGTCCTCTGTGGGTAGGTGCAATGTACTGTATTCTAAGGTTCTTAGTGAAGACCATTTGGAGCAGAGCACAGACCAAACACTATTCTAAATGCACGGTTGACAGGTGTTTATAACTCACAAAATAATGGGACAGGGATGAGTAGAACAGCATACATCATTATCAGCCAAGGTTCCCCGAGGTTAGGGCTCCTGTCCCAGAGTGTAATGTTACATCGCATCCATGCACGTCCCACTTCGTGCCATGGGAGAACACCAGGGGCCCTCTCTCCAGGGTTAATATATTAGCCAGCAGCCATGTCTACATGCCAAACAGCAAGTACAGAGAGCAAGTAGGGGAAAAGTGTAATAAAAGGCAAAAGGGGTAATAAAAGGTAAAAAGCCACCTGCAGGCAATGGACATTACTCATTGCCCCTGTTCAGGGTGGGTAACTATCTTCCGATTAGCTATTCTAGACTTACTGGCATCAGAGAACAGCTCTTTCTTCTTTACCCTGCTAAGATAGCTTAGAGTTCTGGCTTTCTTCAGAGGGCGATCATCTTCCTCTAAGGCATATACTTTACGTGGTGTCCATTAGTAGTTACTATGTCCATTAGTAGCTATGGAGACGGGGTGGGGGGCAATTATAGTACAGCACACCTGTGCATCCAGCAATGGGACTCTGCTATTTACATTCATAACCGAAAGCTTTTGACCCAGCAACCCCAGCTGTACGAAAGTACATGAAAATGAATGTGCAGAGATGTTCGTCGTATTGTCATGTTGTTAGGTGCCATTGAGTCCGTTCTGACTCCTGGCGACCCTGTGTACAACAGAACAAAACACTGCCTGGTCCTGCACCATCCTCATTGTTATGCATGAGCCCACTGTTGCAGCCACAGTGTCAATCTGTCTCATTGATGGTCTTCCTCTTTTTTGCTGACCCTCTACTTTACCAGACATGATGTCCTTC
>NW_004443950.1:23520358-23526480 GCF_000243295.1 Trichechus manatus latirostris | reverse complement strand
TCTGAATATTAGAAATTTGAATTCCCTATCAGGTAGTTCTAGTGCCTTATCTTCTACTGGAAAGTCATCCTGTCCTGTTTTTGTATATGTTTTGATATTGTCTGCTGTCTTTGGGGCATTCAGTAGTTATTTTCTTTGTTTATTGATTGTAGATTTGTTTGTTTCATCCTGATTTTTTGTTTTATTTGGTTATGTATGAGCAGGTGGGCTGTGTGTTCTTTGTTGTTTGCTTGTCAATAGGCATGATACTTTTCACCTCCTTCCCCAATGGGCAGGGTCAGTCACTCAGGTATGGTACAGCAGGGCAGGTCCAGCTGAAGGGGAGTTGCTGAGATGGGTTGTTTTTGGCATGTAAGCAGTGCAGGACAGGTTCCAGTAGGCTGTGCCTGTGCTGCTTGGTGGTGTGATGTTCAGCGCACAGTGCAGGTATGCAGGAAGGAGGGGGGAGATTGTGATGTGTGGAGCTAAGATGGGTATGGGAAAGAGAGAGAGGAGAGAGGAACAGGAGCCAAAAACGTACACACAAACAAAAAAGAGTGCTAAGGGAGCTTGCTGTTGGAGTGGAGAATTGAGAGACTGAGAAATGGAGAAAAACAAAAAATTAAAAAAAGAAAAGGAGTAAAAGAAAAAATAAATGAATTGAGAAACTGGAAACAAGAAAGACAAAAAGGGAAAAAGAGAGAGAAGAAAACAAAACAAAGAAACAAAAAAAAAAATCAAAAAAAAGAGCAAAACAAAAACAATAAAAAATAAATGCCCCCAGGGATGTCAACGTGCATCTGTGCAGAGAAAGGGAGTATCTCCCAAGCCGCATGGCACTGCTTGTCCAGAAGGGGCTCCCAAGCCAAGAAAAGAAAAAGAAAACAATCAAACAAACAAATCAAAACTGAACAAATCAGAACAAACAAACTAACAAAAGCCCCAGGGGTCCCACCAGCATGGCGGCATGGGCCAGGAAGCGGTTCCACAGTCGAGCGGCACCTCACAGCCCCCCAGGAAGATATGCAAAGATGGCCACAGGGCCAGGTATTTGAGAGAAAGGAGGGGGAGGTGGTGAAAGTTAAGGAAGAAATTTAATGATGCGGAAAAAAGAAATACCAGCAGCCAACAAATGGCACTCAGGGAGCAGGCCAGTGTGGGCAGGTGGAATCCGAGTGACACCGGGGTGAAGCTAATGCTTTCCAGCCAAGAGACTGTGGCCATGGGAAGTGGAGGAGGCTGAGTGGGGGTGAAGAAAGGTGGGGTGTGGGAAAGTGTATATCGTTGGTTACTGGTTGTTCTGTCCCCTGCTGGAAGCTCCGTGAACCTGCTTTCTCATACCCGCTGTTCGCCAATCTCCGACAGGAGTCCAAGATGGTGGATCTGTGCTGCGGTAGCTGATAGGGGACCTCTGTATGTATCTCTCCTTGCTCTCTGTTCTCGATCAGTTTCTTATTCCATTCGGTGCTTGGCTGAGTTCTTTATCTCTTCATTTGACACTTAGGGTTTCAGGACTGACGTGTGACTCTGTTTGACTTAGTTTTTCAGATCTTTGCTGTGGAGGGACGGCATGGTGCTTCTGACTATAGTGCCATGTTGCCCGGAAGTCTCAATCACCTCTTCCTATTTTATTTCTCTGTTGCCCTCATCACCATCTAAAAGGGTGACGCTTATTTTTTTCCTACTCATTGATCATCTGTGTTGGTCACTACTGTGGGCAGTTGACGGTGTCTGCTGCAGCCAGATTAGGACCTTCAAAGAACGTGGGCTCCTGCCTGCCCCCCATGAAATCCAAAACAAAAACAATGCTACATTTTAATTGAAGGAACTCCAGTGGCTTTCCCAGTTTTTCCGTATCATCTCTGCTCACTACCGCATACCCAGCAATGGCACACGGCTTGTCACACTGCATATATTGAGTGAATACATATTGAATGAACAAATAAATAAATGAATGAATGTTTCTCAGTACTAAGGGAAGGAAAAGGAAGGCAGAAGAGGGCTAACTCAAAGTGGGAAGGGGGCTCAGGCTACTGAGCAGGTGAGAACACTAGCAGGTAAGATGCAGTGAGAAGAAACGCCCAGCTCCCAGGTAGGCGGTAAGCCTGGAATCACTCCAAGGTGGACTCCTGGAACAGCCACTGTGCTCCTAAAGCAAAATCAGATAGCAACTGTCTCAGAAGATATCCAAGCTCCACCCAGGCCATGAAAGCCATTTTCTAAATCTTGAGAAATTTTAACCTGTTAACTAAAGGTGTTTTCTTTTCTACTGACCCTCTACTGAGGGTCAGCGAAAAAGAGGAAGACCCTCAACGAGATGGATTGACATGGTGGCTGCAACAATGGGCTCAAAGACAGCAGCGATTGTGAGGATGGCGCAGGACCAGGCAGTGTTTTGTGATGTTGTGTGTAGGGTCACTATGAGCCAGAACCAACTCGACAGCACCTAACACCGCCACCACCAACGAAAGCTGTTTTTAAACATGGAGAGAGGGAGGAAAAAAATCCTGTTTTCCAGGTGATACCATAACACTAACTTAGAGCACGGTGGAATTTTATTTTTTATGACCAAGTTATAAACTGTTGAACATAAGAGTTTCAAATGGAAATGTTGACATAATAATCTTATCTACAGAAGCATGAATAAGCCACAACTGTTATCATTTTGTCTTTTATGAACATTTGCTATTTTGAAAGTTCAACTGCTCAACGTGTTTGTCTTTCAACGTGAGTTAAGAGGTAATTTGCATGAACACAAATAAAGCAGTATCACTGCAGCGGCATTCTGAATTAATTAGCTACAGCCCACCGTAATGAATTGGGAAAACACAACAGCTCTTCCTATCTCTTATTTATGGCTCGTTCTTGCTACGTTACACCTTTTCAGATATTAAGTGCCGAACATGCTTTCTTCTTAAAAAGGTTAATTATCCAAGGCAGGTTTATGGTACCTTATCTAAAGACCACATATTCTACTTCTTTGGCATCTTGGATTTATGTATTTACAAACAGCGGAAAGTTAGTCAGATTTCCTTCCCTTCACACTCAGCAGGGCTCCCTTCTCCTCTTGAGTTCTGCCAGTACCTGGTAGGTCTCTGTTAGCCGGTCTCTGGTCTGATTCTGCCAAAGAAACCACTACAATTTGGAGCACATAGCCCAGAAGCCCTGTGGGAAAGGACTCCTATTGCCCTGAATGTGTGTGATCCTGGAACAACCAGGTGAGAGAGGCAAGCCGAATGCAGCCCAAACCCAGCAATACCTGGAACGGAGCTCACTGGCAGAGGGCTGCAGGCCAAACCTGGCATGCCACATGGTTTGTTTGGCCCATAAAACGCTCAAAAATTGAATTGTTGGCCAATATTTGAAAATTTGGAGGTTTTACATGGTTTAAAAAGAATTCAGATTCTGGCTTATCTTGAGAAACCAGAGTCAGGTAATAATGGGCCCCATCCCTAGGGGCAACAATGAGCTGTGTGGAGATCACGTCCATTGTCCTTCTGAACCTGAGGGTGAGTGCTGGCTGCCAATTATCACCTTATAGGGGGCCATTTGAAACCTTTGTGTTTGTTGCCTGCCTGGCTCCTGTAACTCCTGGAGGGTGACACTGTGTGAGAGGGCAGGGTTTACCTGTACCTTCACGGGACCAGAGAGTGAGCCCTAGCCCCATGCAGCCCAGGGAGGGCAGCCTCTGGTGATTATTCGGTCATCCACAGAGAATGCTCAAGGTAAGCGATAGTGAAGGAGGTAATTTTGGAGTGTGGCAAGTGTTGTCATAGATTGAATTGTGTCCCCCACAAAACGTGTGTCTATTTGGTTAGGCCACGATTCCCAGTATTATGTGGTTGCCCTCCATTTTGTGACTGATGTAATTTTCCTGTGTGTTGTAAATCCTAATCTCTGCCTGTGGTTAATGAGGCAAGATTAGATTATGTTAAAGACGATTAGCGTGGGATGTAACACCCTTACTCAGGTCACATCCCTGATCCAATGTAAAGGGAGTTTCCCTAGGGTATAGCCTGTATCACCTTTTATCTCACAAGAGATAAAAGGGGAAGGAAGTCAGCAGAGAGCTGACGACCTCATACCACCAAGAAAGCAGTGCCGGGAGCAGAGCATATCCTTTGGACCTGAGGTTCCTGTGCGCAGAAGCTACTAGACCAAGGGAAGATTGATGACAAGGATCTTCCTCCAGAACTGAAAGAGAGAGAAAGCCTTCCCTTAGAGCTGGAGCTCTAAATTTGGACTTCTAGCCTGCCAGACTGTGAGAGAATAAATTTCTTTTTGTTAAAGCCATCCACTTGTAGTATTAGTTATCTATAGGAAAATAAAGAGGAGCATGGGATAGAGAAGGACTGGTGGTGGGCGTGAAGCCTGCTCATATAGGATGACCCGGGAGGGCCACTCCATGAAGGTGGCATGTGAGCAGAGACCTGATGAAGAACACAGGAAGAGTTGGAGCAGGTGTTCCAGGTGTGTTCAGAGGCCCTGGTGCACGAATAAAGTTGTCATATTCTACACTCTGCAAGAAGGCCCGAGTGGTGGGTTTTAGTGAGGTAGCACAAGGAGAGAATGGGGAAGCGAGCAAGGACCTGATCAGGTAGGAATTGTCTCAGCCTGAGTTCCCCTGAGAGAGAGCTGAACGGAGTTCTGTGTTCAGGTTCTTGATTTGGGAATGTGATTGCAGAGAGCAGGATTGAGGGGGAGGGGAGTGAAATAGGGAAGGACGGAAAGTCAAAACAAAGATGCATTGCTGAGTTGATCACTGCTGTAGGGACTGTTCTCAGTCTTTGCCAGACCCACAGAACTGACCACATGGAGGGTAAAAGAGGAAAGCATTTTATTCACTGGCTTCCATCCCCCATCAGTCAAGGGTGACCCCGCAGGCATGAACTCCCCAAAACTTCTGGATTTAACACGCATGACTGTCAAACATATTCCTTCGGGTGTCTAACACCTCCAAAAATAAAAACCAAACCCATTGCCGTCGAGCTGATTCTGACTCATAGCAACCCTAGAGTAGAACTGCTTCATAGGGTTTCCAAGGAGCTGCTGGCGGATTTGAACTTCTGACCTTTTGGTTAGCAGCCGTAGCTCTCAACCACTGCACCACAGGACAGGATGTAAAGATGCCCAGTGCCCGTCGAGATAAGGCACCATCAGATGGCATGCATGCACTGCTGGTCAGAGCCAGGGTGAAATGCATTCTGCAACTGTGGCTGCAAGTAGAGGTGGGCCTGAGCGGATGTGAGAGGTGCCAGGAGAAGCCCAGTACAGTAAGGATCAGATGGAAGGAAACCCCCTCGTCCTCCTACCACCGAATCCACTGACCTCCCTTCATCTGTACTCACGCAGTCTGCCTTCCCTCCTGCAATAGGGTTGAGGTGTCCCTGTGTCCATCAAAGTTCAGACCTTCCACATGAGCCCAGGGCCCCAGCCCCTCTCATCTCCTCTCTCCTGAATCTTCAGTCTCCCCCTCTTTCTTTGGCATACCGCTCGCATACAAACATTCCCTAGCATGCCGTCTTTTTAAAAACCTCCCTTGAGCCCAAGTTTCTCTTCAGCTATACCCCATATCTCTGCTCCCCTTTGGAGCAAAGCCTATTGAAAGAGATGTCTTGAGTCGTTCTGTCTACTTCCTCCTACCCTCCTCTGAAAAGCCTCTTATCAAGGTCTTCAGTGAGGCCCCTAAAGAAGGAGAAGGAAATGATCATGGGTAGATGATACAACTGCCCCCCCCATACCGTCATGAGTAGGCTTGGCTATTCGTGCCCACAGGCACCCAACAGTGACCTCAGTGAATGGGCATGGCTGTCAGAATCAATAACTGTGGAATCAATAACTGCGTCAGTTCTAATTTATGTTGGCTTTTCCTCCTTTGTCTTTGAATGACTTCATGTTTAATACAAATGGGAAATGTACTGTCTTAAAACTGGAGAAGCCACAGGTGACACTGCATTTCAATTTGTCTGTGATCTCCCTGGTCAAATCCTCTCCTGACCCTATAGGGCACAGAGGGTGCTGACAGGGGGCCTTGGGCAGGAGATGGCCAGTGAAGGCACAGGGCAGGCGGAGGTGCAGCGACAGGGTGGATGGGGAGCTTGTCACCTAGCAGAGGAGATGAGGCAGGGGAGAGGGAGAGGCAA
>NW_004443950.1:23480304-23519790 GCF_000243295.1 Trichechus manatus latirostris | reverse complement strand
CTGCCATGCCCAGTCTCTTGCCGTTGTCTGCCCACCACCCAGAAGGCCCCGAGGGCAAGGCCCACTTTGTCTTGTGTTTGGCTGCTCCCTCAGCCTGGCAGGCAGTAGGTGCTTCATGGATGTTTGCCTCATGAATGAGCGAAGCTGAGAACAACAAGTGGGGAAAGGACCTCCCTCGGAACCTGGGGGGCCACAGTTCCCTGTGTTCTGTGTGTACTGAAGTTACCTGTCTATCTGTCTGCCTCCCCACCACACATCTCAGAGTGCAAGGTCTTCAGGGATGGACAGTTTTATTCAGCTCTGAGTCCAAGATCTCAATACTGTGTCTGGCCCAGACTTGGAAGAAGGAATGATCAATAGGTAGGTTTCAGGGGTAGAGATTCTGGCTTACTGTTATTTGTTATTTTAAGACCATCCCTGAGTCCCTGAATGTTCCAAGTCATGACTTGGACCCTGGGCCCACGGCAATGAACACAGCTCTGCTCCTGCGGCCAAGAAGCTCACGGTCCAAAGGAGGGCCCAGCATAGCCAACTCTGAGTTCCAGTGTGGCTCGGGCACCACTTGCGGAGGGCTCCCAGCCTCCAGCCTGGCCTCAGTGCTCAGCTGAGCAGGCCCTCGGCTGCTTCTCCTCCAGGGCCCAGGGCTCCACCCTGTCCCTTAGTCCTCCTGGCTCCTTGCCCTCTGACCTCACTCCTGTATCTACCCCACACGTGGTCCCTATTTGGCTCAGCTGTGTGTGAGGCCCTCTGGGTTTCAGCTCTGCACTCATCTGCCAATGAGATGTCAAGTCATTGGTTAGTCACCCATGCCTTCACTGTGAGGGTTGGCTGGGCAGCTGAGGTCAAGGCTGAGGGAACAAGATAAAGAGAAATGGGGGAAGAAGCAGAGGAGGTAGGCAAGGGGTGGGAGGGGGGCACAGACAGACATACAAACCACTAGGGCAGTGTTTTTGAAACCTATGGGTTAAAACCCATTAAACCATACCAAAACCAAACCCGTTGCTGTTGAGTCGATTCTGACTCATAGCGACCTTATAGGACAGAGTAGAACTGCCCCATAAGGTTTCCAAGGAGCTGCCAGTGGATTCGAACTCTGACCTTTTGTTTAGCAGCCAAGCTCTTAACCACTGTGCCACCAGAGCTCCAAGGACCCATTAGTAAGTCATACAATCAATGTATGACTGCTCAACTAGCAGTTAAAAGAAACAAAACAGAGTAGAATGGTGGAAGGAATATGAACGCATCACCCACGGTAAGGGTAAGTTTTGTTTCATAAACTTTTGTTTTAGTTTTATATCTGCACACACACATCCATACTGGGCTTCAATGTAAAACATATTCTGAGGTCAATAACTTTTGGAAAGCCATGCCCAAGTGGCTTGAGCAACTGTCTGCAGACTCCTTTACCTTGCCGGGGCCCCCAAGCTGCCCACTTGAGGGGAAGCCAACTACGTGAAGCTGATACATTTTGATCCTGAAAAAATCAGGCAGCGCAGCTGGGAGGTCCCTATGTGCACATAGCCCGCAGCAAGGTCTTGACTGCCAGAATAGCAAAGACTGCTCATCTGCAGCCAGAGAACAGGCTCATCAGGCTGCTTGGAGCAGCTGCCAGTGGAGTCTGGCCAGTGCCATGGGCCTCCACGTGTGGAGCACCTACTAGGTGCCAGGCATTGTGCACACCGCACCTCTCCAGGTCACTGCGCTCTGAGGCGGCAGGCCCACTTCTGTTTTGCTCACCACGGATGCCCCAGGGCCCAGCATTTAGTAGGTGGTCAATCTACATGAGCTGACAGACTATCTCTGATCCTCATGACAACCCTGAAAAGAAGATATTATGATATATGCTTTATGAATGAGAAGGCACAGAGTAGTTCGTTGATTAGCTGAAGGCCACATGACTTGGTCAGTGGCAGAGCCAGATTTGAACCTAGGTGAGTCTGACACCACGGACTGGGCCTTCTCTGGGATAACACCCCAGGTCTCAGAGATCAGGAACTGGGAGAGGAATAGGCTGTCTCCTGTAACACTTACAGAAAAAATGAGAGGCAAAGAACATAGTGGAGACAGCACTGAATTGGCCAGGAATGGGCCGATTTAAGCACCTTCTTCCCGCAAACATCAGTCCCATGAGGACAGGGACTGTGTCTGTCTTGTCTAACTATTAACCACTCACTAGTTTCTAAGACAGTGTTTGGCACATGGTAGGTGATCAATAAATATCTGTTGGATGGACTCATAAATGGACAGAGGATGGATGGATGGATGGATGCATGCATGGATGGATGCATGGATGGATGTATGCATGGATGGATGGATGGATAGATGGATGGAGGATGGATGGCAGATGGATGAATGGATGGATGGATGGTTGGATGGATGGATGGATGGATGCATGGATGGATGCATGGATGGATGCATGGATGGATGCATGGACAGATGGATGGATGGATGGATGGAGGATGGACTGGCGGACGGACGGGCGGACTGACGGATGGACGGGCAGGCGGGCGGACGGACAGTTGGTGAATAGAGAGAGGCCTGTGTTGTAGGCCTGGACCTGCCATTAGCTAGCCAGGCAGGCCACATTGCCAATACTGCCAGTTTCACACCTGTAGCCTAAAGACTCCAATCAGACTTTGCCTGAGGCTCTGACTGCTCCCCATGCTTTCTGGGAGCCAGTTACAGCTTCTTTTGATACCCTCAGGGGTCTCCAGGGCAACCCTACTGCACTGACTCCTTTCCTCCCTCTATTTCCACTCCCAGCCCTGAAAAAGCACAACAATCCCAGGCTGCCCATCATGGCCCCTCAGTAACCCAATCAGGCATCTCCAGGAATCCCTGCAATTTACACATGTGACTGACCCTGCACTGGGTGGTGGCTGCAGCTTTGAATGAACATTTAAAAACAAAATGAAACAAAAAGTCAGATGAAAACTTCAAAAGCCTATTCCAAGTCCTTCTAATAGAGGCAGAAGAGCATAGCGATTCAGTATACACGCCCTGTAGCCAGTCTTCCCAGGTTCAACTACCTACTAGCAGTGAGACAAAGTCCTTGGCTCTCTGAGCTTCTGTTTCTCCTCTGTAGAAGGGGAATAATACCTGCCTCTCAAGGTTGCCGTGAGGGTCACACGCCTCTCCTGCATGCAGTGTCAGCACTGGAGGCCAGTGATCTGAGAGCAAGGACTGCGCTATGTCACTGGGAGGAGGGGCATTCCAAAATATCCCAGTGGCGCGGGTTCTCGAGTGTAAGCTCAGCACCACCCTCACTGGGGACAGGAAGGGGACATCCTTTTCTTGCATTTAGTGTTCTGGAGCTTTGTGAAGGGGGCGAGGTATCACATGAGGTAATGATCTGGAACCAAATGGGGTCCTGGGACAGGTATGGGTGTCACCTGCTGGGTGGCCAAAGAACAGTGTGCTGGACACTGCCAGAATGAAGTACTCACCTCTGTGCTATACAGCCTTTCCAACTAAAGAAAATAAAGTAAAGCCAACATGGTCTAGGCATAGGACTCAGGATGTTGTTGAGCTGGTAGTCTGCCAAGGGATTAGCTACCTTGCCTTTCTTGGGCACTCGCATGGGGTCTCTTGCAGACCTTTGCCAGGTCAAAGCCTCTGGTTTTTCCCCAGCAAGTTCCCTTCTTTGATGTTTTTCCCAAGAGCCTGGGCAACCCACAGTTAATGTCCTTCCTCTCTCAACGTCCCTTGTCCTTTTTGTCTTAAGAGATCTTTCCTTCCTCCCTGTTCTCCTGAGAGCTATTTGGCCCATCCTTCTACCATTGCCTCAAACCCTATTCTCTTTCCTCTCGCAGTAAAGCCTTGATGCTTTATTATCCCTAAAGCCCAATTTTACATTACAATCGCCTAGTCCAACAAAGGAAAGGAAGAAAAGAACAGTTGTATGGCCAGCACTACCTGCCAGGCACTGTTCTAAGGGCTACACATATATTAACTCATTTCACCTGGATAACAGCTCCTTGACGTGGAACTATTATTACCTGCACTCCTCCCAGGAAACCATATACAGAGAAGTTAAGTGACTTTCCCAAGGTCATGATCAGTGTCTGGGCTGGTAGGCAAACAAACTCAGGCTGTCTGGTTCTATGGTCCTCCCTGCTGTGTTTCAAACTAAACCCAATATGTTTCTTCTATATTAAAATACTCCAACACTCACAGCATTTCTCTGCTCTGTCCCTGCGATGGGCCATGAGTGCCTTCAGGGAAGTGACTACAAGTCATTCTCTTCATCCCCAGAGTCTGACTAGAATCTCTCATGGAGCAGAGACTCAGGAAACGCTGACTGAATAAAGAAAGGAATGAAGGGGGTGGGGGCAGCAGTGCCCACTGTGAGCGAAGACAAACATGGGGTTCCCTGGAATGGACAAGACTTCACACGTTTCTGAGTGGGTCTCAGAGAACACAGTCTCACTCAGGCAGCAGTCCTGTGAAGAAGCTTTAGACTGAGGACAGACCCACTCTGCATTAGCTTCTGAGGACAGAAAGGCCAGATCCCGAGGACTCTCTACATAGAGCCATAACGATCGACTGCATCTGAATGAAAATATAGGGCTGCCGGTATCCCTAGACCTAAGAAATTCTTTCAAACACTGGATCCCAGATCTCACACTTGGATTTAGACGAAGCTACCTCTGGCAACTGGAAGAAACTCTAGAAATCCTTCCCCCAATGCTGCTGATATTCTTTTGTTCAAACTGCACTGGTGCAGAATTCTTGAACTCGTGTTCAATCCATTCATGAGTCTCATGCCATGGCATTCGTAAGCCTAATTATACAGCATGTGGAACAAGAACAGAGCAAGCATAAGGCCAGCATTCCACGGAGGCAAAGGGGTACATTGACTTATTGTCCTCAGAAGTGGGTGGACACTGGAGTAATCCAGGAACTATTTTGAGTAATGATGGTAGAATGAAGTGGTTACATGGACTCTCCCACAGATAACTATAATGCCAACTGGATGAAATAATTTAAACAAAACAAATATTTAAAAATATAGGTGTTATGGATTGAATTGTGTCCCCCAAAAATATGTGTTGTAAATCCTAACTTCCACTAGAGAAAGATGTAGCAGTCTGCTTCCGTGAAGATTACAGCCTTGGAAGCCCTATGGGATAGTTCTACTCTGTCCTATAGGGTCGCTATGAGTCCTAATTGACTCAAAGGCAATGGGCTTTTTTGGTTTTATACCTGTAGTTATAATCCAATTTGGGAATGAGTTTTCTGTTATATCAGTGAGGCAGGATTAGTGTAGGGTATGTTTTGAGTCGTATCTTACAAGAGATAAAAGGAGTGGATTAGGCAAGGGGGCACATGAAGATCTCCCAGGAGCAGAAACTCAGAGACAAGGACCTTCCCCCAGAGTCAACAGAGACAGAAAGCCTTCCCTTAGAGCCAGCCCCCTGAATTCAGACTTGTAGCCTCCTAAACTGTGAGAAAATGAATTTCTGTTTTGTTAAAGCCACTCGCTTGTGATATTTCTGTTATAGCAGCACTAGATAGCTAAGACCATAAGAAAACATCCAAAAGCGACAGAACTGGGAGGAGTTTCAGCTCAACAAGCTGCACTTGAAGAGGATAAAAATGGAGAGTTTGTGGCTTTGTGGTCTGAGGGTGCTCCTAAGCCTCATTGCCATGGCCACAGAAAACGGCAGTGAAAAACTGCCAACTTACCACATGGATATCTGAGTTCAGGTCTAGAAAAACAACAGAAACTTTAAAGAGGGAAATCTTGGAGGCAAGGGAACTGCAGGAGCGAGACATAAACCCTGGCTAACAGTTAAGTCACACATATATGAAGGAGACACAGGAGGCCTGGTAAAAGAGCCAGCCGAGATCAGAGATGAACGTGCTCTTGGAAGAAACAGCTACCCAAGGCAAAATCTGTGAGTTTAACGTTTTTTAACAGAGTGCATGCCCCAACCGTGCATAGCGCAGGCTTCAAGCAGAGGAAAGCCAAAGCCCAATCTCTGTTCAAATTATTGGGTGATCACCAAATTACATAGACACAAGAAGACTCCCAGGGATCCAGGCTAAAAAACAGCTTCGGAAGCAAAAATTATCAGAGCAGAGACATAAGTCACTGTGTACTAGAGGGGCCACCACTCTACTGTCAGTGTGTGGTACTGTGGTGGCTTGCATGTTGCTGTGATGCTGGAAGCTATGCCACTAGTATTTCAAACACCAGCAGGGTCACCCATGGTGGACAGATTTCAGCTGAGCTTCCAGACTAAGACAGAATAGGAAGAAGGACTTCTGAAAAAATTGGCCAGTGAAAACCTTATGAACAGCAGTAGAACATTGTCTGATATAGTTCTGAAAGATGAGTCCCTCAGGTTGGAAGGCACTCCAATTATGGCTAGGGAAGAGCTGCCTCCTCAAAGTCAAGTCAACCTTAATGAGGTGGAGGGAGGAAAGCTTTTGAGACCATTTGCTGAAGTGGCATGACTCAAAATAAGCAGAAACAGCTGCAAACATCCAATAATAATTGGAACATGGAATGTATGGAATATGAATCTAGGAAAATTGGAAGTCATCAAAAATTAAATGGAACACATAAAGGTTGATACCCTAAGCATTAGTGAGCTGAAATGGACTGCTATTGGCCATTTTGAATCAGACAGTCATATGGTCTACTATGCTTGGAATGAAAAATTGAAGAGGAATGGCATCACATTCATCGTCAAAAAGAACATTTCAGGATCTATCCTGAAGTACAACTCTATCAGTGATAGGATAATAACCATAAGCCCACAAGGACGACCAGTTAATAAATATGACTATTATTCAAATTTTCGCACCAACCACTAAATGCCATACAGGAAGAAATTGAAGACTTTTACAAACTTCTGCAGTCTGAAATTGATCAAACATGCAATCAAGATGCATTGATAAGTGTTGGTGATTGGAATATATAAGTTGGAAACAAAGAAGGGTCAATAGTTGGAAACTATGGCCTTGATGATAGAAATGATGCCAGAGATCGCATGATGGAATTTTGTGAGAACAATGAGTTCTTCATTGTAAATACCTATTTTTCAACAGCATAAATGGTGACTATACACGTGGACGTGGCCAGTGGAATACACAGGAATCAAATCGACTATAACTGTGGAAAGAGACAATGGAGAAACTCAAAATATCTTCAGTTAGAACAAGGCCAGGGGCCAACTGCGGAACAAAACATCAATTACTCATATATGAGTTCAAGTTGAAGCTGAAGAAAATTAGAACAAGCCCACGAGAGCCAAAATATGACCTTAGTATATCCCACCTGAATTTAGAGGCCATCTCAACAACATATTTGACTCATTGGACACTAATGATCAAAGACCAGACAAGTCGTGTGATGACATAAAAGATATCATACATGAAGACAGGAAAAGGTCATAAAAAGACAGGAAAGAAAGAAAAGACCAAAAATGATGTCAGAAGAGACTTTGAAACTTGCTCTTGAAGGTAGAGTAGCTAAAGTGAATGGAAAAAATGATGAAGTAAAAGAGCTAAACAGAAGATTTTAAAGGGCAGCTTGAGAAGATAAAGTATTATAATGAATTGTGCAAAGACCTGGAGATAGAAAACCAAAAGGAAAGAACATACTCAGCATTTCTCAAGCTTAAAGAACTGAAGAAAAAATTCAAGTCTTGAGCTGCAATACTGAAGGATTCTACAGGGAAGATATTAAATGACACAGGAAACATCAAAAGAAGATGGAAGGAATACACGGAGCTACTGTAGCAAAAAGAATTGGTCGATGTTCAACCATTTCAAGAGGCAGCATATGATAAGGAACCGATGCTCCTGAAGGAAGAGGTCCAACCTGCACTGAAGGCATTGGCAAAAAACAAGTCTCCAGGAATTGACAGAATACCAATTGAGATGTTTCAACAAACAGGTGCAGCTCTGAAGGTGCTCACTCATCTACACCAAGAAATTTGGAAGACAGCTACCTGGCCAACCGACTGGAAGAGATACATATTTGTGCCCATTCCAAAGAGGAGCAATCCAACCGAATATGGAAATTATGAACAATATCATTAATATCACATGCAAGTAAAATTTTGCTGAAGATCATTCAAAAGCAGTTATAGCAGTATGTCGACAAGGAGCTGCCAGAAGTTCAGGCTGGATTCAGAAGAGGACATGGAACCAGGGATATCATTGCTGATGTCAGATGGATCTTGGCTGAAAGCAGGGAATACCAGAAAGATGTTTACCTGTTTTTTATTCACTATGCAAAGGCATTTGACTGTGTGGATCATAACAATTTATGGATAACATCACAAAGAATGGGATTTCCAGAACACTTAATTGTACTCATGAGGGACCTGTACATAGATCAAGAGGCAGTTGTTTGAGCAGAACAAGGGGATACTGTGTGGTTTAAAGTCAGGAAAGGTGTGCATCAGGGTTGTATCCTTTCACCATACTTACTCAATCTGTATGCTGAGCAAATAATCCAAGAAGCTGGACTGCATGAAGAAGATTGGGGCATCAGGATTGGAGGAAGACTCATTAACAACTTGCATTATGCAGATGACACAACCTTGCTTGCTGAAAGTGAAGAGGACTTGAAGCACTTACTGATGAAGATCAAAGACCACAGCCTTCAGTACGGAATTACACCTCACCATAAAGAAAACAAAAATCCTCACAACTGGACCAATAAGCAACATCATGATAAATGGAGAAAAGATTGAAGCTGTCAAGGATTTCATTTTACTTGAATCCACAATCAACGCCCATGGAAACAGCAGTCAAGAAATCAAATGACTCATTGCATTGGGCAAATCTGCTGCAAAAGACCTCTTTAAAGTATTAAAAAGCAAAATGTCACTTTGACAACTAACATGTGCCTGACCCAAGCCATGGTATTTTCAGTTGCCTCATATACATGTGAAAGCTGGGCAATGAATGAGGAAGACAGAAGAAGAATTGATGCCTTTAAATTATGGTGTTGACAAAGAATATCGAATATACCATGGACTGACAGAAGAATGAACAAATCTGTCTTGGAAGAAGTATAACCAGAATGCTTCTCAGAGCAAGGATGACGAGACTTCATCTCACATAATTTGGACATGTTATCAGGAGGGACAAGTCCCTGGAGAAGGACATCATGCTTGATAAAGTAGAGGGTCAGCTAAAGAGAGAAAGACCCTCAACGAGATGGATGACACAGTGGTTGCAATGATGAGCTCAAGTATATAGCAAGGATTGTGAGGATGGCACAGGACCAGGTAGTGTTTCGTCCTGCTGTACATACGGTTGCTATGAGTCAGAACCAACTCGAAGGCACCTAACAACAACAACAATATTAACAACTTCAGAATACATATTATTTCCAAGTGCAAATGGAAAGTTCACCAAGTAGGCCATAACTGTGTCATAGATTTCAAAAGACCGAAATCTTACACGGTACGTCCTCATTGCATAGGAAGAAAACGAGAACTCCGAGCAGAGCTCAGTTGTGGTAGAAATCTCATACTCTCCAGGATCACTTTTGGGAAAATCTTCCCCCTCTGCAGCTGTCCAGTAAGCACAGAACTTGTGCACTTAAACAATAATTTTCTTTTAAAAGTAACTTCCCATTTCTACTCTGAGAAGCATGTGGTCATCCATTTCCCACCCTGAGCTAATGGCAGAAAATACAACTCAACTGGAGTTAGCAAAAAAGGAATTCGTCAGCTCCTGTGACTGGAAACTACAGCATGAGGATGTGGTCTTGCCCTCAGTTTCCCAGCTCTGCTTTCCTCTGGGTGGGCTCCCTCTCAAGCAATGCCTGCTGGTGGCAAGATGGCCACCTTCAGCTTTATGTCTGGCAAATAGAGCTTCTTTTTTCCCAAGAGGCATTGCAAGCGTTTTTTCAGTGTCACTAGCTCTGATTGGCTACATCTAGGTCACAAGATCACCCTCGAATCTGGAGTTGGAATGAGTCAGCCCATTCACTGCAGGGGTAGATGGTGAGTAGATAGTTTCCCAGAGGAAAGCCAAGGTACTGTGATCCTGAGAAGAGGGAATGGATGCAAGTCAGGCATTGACAATGGATGTGAACTTCCTGCACCCATTGGGTTTAAAGATGGTGATGCAGGAGGTGGGGAGAGGGTTGGGAAGATCCTGAAGGGCATATGAAACTATCAGGGCAAGACTTGACTCCAAGGCCTAGCTCAAGTCCTCCTGTCCTTTCAGACAGAGGTCACCTCCAGATGGGGGGATTATGAGGGAATATATGTGTCTACATGTGCACACACACACACACACACACGCACACCCACACGCCCACACCCATCTCCCCCCACACACACCCACACGCGCACACACACACATGCACACCCACACACACATACACACACACACACACACACACCTGCACGCAAGCGCACACACACACACCCCCACACACACAGGTATATATTGCTTGTTTGGCTTCTCCTTTCTTTTTTCACAATGACTATGGATTTCTTCTGTGTAAATATTTTCTTTCAAAAGCACAAGTATTTAAGACAAAAGCTTTTTAGAGGTAGGACTTTTCATTTTTTGAGAGTTTAAAGCCAGGTAACATACTCCACAGGTGGTCCTGCCAGCTGCAAAAACATCCAGCAAGTCACTTCTTCTTCTAGCCCTAAAATCAGCATAACCCCTGATTTAATGGCCTCGTGAGCTGTGGAGGAAAGCCTCAACAAAATGTGGAGTATTCGAGATAATGCGTGTAAATGGCTTTCTAAGCTGTAAAGTGTTTTACAAACAGGAGGAAGTGTTATTTGTATTTCAATTCTGAAAGCCATAGGAAAGTCACTCTGCTTTGTACCTCCTGGTCACAATGGAAGCGTCCCTCCCTTCCCAGTCCCAGCCTGGCCTTGCCAAAGGCAGAAGTCTTTACCTGTTATATCCCCAGGCTTTAAGGACTAAGCAAATAGAAAGCGACCCAAACGGAGGGACAGAGGCAATAAAAACTAAATCAGCATCTTGGAGAAAGTCATTTGCAGAAACAGTTGTGTCCACAGCATGAAACATGGAGGAAATATATTAAAGCAAAAATTAATTTAATAAGCATTCAACCTCATTTGTTGTAAAGGAGAGAATCTTATAAAATACTTCATTAGGCAAGCTCTCAGCAGGGAAACATGGAATTTTTTTTTAAAAAAAGAACTGTGTAAATTAGAGAGATAGAAGAAAAAAGAAAAGAGAGAGAGCACAGCCCCTGTCTGGGTGTTTAGCTTTAATAACAGGGCAGGGTGGCTCAGAGATGGGGAGAGGAAGCTGTGCCTAGGACCCACGCAGTTCCCACTCATTCACACCATGCAGGGTGCATCACGCTAGAACCACTAAGCCAATCAAGCAACGGCCGTTTCTGTCTGCCCAGAGTATCCAGGGAGCCCTGGTGGCTGCTAACCAAAAGGTCAGCAGTTCAAATCTACCAGCCACTCCTTGGAAACCATAAGGGGCCGTCCTACTGCGTCCTATAGGGTTGCTATGAGTGGGAATCGACTTGACGACAATGATTTAGAGTATCCAGACACATAGACCCAAATCTCATTTGAGTCCCAGAAATGGCCTAATCGGTGCCATCTCCCACCATATGTTCAGCATATGCTCTTGGCAAGTGAACAGTGATGCCACTGAAGAAGACATTTGTCCAGTCCCTCCCCAGATGATCTCAGCTGACAGCCCCAAATACCTACTGATTGTTGCGGTGGGCGTTTGATGGATACCAGCCCAGAATCTTTTCTCTGTCGAGTTCTTAACACTTCTGAGATTTTTTTCAGGTATCCACCTCAGCTCCATAACTCAACCCACAACTACAGACTGAGTCTTGAATGACTTAAATAAATCAAGACATTTCATTAGTCAGAGCCCTGTTGGCAGAGTAGTTAAGCACTTGGCTGCTAATCAAAATGTAGGCAGTTCGAATCCACCAGCTGCTCCTTGGAAACCCTATGGCAGTTCTACTCTGTCCTATAGGGTCGCTATGAGTCAAAATTGACTCAACAGTAATGGGTATGGGTAGAATTGGTCATTAGTTCAGAGGTGCGCACGTGAACTAAACCTATCCAGTCAAGGACTCTCAGGATCCCTCTAGAATGTTGAGGCAGAAACGTTCTCGCTGATTGGACTGTATAGAATGAAGGCAGGGTACCTAGAATTATGGGAGCCATTGTGGCTGCAATAAGGGAAGCTAGCCCAGGGATCAATTCTACACACAGAGAAGGGCCAGAGGGAGAACTGCCAAGAAACAGATGCAGAGCCCTAATCATGCCATTCCTGAAGCTGTGCTTTTCTTGGCCTTCAGTAATGGTAGGAATAAATCTTGCTTGTATATAGGCTGGCCGGGTCTTTGCTGTTGTTTGATGATTTGCTATGTTCGTGTTAAGAGTCCTAACTGATTGTCTTAGTCATCTAGGGCTGCTATAACAGAAGTACCACTAGTGGATGGCTTTAACAAATAGAAGTTCATTCTCTTACAATAAATAAAGGAGACTAGAAGTCCGAATTTAGGGCACTGGCTCCCAGGGAAAGCGTTCTCTGTCTGTCAGCTCTGGTGAAAAGTCTTTGTCATCAATTCTTGCCTGGTCTAGGACCTTCTCATCACAGGGACCCTGGATCCAAAGGACACACTCTGCTCCCGGCTCTTCTTTCTTGGTGGTAGAAGGTTCATAGCTCTCTGCTTGCTTTTCTCTTCTTTTATCTCTTATAAAAGATGATGCAGGCCACACCCCAGGGAAACTTCCCTTATGTTGGATCAGGGATGTGACCTGAGTAAGGGTGTTGCATCCCACCCTAATTCTCTGGAACATAAACTAATCTTGCCTCATTTAACCACAGGTAAGAGATGAGGATTTACAACACATAGGATAATCATATCAGTTCACTAAATGTTCACAAAATGGTGGACAACCACACAATACTAGGAATCATGACCTAGCCATGTTGACACATATTTTGGGGGGACACAATTGAATCCATAACACTGATGCTGAGGCAAGTCAGAGAACAGGAAAGAATACAAGAGAAAAGAGAAAGGAGGAGAGAGGAAAGTGAAGAGAGGGAAGAAAAGAAATAGGAAGAAGGAGAAATGATGAGATGAGCAAGAGAATCCCAGGGGCTGTGCAGACTGGTACAGGACACTCAGTTACGTTCTCATTGCAAATTGTTCATTGTTTATCTGTGATTCAAACTCAACTGGGAGTCCTGTGTTATATCTGGCAACCCTAGTAGGAATATTTTAAAGGTTTCTATATATATTTCCAACTCACTTTCTACTCTGAGTAACATACCTCTTCAGGTTAAAAAAGAGCAGAAATGAGAACATAGTATCTAACATTTTATTTTGTGCCATACTCTGTTCTAAAAATTTCATGCATTTAAGCCTCACATCAACCTCTAAGGTAAGGAATTATTTTTATCCCTACTTTGCAGATGAGAAAGCTGAAGTTCAGACAGGTTAAGCAAAATGTCCAACGAGGATGCAGGGGAACTAGAATTTAGTCCAGGCACGCCGCCTGCTGTTGCCCCTAAGAAGCTGGGGAAGAGTGGACACATAATGGGGAGAGGAGATCCGGCCCTGTCTCCTGAGACCAGGGGCCTCCAAGCGTGGTCTTCCTGCCTGAGTCCACCTCAGAGCCAAACTCAACAATCTGAGCGGCCTGCTCTGCCTCCACAGACATGAAATCTTCAGCACACATTCACAGGACATTGATATTTGACTGGACATTTTGCAGAAGCTCAGGGGAGAGAATTTATACTGCACGCAGTAGAAACAACTTCATAAAGTTAAAACTGGTCCATTCCTTCTCAAGACCCTCTGGAGGTGCCAGCCTGGACCTCCTTCTCTTTCAAGCTTCTCTCCCACCATCTCTTCACCCTCCTGGCTTCATTCTCTTGCCAGTGGGGTCTCCTCTTTCACCTCAACCGCTCCCCCACTTCCCTTTCTTGGAGATCCTTCTTCTCCATTTGCATCTTCACACTTATCACTCCCCTCAGCAACCACAGCCCCTCCTCCATTTATAGTCACCCTCCCTGGAAAGGTGAGACTATATTTAATAAATATTTCCCTGCCCAAATAGCTCTACTTTAAAAATATAAAACAGTAAGGATTTCATTCCTTCCTCCTTCCCTTCCTTCCAGTATGACACTTAGCAAGCCCCAGGTCAGCGTGGAGCCTGGCCAGTCTCTCCACAGATTGCATGGCCTTCCCCAGCCCAGCACCACCCACAGGTGTGTGGGAGAGGGCGTGCGGCTGGCAGCCTTGGACAAGCAGTAGAGAGTACCAGGCTCAGAAGACCTTCAGCTGAAGCACCGCGTGGGCCAGAGCAGGAAGCAGCACTCCTCCAGCTGGGCATCCTGGGAGGCTTCATGGCAGAGGTGGCATTTAGCTGGGCATTGAAGGACATGCACACGTGGACATGGGCAGGAATGGGTGCAGGGATCCTGTCCCCCCTCAGTGGGAACATTTTGAGGACAAAGTCCAGGGAAAGAGAGAGCTGGGCTTGGGTCAGAGGCATAGTAGGTTTTCTGTATCCTCCTCTCTATACTTAACAGGAACTCATTTTGGTTGATGCCGGAAGGGCCATCGGTGAAGCTGGCGCTTACCTTTGGTGTCTCCATTTGGGGGTCATCCCTGCACGGCTGGTTCTCCTCTAACTGCCCCAGTTCCCCCTCCATCGCCAAGACTTTGCATGGATGGCTGGTGATCATCCTGGCCTTCTTTAAAATGGTTCACAAAAGGCTCTGAGATTTTAAAACTGCTCATAAAAACGGATCGATCAGCACAAGGCTGAAATAATTAGTTCCTTTTGCCAGGAAAAAATAGTGCTTGTTAATTATTGTACTGATTGTGTAAAAGAAGTTTTTTGGTATTTTTTTCAAGATAACAAACTGGCCTCTGAAGGCTCTGTCCTTCTACCTGCCTCCAGGGGAAAATATCTAATTTAAACAAAGAAAACATATTAATATTTAATGGTATGATTTTCCCCTACATACTTTTTACTTCTCAAGGTAACCCAGCGACAGCACCAAAAACTCCCCCCAAAAAGAACGTGCAAAATCCCAGGAGCGTGATGCTGTCAGACCATGGTTTTTAACAAAGGGCTCTGCGCAGGGGCTTTGGAGGCTCCAGAGAAGGAGCTGAAGCTCCTCCCCACCCCAGCCGCTTCCCTGCTGTCCCAGGCCCTCCTGAGAGCTGGTCTGTGTCTATATAAGCAGGCCCAGATCAGAAAAAAGCAGCAGATTCATTCAAAAACTAAATCCATCTCCCGCCTGATGGAGAGAGGCAGGCAAGGAGGGCAGAAAAGAGGAAGAGAGATTAAGACCAGTTTACATGGTATTATGTGCCCATACACACCCAAATAAGCCCATTTCTCTCCACTTCTCTGCCCTCGGCCTAGACCCAGCCCATCGGTGCTCTTCCTCCCTGCTGGCCTCCCAGCGGCCACTCCTGTCCTGCCACGTCCTGCTTAACATCTGCCAGTGGCTCCCTGTGTGATGGGAATCAAACCCAAACTCTTTGCAGGGCCCTGAAAGACCTTTGGTGAGTTGTCTTCTTTCTCCCGGCTAGACCTCATTCAGGAGGCCTGGTGGCACCGTGGTTAAGTGGTCAGCCACAACCTAAAAGGTTGGCGGTTTGAACACACCCAGCAGCCCTGCAAGAGAGAGACCTGGTGATCTGCTTCTGTAAAGATTACAGCCAAGAAAACTCTATGGGGGCAGTTCTACTCTGTCACGTGGGTCCCTATGAGCCGGAATCAACTCAACGGCACCCAACAACCACAATAACAGACCTCATTTCATGCTGTTCTCCTCATCTGGGGCAGATCTATGGGTGCCCCACTTCAGCCTTGCCCTAGCACTGTGCCCCATTCCACACTGTACCCCAAGGCCAAGAATAGTGCCTGGTGCATAAAACCAAAAAACAGTTGCCGTCCAGTTGACTCTGACTCATGGCGATCCCATGTGTGCCAGAGTAGAACTGTGCTCCATAGGGTTTTCAGTGGATGATTTTTTGGATGTAGATCACCCGACCTTCCTTCTGAGGCATCTCTGGGTGGACTTGAAGCCTCCAACACCTTAGTTAGCAGCCTAGGAACTGTGTGCAGAACGAACGACTGAGCAAATGAATATAGTTTGAACAACCATCTGAGCAGTTCTGAAGTTCTGTTTACCAGTGGTTGAAGACAACGACTTGCAAATCTCTACAGACTTCATTTAGAAATTTAGCTGGGCACAGGAACTGCACAGGGAAAGTAGGGAGAGTTGGCATTATTTTATAGTTTATTTAATTCACTCCTCCTGCTGGCACTAATTTAATTCATCACCACAGAGAAAGGAAGGACTGAACTGAGATATTAAGCTCAAAGGTGGCACCGGGACGGATAATGGAGCTGTACCTTCCAGCACAGAGTGGAGACCTGAAAGGGAAAGAAAGTGATGCTTCTGGGGAGAACGAGGGGCATGGGGGTAATAGAAGCCTTTTTTCTAATGGTTCATTTTCTTTCTCTTTGGTTCAAAGTGATAAAAGCAAATAAATTTGTGTTTAGAATCACAGACAGTACAAGATATTATCTCCCTGGTGAAACTTTGTTAGAAGTTCTTAATGTTGAAAGCACGCAAAGTGGATTAAAATATCATAGGCAAGCAGCAGAGGCTGTCAAAATGACAGAATCTTATTAAACCTGTATATTTATCCCTTAATTTTCATCTCCACACGAGACCCCAGCATGATGCTGCGTTTCCGCACAAAGCCACTGGCCGCGGCGGCCAGCTGAAGGGTGGGCAGGAACCAGGGTGGGCAGAGCCGAAAATGCCTTTCCAGCTCCCCGGCCGGCCTCACACTTGAACCAAGGCCAACGCCAGAGTGTAAATAAACAGAGAAAAGTGGTCCTCCTGCCTGGGTGACATTTAACTGCTGTTCCCTCCCTGGATGCCACAGTTGATCCTGAGGGAGCTCATGGGCGGGGCTGGCAGAAACTTCCCGAGAGGAGAGGAGGGCCGTGGTGCAGGGCCAGCTGTGGGGTTCACTCTGGAAGACGAGCAAGAGGGGTGCCTCTGGGCCTCCTGCCTCCCTGGACGAGTGCCAGCAGCACCGTGATTGCCACGTGGTCTGGTCCAGGCTCTGGGCCACGGCTTTAGACCTGTTCTCTCCCTTTATGCTCCCAACAGCCTCATGAGGAAGGCATTAGAAGTCTCCCAGTTCTACAGATGAGGAAACCGACGGTCAGCGGTCAAGCCACTTGTCCGGGTCCTGCGGGTGCCAAGTGATGGAGCCAAGGTTAGAATCCAGCAGTTCTGCCCGATTGCAGACAGCTCTCTTCCGCTCCTCTGCTCGCCCTGGCTAGGCAGCTCCAGGGGCAAGAAGGGCGAAGTAGATGCGAACATCCCGCTATGAAACAGTCTTGGAGCTAAGTGGCGAGGGGAAAGGCAGAGTATACGACAGTGGTGCCAAGTTGTAAAGGGAGCTTGAAGGTGTCTGGATACGCATAGACCATCTCCAGAAAGCTGCAAAGGTGGGACAGGTGGGGACAGCTGTGGCATCTGGAGTGGGGAGCTGGGGTTTGGAGGCAGGGAGGGGAAGACATTTCACTGTCTACTCTTCTGGGCTGTTTGAATTTATCATCATGTGTGCATGGATTTAAAATATATACGTTACAATGATTTGGAAAAATAGCTTAGCCTGAAGGAAAAAAAGCAACTTACATGCGTTCTTCAAGGCCCCGGAATGCACCATCTCATACAGACCATTTCTGGTGCATGTCATCCTTCTACCTGCCAGGCTGGTGTCCTCAGGTCCCCTGCCTCATTCCCAGCCGGGACCTCTGGCTCTTTTCCTGTCCACCTGAATGCCCATCCACCTTTCTCTTCCAGTGCAAGCCCCACTCCGCTTCAGCTTCAGCTCCGACTCTGCCTCCTCCAGGTAGCCTTCCCTGACCACTCCAAGCCCTCTGCCCTCCCTCCCATGAAGGTCCCCGGCATAGAGAACTTCCCCCTTCTGTAGCCCAGAGCTATAGCCTCTCCGTCATCGGGTGAGCACGTGAGGATGGGGCCATGTTTCACATGCCTTATCCCCCCCACTCCAGTGCAGTGGGAAGTAGAGGGAGGAGAGTTCAGGAGAAATGTGTGTACTAAGGCTAAGTGGGCACCTGCCACGCGCAGAGCAAATCACACTGAGCTCAGTGTGAACCTGGGAGCCAGGTCTTGGGGAGACAGGCTGTCCAAGACCGGCAAAGGAGAGGAGGAGAGAAAGAGGACCTCCATTGAGGACTTGCCCTCCATTTCCTGGGGGTGGACTTGCCAGAGCCCGAGCAGGGTTGACCCGTGCCTGTGGGGCATGAACCTTATACAACGTGGGGTCCGCTTTAAAAAATTTTTGTATGAAAATGAGTATTTAAGTAAAATGAGAAAATAAATCACAGCAAATACTGGAGGCTTAGAGATTCAGGACTCTTCTTGGATCCCATCCTAGACGCATAGATGCAAGGTGCTGTCAGGTAGCGCCCTGACCTCCACACCCCACCCAGAACACATCTCAAGTCCCAGTGACTCCCAGCAATTGACAGGCCCTGAAGCTTCCTTTGTTGTTGTCAGCTGCCATTGCTACAGTTTGGACTCCTGGCGACCCATGTGCACAGAGTAGAACTGCTCCATAGGGTTTTCAAGGCTGTGACCTTTCCGAAGCAGACGGCCAGCCTGTCTTCCAAGGCACCTCTGGGTGGGTTCAAACCACCCATATTTTGGGTAGCATTTGCACTACTCAGGGACTTAGCTTACCAATAAATTTACCCCTTTGGAGAAGACCCATAATGCCCAGTTGCCTGGGTGAAGGATGAAAATGATAGGTCAACTACAAACAGCCGCCAGTGATGGCTGAAGCTTCCCTGGTCCAGCCTGGTGCCTCCTGGGCTGGGGAGGGTGTGGAGCAGCTCGTGGCAAGGCTGCCCTTGAGAAGCTAAGTTAGGCCCCAGGGCACCCAGCCCAGGGCCTGGCTTGCAGAAGAGACACTCAACAAAAGGCTTGTGAATGGATGGATTAAAGAAAGAGGGGAGGCCGTGGCGAGGAGCAAGCTTCTTGGAGAGGTAGGGTCAGAGGTCTTTGGCAGATGAGAAGTGTCTGAAAGAAGAGACCGGGGAAGAAGAGGGAGCCTCCGGAGAAAAGGATCTTCAGCTGGCTGCTAGCCCTCACTAGTACCTTGCTTCCAGGAACTCTGTACAAAGGGATGAAAAGGGCACCTCTAACTTGAGGGGTGGAGGTCATGGAGAACCAGCCACCTGTCTCATCTCTGCTCTACCCAACGACCCTGGCCAGACCTGAGTCACCCGTTACTTTGCCCTCAAGCCCACTCAGCCCTACCCATCCAGCCTCACACAACTCATTCAACAGATGCCTATTTGCCATGAGATAGTTCTTACCTCTGCAATGGGACAGAGTAGAACTGCCCCATAGGGTTTCCAAGGAGCGGCTGGTGGATTTGAACTGCCGACCTTTGGGTTAGCAGCCAAGCTCTTAACCACTGCACCACCAGGGCTCCACCTTTGCAGTAGAAACCCTATAAGAAGAGATGCCCCACAGCCCCGCCTCCCAGCCTTCATCTGTGTGTTGCCCCTGCCTTTGCTTCACTTAATAGTTCCTTTAAATCATCTTCTATTCTTAAGTAAATACATATATTTAAAAGGGAAGCTCAAACGACCACTGTAAATTAAAAAAAAAAAAAAGTCATCAGCCTTAACAGAAGGAACCAGATACATAAAATGACAAACAAAGTTACTCAGTTGTCAGCTGATCCTGTGACAGGCCAGACGCTCTGACCCGAGGCCTGCTCTGCTTCCATTGCAGACGCGAGATTGTGCTCACAACCCGACAATCTCTCCTCCAGGCACGCAGGACTAGAAGAGAGCCGAAAAGGAGGTCGCGTTTCCCTTCGTGATTGGACGCTATTTAATGGCTGACCGAAACCTCTTTCTGGCATGGTGTGTCTCTAAGTGAGGTGAACGGACCACCTTCTTCAAGCAGAATCATGGGGTGTGTGTTAAAATCTCCAGTGCCACAGCCCACCTCACACCCAGGGACTCAGAATCCCCACAGATGGGGCGAGTCAGGTGGGAACACACAGTTCAGTCACTCCGGGTGATTCCTATAAATGCAGAAGTTTGAGAAGAAGTGCTCTAGACCAGCGGCTCTCGTTGTGTGGTCCTGGGAGCAGAGTACCAGTCACCTAAGAATGTTCTAAATATGCAAATTATCCAAGCCCCACCCAGACGGACCGAATCAGACCCCCCCCCCCAGGAGTGTGCCAGGCAATCTGCGTTTTGATGAGCCTTCCAGGTGATTCTGATGAACAGTAAAGTTAGAGAAAAGTCGCGGTAGAGCAGAGGGCGACAAATTTTTTCTGTAAAAAAGCCAAATGGTAAATATTTTAGGTTTTGTGGACCATATAGACTGTATGCATTTCTTCTTCCTTTTCCTTCTTTCTTTCTTTTTTATTTAACAACTTTTGATGATGTAAAAACATCCTTAGCTCACTACTGTACAAAAATAGCTTACAGTTTGGATTTGACCTGCAGGCCCTTAGCTTGCTGACCTCTGCACTAGAGGATTTGTTTGTTTACAGATCATCCTGGGTTAGTGATTCTCAGAACTGGGGGCATGTTAAATACCCCCCCCCAAAAAAACCAAACCTGTTGAGTCGATTCCGACTCACAGCAACCCTGTAGGACAGAGTAGAACCGCTCCATAGGGTTTCCAAGGAGCAACTGGTAGATTCGAACTGCTGACCTTTTGGTTAACAGCCGAGCTCTTAACTACTGTGCCACCAGGATTCCATCTAAATAACCCAGGGAACTTTAAAAAATACCATCATTTGGGTTTCATGCTCATAGACTCTAGTTTAATTAGAATTACCAGGAAGATTTCAGAAAACACTGATGGTTACTAGAGATTAAGTGGGAAGTTCCACAGCGGTAAAAGAATCAATTAGTCAAGAAGACATAGCAATCCTAAATGTGTATGCATGTAATAACAGAACTTCAAAATACATAAAGCAAAGACTGACAGAGCCAACAGGGGAAATAAGCATATTTATAATTACCTATATTTTAAGATTTCAACACTCTCCTCTCAGTAACTGATAAAATAAATTGATGGGAAATCAGTAAGCATATACCCACCTTGACCTCATCGATACTTATAAAACATTATATCCAATAACTGCAAAACATACTCTTTTCAAATGTACATGGAAAAGTGAGCAAGACAGAAAAGATCTAGAGACTATAGATCCTGAAAATATTAAAAGAATAAAAAGAGAATATTATAAACATTGTGCCAATAAATTATATAATTTAGATGAAATGAACAAATTCCTTTGAAGACACAAATTACTGAAACTGACACAGAAGAAATAAAAATCTGAAGAGTCCTTTTCTTAAAGAAATTAAATTCTAATTAAAAACCTTCCCAAAGAGAAACCTCCAGACCCAGATGGCTCTACTTTTTCATTCTATCAAACATTTAAAGAAGAAATGATGCCAATTGTCTTAGTCATTGTTCTCTAGAGAAACAGAACCAGTGAGAGTGCATGTATTTTTTCTCTATGAATTTCTTCATATATAGATATGGAGAGAGAGAGAGAGATTTTAAGGAATTGGCTCACATGATTTTGGGGGGCTGGCAAGTCCACAATGTGTAAGTAAAGCAACGGAGTTCTAGCTAAAATTAAAAATACCACTGTTGCTGAGAATGTGGAACAACTGGGAGTCTCATACACTGCTGGAGGGAATGTAAAATGGTACAATCACTTTGGAAAACAGTTTGACATTAAACGTAAAACATACATTTACCCAATAATTTCACTCTTGAGTATTTATCCAATAGTATTTATGTCCACGCAAATACTTGTACATGAATGTTCGTAGCAGCTTTATTCATAAAAGCCCCAATCTGGAAACAACACAAACATCCACCAACCGGTGAACAGAGAAAAACAATGAAATTGTGGCGTATCCCCATACAATGGAATACTATTCATCCGTAAAAAGGAAAAAAAAAAAAAATACTGGTACTGACAACAGTGTGGAAGAACTTGAAAACCATTATGGTGAGTGAAAAACCCAGACACTAGAGTCTGAACTAATTGATGCCACTTACCTGAGGCCCTACAACAGGCAAAACTAATCTATCGTGATGCGGAGCCTATCAGTAGTGGTCTGGGGCCAGGAATGGAGGGTGGGATCGTATGTAAAAAGACATGAGGGAGCTTTCTGGGTGACGAAAATATGCTACATATTATGGTGGGTGGTCACAAGAGGGTATGTATTTGTTAAAACTTGTCAAAATGTACAACAAAGTTGGCTTTAGAAGTAAAAAATATGTAATTAATACATTTAAAATACGAGTTTCAGGCTCTACTCCCAGATGTTTTGATTTAATATTTAATGTCTGAGTGGGCCCACAGCATTAATCTTTTTAGTAAGTCTACCCCAGCTTGGGGAAGAGACTTTACTTTTGAAAAGGTTAATCAGGTTATATCACTCCCCTGCTCAAAGTCTGCATGAACCCATTCCTGTTCCACCTTCCAGCTTAGTCTCATAGCACTCCAGACCTCTCTCAATGTGTTTCTCTCACATTTACCTTGCTCCCTTGATGATCCCGGCAGCCCGGCTGGTCAGGCCTCATGCTGTCCCTCTGTCTGCAATGAGCCACAGGGCTTGATGATTTCTGACATTCAGGACACAGCGCGAGGCCTCTCCAGACCTCTCCACCTGATGTCACCCTCCACCCCTAGTTCCCCATCACTCTGTTTCATTTTTTTCATGGTGTTGATCACTTTTTGAAATAATCTTAGCTGCTTGATTACTTGTTGATTAGCTCTCTCCTTAGTTTATATGCTCCCAGAGTCACCATGAATTGGGACCAACTTGATGGCAATGGGTTTGAGAGCAGGAGCTTTGTTTTGTTCACTGCATCATACTGTCACCCAAAATGGCACCTAGTATGTGCTCAATAAAATCTGTCGGAATAAATAACTTGACAGAGTTGCTGCGAGGTAGTGAAACTTAAGGGATGGACTTTAAGATTTACCACCAACCGCTGAGGAAAAATTACAGAAAAGGCTGAATACATTCTAAAATGATACTAGAGGTAGAGAAGGAAACAAATACTTCATTTTAGTCATGTTTTTTCCTGGTATTTTCATAAGTCTTTGCAAAGAGCAAACATTGTCATGAATTCTTTTGGGTGTACCTGTCCAGCCAATAAGTTGCCACAGTCATCTCTAGGAACTGCCACAGGGATCCACAGGGATGAGCCCCAGGCAACCCTTTTATACCCCATCACTCTTGCCTCCCTGACCACAGCTGATTGGAGCAGCAATGGACACCTGACCCAACCTGGACCAATCAGATTCTCTGCAGGTCATTAGACAGCTAATGTGGGAAGCCAGCTAGCTCCCTCTAGTGGATGAAGAAGGGACTGAGAAAGGTAGGACTGTTGCCTCAGAGGGAGAAGAGTAAAGCAAATGTAGGCGAGAACAGATCTAGTCCACAGGACATTCCTGTTCCAGGGTCTTCCTAGGCTTAACCACAGTCTTGCCCCCGAGTTCCTAGACCCTTTTTTAGAAACCACCTTCTCTTCTGTTTTGTTTTGTTTGTTTTCTTTTTTGCTTAGCTAGCTTGAGTGTTTCTATTATTTAGTACAAGCATGTTATTACAATAGTAAGAAAAAATAGTGCTGTAAGATTTCAATTTACATAAAATTTCAATACAAATACATATTTACAACCAAAATGTAAAGAGAAGTCCACCTGTAGTCTTTCTAGCCAGTGTGTTAGGCTTTCTTTCTTGTTCTCTCCCCACCCCATCCCCTACCTCACCTCTACCTCTTTACCCAGCTTCCTGGTCCAGGCGGTCCTTGGGGACTTCTCATTTCCTAACCAAAGCCAGAGTTAGCGGTGGGGATGCTGACGGAGGCATGGGTGACTGTGTCCTGGGTCATCCCAGCCATGCATCAGGGCTCAGTCAGCCGTGAAGACACCAGTGGCTCATGTCTGCTCAGCACTAATTTGAGCTGTGATGCCATTTTCCAAGCTGTCACCATCTCAGGCCACAACAGACCTCTCAGGGGGACCAGGGATGGTTGCTATTCAATTTCCCTTCTCCACTTCTCAAGAGGCAAGTTCCCAAGTTCAAAGACATCTATCACAGTGAGTGATGGATTGTATTTCAGAGCAGGTTGGCAGCAGAAGGGAATTGGATTCAGAAACAACCATCTGGCTTTTGCAACTGTGTGCCCTTTGACCCACTCAGTGTCCAGCCTGGCTGTCACAGAGTCCCAGTGGCCACAGAAGCAGAACTGACCTCGTGCCCAGCCCAGATAGGGCTCCTCTGTGCTGGAGAAGTAGAAGACCCTCCAAAAGCCATGAGGACCCCACTGGGCTGCTTGTGCAGGGGGCTTGGCTGAGCATGGAAACATTGTCAAGAGCCCACTATGTGCTGGTCACATGAGAGACGGAGTGAAATAGACAAAATGCCTGCCCTCCCAGACACTCATTTATTCATTCAAAAATATGATGCTGAGTGAAATAAGTCAGTCACAAAGGGACAAGCTTTGTACGATGCCGCTTATATGAAATCTCTAGAATGGGCAAGTGTCTAGAGACCAAGGTTCATGAGTGGTTACCAGGGGCTGGTGGGAGGGTGGGGAACGGGGACTCACTGCTTAGGGGACACTGGGCTTCTGTTAACGGTGATGGGAGAATTTGGAAACAGACAGTGGTAGTGGTTGAATGACGTGATAACCAGAGCTAACGTCACTGATTCGAACATGTGAAGAAAGTTGTAAGGCCAATAATTTGTTACATATATATTTACTACAATCATTTTTTTTTAAGTAAATAAATAACATTTATCAGATTCCTACTAGGCATGAGCACTGGCAAGCTTGCTTCCTTCCCATTGAAAAACAGCCCCTGGACTCTGGAGTCACACTGTCTTTCAGATCCCGGCTCCATCACGTACTAGCTGCATCTTACATCAACAGCTACCCCTCTCTAAGGCTCCGTTTCCTCATCTGTAATTGGGGATAATAATACTCATTGAACTGCAGTGACATTAGCTGAAATCATGTCTGTAAAGTGCCTGTGGATAGTAAATGCTCACTAATATTAAACCAAACCAGTTGCCATCAAGTCTATTTTGACTCATGGTGACCCCGTGTGTGTCAGAGTAGAACTGTGCTCCACAGAGTTTTCAATGCCTGATTTTTTTGGGAGTGTATCACCAGGCCTTTCTTTCCATACGTCTCTGGGTGGATCTGAACCTCCAACCTTTCAGTCAGCAGCAGGGTGCGTTGACCATTGCACCACCCAGGTACTCCTCACTGATATTAGCCATTACTATTTTTTTTAATTTATTCATTTATTTTTGGCTGTTAGTGTTTTTATTGAGTCCATGCACTCTCTTGTTGTGTACCATCGAGCCAATTCCAACTCACAGTGACTCAGTGTGACAGAGTAGAACTGCCCCATAGGGTTTCCTAGGCTGTAACCTTTACAGGAACAGATCACCAGGTCTTTTCTCCTGTGAAGCCACTGGGTGGATTCAAACAACTGCCCTTTCAGTTAGTGGCCGAGCACTTAACCATTGCACCACCAGGTCTCCTTCTGCCCTCTATGAAGACACAATTCTCTGACCATCTTTTTAACTGACTGGTCAAATGGTATAGTGTACACATACCATTCATTTCAGCGGTCTTATGTTAATTTCAGTAGCCATAGTAATCACTGATTTGAATACAACAGTTCACCAAAATACGAATTGTTCTATTTGCCTGTGACCTTCCCTGGGCCCCATGAGTCTGTGCTCTGGGTGGTCCCAGGGTCTCCCGAACGCAGCACCGCAGAGCCATCTGTGCTACCAGGAGCTTGACTCTCAGGCTGCATTTTTCCACTTTATGAGCCAGTCGGGAGGCAGCCAGGGTGAGCATCAGTATTGAGGATACCTGGGGAGAGACTGTGTCTTCCTACCGCTTGGCACAGAGCTGAAGATGCCACCGATCAATAAGCAACAGGCAGTGACAGCACTTGCAACTGACAAGCAACGTCACCCTCCATCATGTTTTCAAAAGCACTTTTGGGGTGGCCAGGCTCTAGAAGATGTTGAGTTATGTGTACTTATCGGGAGTAGCTTGCAGAGCAAAGATCTTCCAGAGGGTATGCTTGGTCATTCATGAGAGCAAACCCTAGAAGGAATAAAACCAATCAACACACTTTCAGAGTCCCTTCCCCTCAAGGGGCTCTCGTCTACGTAGTCAAAGAATAAGATTATTCAAGCAAAAGTACATTTTTAGTGAACTCTGTGTGTCTAACAGAGACAGGTATAGAGAGCAAGACAAGAGAAAAGATCTAATCCACACTGAATACAGAAATAACCACAGTAGCTAATTTATGGAGTGTCTATTGTGTGGCAGACACTGTCCTAAGTGCCTCCTTGCACAGGACTTCATTTAATTATCACAACGTAATAATGTAAAGCACTTCTCAAGGATGGCTGCCTGGAGGGTGCTCAGTATGAAGCCGCCACCATTATTGTTGTTGCTGTTTCCAACATCATCACCAGTTTTCACATGAGGTAGAGGCTCAAAGACATAAAATGATCTGCCCCTGTGTTTCAACGACAAAACGAGGACTCAACCCCATTGTGTGCGTTGTAGTTTTTATTCTAACGTAAGAAAAAAAAGAAAGGAAACCCTCCATCTCTCCAATACGTCCCTGGTGCTAGATACGGTGGTAATCACTGTCACCGGGTAGCCCACTAAACCCTGTTCCATCCCCTACTTCACAGATCAGAACACAGAAGGATGGCGGCCTTAAATTACTTCCCTATGTCACAGAGCCAGGAAGGCAGGAAACGGAATCCCAGGATGGGTGGGCATGATTCCAAAGCCCTCCTCCCATGGCAATTCATCCCCTGGGACTCAAGTCCCCCACCTGGGGAATAGGAATGACATGGCTCCTGCTGCCATCAGTCACCGAGAGACCCAAGGAGATGTGTGTGTGAACATGCTTCGGCACATTTGGAGTGCTGTGCAGATGTCAGAACACCCGGCAGGAGAAGCTGCCTTCTGAGAGCTGGACAGTCACGGTCACATCCACTGTCCTGTGTCCTAGGGGGTGTCTAAATCCTTTTATCACCCTGGGAAGTGGCTTTAGTTCTAGAAGCAGAGAGAAAAGGGAGGTTTCCTGGGTAAAGACAAAGAAGGATTGTTGTTGTTAGGTGCTGTTGAGTTGGCTCCAACTCATGGTGGCCTTGAATATTAAAGAAGAAAACGCTGCCCGATCCTGCGCCATCCCCATGATCATTGGTCTGTTTGAGTCCATTGTTGTGACTCTTGTGTCAACCCATCTCATTGAGGGTTTCCCTCATTTTCTTTGACCCTCTCCTTTACCAACATGATGCCCTTGTCTAGCATTCTTTCCTGATGACATGTCCAAAGTAAGCAAGCCAAAGTCTCACCATCCTCGCATCTAAAAAGCATTCTCATTGTATTTCTTCTAAGGCTGATATGTTCATTCTTCTGGCAGTCCATGGTAGAGTCAGTATTCTTCCCCAGCACCACAATTCCAATGCATCTATTCTTCTGTCTTCCTTATTCACTGTCCAGCTTTCACATGTATGTGAGGTGATTGAAAAGACCATGGCTTGGGTCAGGTGCACCTTAGTCATCAAAGTGACATCTTTGCTTTTTAACACTTTAAAGAGGTCTTTTGCAGCAGATTTGCCCAATGCACTATGCTGTTTGATTTCTTGACGTCGTTTACTGCTGCTCTGTCCTCAAGGAAGGACAGAGGCTTCTCCATCTCCATACCCTGTACAGCCGTCTCCAGGTACCTCCCTTGCTCAGCTGGACATTCTGTGACAGCTGGGACTTAGGCAGCCAGTTGGGGCTGTGACTGGTTCTTGGAATCTCTTCTGCTTCTACTGCCCAAAGTTGCAGATGCCACCAAATGCTGACTTTCCTACCCTTTGACACCACCGGGACCCCCACCAACTCTACCCTTCACTGCTCCCTCCTCTTGCTAGTGACAAGAGCAGCAGCTACAGCATTGTCCCGAGCCCCTGCTAGGTGAGGAAAGGAGCAGCTATCACCTTGAATGTCAACCCAGCTGCTTGTGAGCTGTAGAATCAGGTTGGAGAAAATGTACCTTAAAGACCCCTAGTTGGAGAGGTGAGGGCCAGACATGGTCCTGCTGCCTGAAAGTGGAATTTTCGCCTCTTGTTCAGCTGCAGCCTTAGGGCCCACCAGTCTTCATGACCATCATTGTCCCCATTTTCCAGACGAGAAAACAGAAGTGAATAATCTACCCAAGGCCCCATTCTTCCCGCGGCCCTGCTGAACTATCTAGATGTTCCACAATTCAACCTCCCAGCTCTCCCCGTCCTTATCTTTTATTTCAGTAGATACACTATTTGTATTCCCCAGAAATTTTCACTCTGGAGGGAAAAGCTTTTGAGGAGGCACACTGCATGCCCAAGACACCGTGTGGGAAGCAATCACTCATTACCTCAGGAGGCACAGCATAAGGTCGGCCCCCTCCTGGCATCACACAAAGGAATTCCTTGGGGATGGTGGCAGCTGCACATCCAGCCTTCTGAGCCTGGGGGTTTCCGCCTTTGTCTGTAAGCATATTGATTAATCACTCTTTTAACACTGACTGTGTCTGCATGCATTATTGTAGCAGTCAATTCTGTTCTTAAAAGTCAGCTAATTTAAACAAGTGATCAGATGGATTTTTTTTTTTTTTTTTTTTTAGTAAATTAGCTAAATTTTGTTTAAAACAGAATCAATCTTAACAACAGAAAGATAGTTAAATCCTCAACGAGGCCAAATTCTAGAAAGTGAAATGTCATTCATTTGTTCATTCAGTCATTCATAGGTTCAGCAAACATGTGACAGGGCTGGGCTGGTACTTTGGGGAGGTACTATGGGTACTAAGAGTACTATGGGAGTACTATGGGTACTATCAAAATTGACACCAAAGGCTCCTCAGTCTAGCACGGGGAAGACAGAAAAACAAGCTCAGCATAGGACGACATGGAGAAATAAACAGGTCAAGGATGTTCATTGTTCCAACCTTACCACCTGTGTTGTTGCTGATGGGTGCCATCGAGTCGATTCCAACTCATACCAACCTCATGTGACAGAGTGGAACTGCCCCAAAGGGTTTTCTTGGCTGTAGTCCTTACAGAAGCAGATTGCAGGTCTTTCTCCTGCAGAGCTGTTGGCTGGGTTCAAACCACCAGCCTTTCAGATAGCAGCTAAATGCTTAACCCTGAATGTTCCTAACCCCTGTTGCTGTTGATAGGTGCCGTCAAGTCAGTTCTGACTCATAGCGACCCTGTGTACAACAGAATGAAACACTGCCCGGTCCTGAGCCATTCTCATAATCTTTGTTATGCTCGAGCCCATTGTTGCAGCCACTGTGTCAATCCATCTTGTTGAGGGTCTTCCTCTTTTTTGCTGACCCTCTACTTTATCAAGCATGATGCCCTTCTCCAGGGACTGATCCCTCCTGATAACATGTCCAAAGTATATGAGATGAAGTCTCACCATCCTTGCTTCTAAGGAGCATTCTGGCGTACTCCCTCCAAGACAGATTTGTTCATTCTTCTGGTAGTCCATAGTATATTCAATATTCTTCACCAACACCATAATTCAAAGTCATCAATTCTTCTTCTGTCTTCCTTATTCATTGTCTAACTTTGACATGCATATGAGGTGATTGAAAACACTATCACTTGGGCCAGGTGCACCTTAGTCCTTAAAGTGACATCTTTGCTTTTTAGCACTCTAAAGAGGTCTTTTGTAGCAGATTTGACCAATGCAATGTGTTGTTTGATTTCTTGACTGCTGCTTCCATGAGCGTTGATTATGGATCCAAGTAAATGAAATCCTTGACAACTTCAATCTCTTCTCCACTTATCATGATGTTGCTTATTGGTCCAGTTGTGAAGATTTTTTTTCTTTATGTTGAGGTGTAATCCATACTGAAGGCTGTAGTCTTTGATCTTCATTGGTAAGTGCTCCAAGTCCTCTTCACTTTCAGCAAGAAAGACGATAGGAAAAATAAATGTATACCCATCCAACAGAGCATGAAAGAGAGGGCATTCAATGATCAAACCTAGAGAATCTTGGCAGAAAAAGCACAATTCAAGCCTCATACATATGGATTCAGAGTCCCTGGATGGTGCAAACAGTTAACACACTAGTCAACTAGTTGAAACTTTGGAAGTTTGAGTCCTACTCAGAGGAGCCTCAAAAGAAAGGCTTGGTGATCTACTCCTGAAAAATCAGCCATTGAAAATGCTGTGGAGCACAGTTCTACTCTGATACACAGTGGTCATTGGAGTCAATGCAATAGCAACTTTTCTGTTGTTTTTCTGAATACGGATTTACCATCAACTGCTGAAGTTTTTAGAACACCATGAAGAGCTCTCAGGAGTGGAGAGAGGGGACTGAGAAAAACATCACCAGCAAGTGCAATAGTGTGTGTGTGTGTTTTCCCGCCGATGGATGAACAGTTTTTAATTGAGATTCCCCTAAATCTAGATTGTGTGAAGACATGGATAAGACTGGGTTGGCGTTTGGCTTTTCACTATCTCTAAAGAAAGGACTTTTTAATAGTCCTCACACAGCTAGAGGGTGTGGCAGATTTAAACTAGTTAAGAGAATGGATTCTTTTCAAGAACTAATTAAACGATGAAGCTGTTGATACTAGAAATGGCTCTGAGCTGCTGTGAGAGCTGCCCTGTGATGTCACCCATGAGGCCCAGCTCTGTCTGCAGGCTGCCCCACACATGCCTTGTGCCCAGCTTTCACACCTGGACTGCCTGGGCTCACACCTGGACCCAGCTCCTTACAGGCTGTGAGATCATGAGGTGCTTGCTGAGGGCAAAGGAAATACAGAATGGGTGGTGGAAGAAGGTGGTTCTAAACTCCAGTTAACAACCACATGACCAAGTTGCAGAAATGAGGATTGTGATTGTTATGAGTATTTCTTCCTTATATGTGTGCATCAGATATTTTTGTTTCCTTCACTTATAAAATATAAGCTATAAACAGGGCTAGTGCATTTTCAATTGTAGGCATGTTAGTTGTATCATTTTAGGCACAAGTATGACTTTATAATTGTCTTTATTCAGAGATTATGTATGGTTTAAGGAGATGTGTAAAGCTGCCAAGTTGACAAGGGGTGGACTATGATGGTTAAAGTTGTGCGTCAACTTGGCTGGGCCATGATCCTCTGTGGTTCGGCAGTGAAGATGGTAGTTTGGCAGTGTATAATGATGTAATCACCTCCATGAGATCTGATATAATGTAATCACCTCCATGAAGAGATCTGTTGTGAGCAGCCAATCAGTCGAAAGGGAATTTCCTTGAGGGTGTGGCCTGCATCCAATATAGGTGGACTTCCTGGCAAGGCTCTCCGGTTTTTGCTTGCTCTGGATCCTGCAGCTGTCTCCTATTCTTCTGATCTCCTGCCTTACCTGCCAATCTTGGATTTACCAGCACCTATGGCTACGTGAGTCAGGAGAGGCCTCAGTCTCAGCATTTTCTTTCTTGTCTGTAAAATGAGGCTAGCTCCCCTCTCCTAGGATTGTCATGGGTATTCAGTGAGGTGAGATATACAACACTATAGTAAGTGCTTAATAAATGCTGACCAGAGTACCCAGGTGGTGTAAATTGTTAAACACTCAGCTTCTAACCTAAAGGCTGGAGGCTCAAGTATGTCCAGAGGTGTCTTGGAAGAAAAGCCTGGTGATCTACTGTCAAAAAATCAGCCATTGAAAACCCTGCAGAGCCCGGTTATACTGTGACGCACATGGGGTCATCTTGAGTTGGAATTGACTCAGTGGTCACTGGTTTTGTTTTGTTTTTTCTTAAATGCTGAGCTGACCATCACTATTATTTAAAAATTAGTGACACAAGCCCAGGATGAATGCAATTTGTCTTTATAGCAGTCAAGTGGAGTAATGGCACATGGTAGTCCTTGCTCGCCAGCTTACACTAGCCAACACATGATGATTCTGGTGGGAACGTCCCTGCTGCATTCTGGAGATGTGCTAGAGGAGGCACAGAGCCCCCAGGAGAGAGAGGTATAAGGTCCTCCTGTGGGTTGTGCTCCTGAATGTGCCTAGACTTAAAGAAAGATGATTCTGATGAGAACATGGGCTTCTCTGCTGGGGCTCTGTCTCCAAAAAGGGGCTCCCTTCTCCCTGGAGCCTGAGAGATATGCTGGGGCAGGGTTGCTCCCACTTCTGAGCAGCCCTGCATTTTCTCTCCCACTTTGGCCTAGATGCAAGGGGCAGGGTCTCTTTCATCTGGGCGTTCTGCTTCCTTGCTGTGCTTTGCACTTGATAAGCTTGCTATATGCTGAAGAGGTTTCAGCAGAGCTTCTAGACGAAGATGGCCTAGGAAGAAAAGCTTGGTGATCTACTTCCAAAACTTGGCCAATGAAAACCATATGGATCATGAAGGTCCAGTCTGTAACTGGTCATGGGGATGGTGCAGGACCAGGCAATGATTCATTTTGCTGCACATGGGGTCTCCATAAGTCAGGGACTGACTCAATAGTCGCTAACAACAAACCAACAAAGGAAGTGAGAAGGGACGAGGGGCTGCTCCCTCCCTTTCTTGGGAGCTAACCTGGCCGTCTCTGAATTTGTGGAAGATCCCATCACAGGGCAATTTATACTGCAGGGTGGCTTGTCACTGACAGTGGGGGAGGGGTCTGTCTTAACCCCTCCCTCCATTGTGCACTCTCTGAAGCAAGGTCCTCTGTGTCTCCTCACTGAGGCCCTGATGAATCAAGTCCAATACAGGATCCACAGTCAACACTCAAAGAGTGTTGAATAAACACACACACAAGAGTCTGAGAATCTTCATGCAATGTGCCTGCTACTCTGCCTCCATCCTCAGAAATGACCAAGCCTCTTCCAAAAGAGAAACCCAGAAGTCCAATGCTCCGCCTCCGTGGGGGTCAAAGTCCATTCCTGCTCCCTCGCACAGGGTGGTTGATAAACATCCCACCAGCTGTGCCTTTCCAGATAGGGAGTTTTCAGTGCCCCTCAAAACAACCTCTGGCCAAGGATTCATCACTCAGCCTGGCCATCCTCCCCACACCCTCGTGCCCCACTGACTCTGAACCTCAGCCTGCCCTGTCAGCACTACCTCCTCCTCTACCCCCAGGACTCATCCTCCTCCCAGAAGCCACAACCCTTGTTATGGATTGAATTGTGTTCCCCAGAATGTGTCAGCTTGGCTAGGCCATGATTCCGAGTACTGTGTGGTTGTCCTCCAATTTGTCATCTGATGTGATTTTCTTATGTGTTGTAAATCCTAACCTCCATGATGTTAATGAGGCAGGATTAGAGGCAGTTATGTTAATGAGGCAGGACTCAATCTACAGGATTAGGTTGCATGTCGAGGCAATCTCTTTTGAGATATAAAAAAGAGAATCCAGCAGAGAAGAAAGGGACCTCCTACCACCAAGAATGAAGAAGCAGGACGACAGCGCATCCTTTGGACCCAGGGTTCCTGTGCTAAGAAACTCCTAGACCAGGGGAAGATTGATAACAAGGACCTTCCCCCAAAGCCGACAAAGAGAGAAATTCTTCTCCTGGAGCTGGCGCCCTGAATTAAGACTTTTAGCCCCCTCAACTGTGCGAGAATAAATTTCTGTTCATTAAAGACTTCCAGAGCCCTGGTGGCACAGTGGTTAAGAGCTACGGTGAGCTATGGCTGCTAACCAAAAGGTCGGTAGTTCGAATCTACCAGCTACTCCTTGGAAACCCTATGGAGCAGGTCTTCTCTGTCCTATAGCATCGTTATAAGTTGGAATCGACTTGATGGCAATGGGTTTGGTTTTTTTCAGAGCCTTCCAGTTGTATTTCTGTTATAGCAGTGCTAGATAGCTATGATAGTCCCCCTGAATAAGTTCCCCAGGAACCATGGTCTCCAGTTTAGTATGCAAATGTACCCAGCACTGTGCTCAGAGCTACATCTGTGTTCACACCCTGGGGATTCAGACATGGTGGGGTAGGGGCAGAGGATGTCAACAGAGCAGCCAGCAGTTCTGGAATGCAGGACTGGCTCTGACCCATGTTGCTGTGTGTGCCCGGCCAGACTCAAACCTGCTCTGAGCCTCAGGGCTGTGTGTGGTTCCCTACCATCGTGAGGTCACATGATTTGTGGTTCATGTCATAGGATACAGGAGTCAGAGAGACACCAAGCACCACGAAGCTGGTGACCAACAATAAGCCAGGTCCTTTGAGATGGGCTAGGGCTATGGAGAAAGTCTAGAATGGCTGGATGATCAGAAGAAGTCCTGAAGAGGAGACATATAAGCTTTGCAGAACGACAGGAACTCTAAGTCGATATCCAGGCAGAATCCCAGCACGTGGGAAGGCCGGAAGGCAGAAGCGCAGTCAGCAGGGTCGGGACACAGAAGCTGAGAGGCAGAGCCCAGCGGACAGGAGGAAGAGGGCAGAAGAAGCCTGCAAGCCCAGAAGAAACCTCCACTGCAGGCTGAGAGTACATAACAGAAAGACAGGGTCTGAGGCAAGTTGTACAAAGATTTCTCGGCCACAGTGTGGGCAGGGGCTGTGAAGGCGGCAGGTGTGCAGGCAGAGGTGTTGTTCCAGGGACAGATGCAGTGGTCCTGAAGAAAGTGGTGGAGACTTGGATGGGGTGGTGGCTGTGGAGATGGAGAGAGGTAGACAGCTTCCAAAGAGTGAGGCCAGGGACAGACTCAGGGCAGCGTGGGGAGTGAGAGGAGAAGAGGAATCATGGTGTCTCCAAGATTTCACCTCAGTAAACAAAGCGGCCCCTTCTAACCCGGGATCTGCCTGCAGGGGAGGTGACTTCCACACCTCCTACGTCCAGTCCCCTTCTGAACGGGACCAGCGAAGACAGGCTGCCGGTTCTCGCCCTGTAAGCTCCTGCTCAGCAGTGATGAGGAACCTGGCAGCCAGGTTCTCCCTATGTTTCCAGACAATAGTAACTGCCTCCCTCCCTCTATATTGCAGGAGGGAAGCATCTTTGGGAAGGCCCAAACGCAAGTGACAGGAACTCCCTCCTGCTCTTTATTCCGTGCATTGCTAGAGTACTGAGCAGTCTTTATGAATAACGTGAATTGAAGGCCTTGTCAGCCCAAGAGTATTTACAGAATAGACTGTTGCGTTATGAAGGGAAATGGAGAGCAGTGTCGCGGCAGCTCTGGGCGTGCCACGAGACGCAGCCAGGGCTGCAGACTGTAGTGGAACCCTCTCCCAGGCCCACTCAGCTTCCTCACTCCCACGCCTGCTGAACAGGCTTCAGACCAAATCGCCTACTATATTCAGTGCCTCATAGGTAGTGGGAAGGAAAGGCATTGTGGTGCCACACAGATCCTATAAAGACATTTGCTGAACCACAAGGAGAAGCAACCAAGGTACCAGGAAGTCCAGGACCTGAACTCCTGAGGGAGCAGACCCCACAGCCCCCCTGCCCGTGAGGGCGTTTCCCTTGAGTGGAGGGAGAGTGGCATCCTCATGCTGCTGCTCTGAGGTCCCAGGTGTGGATCCACAGTCCACAAGAGCTGGGAAAGAGGCGTGTGCAAGGTGGTGAGCTGCCCGTCACTGGAAGCCGCATACTCAGGGGAAGATTCTGCACTGCATTTGCAGAGGCTGACTTCCTTGACAATTGTGCATTGGCCACACCCTGGTGGCAGTGGGCTCAGAGCTGGGGGGGTGGTGCAGAGGTGACAAGAGTCTCTAACCACAATCATGGGAGAGAAAAGAAACACCTAAAAGGTGAGCAAACAAGAATTGCAGGTAAATGCTGTGAAGAAGATGAAAGAGGACGCTGCAGCGGAGGCTGTGGGGAGTGGGTGTGTTCTGTAAATGGGGCTAAGGGGCCAGCTGAAACCCACTTGCTGAAAAGGCGCCTACCTGGGCGGAACTAGAAGGAAGGTGTTTCAAGCAGAGGGAACAGCTATTACAAAGGCCCCGAGGGGGGGCATTCGACAATGCTTTCCAAAGTCCCACATCCAACCTGACGAGACGCTGAGATCCAGGACAAAGCAGGAGATCACCGGTGAGTGGGGGTCAGGAGAAGCAGGTTGGGTTTTGGGGGTAGGGGCTGGTCAGTTCTTCCTAAGGTCTTTTCCTGGAGCTGGGCTGTGGCTGCGACAATGACCTGACCATCATTTTATGGTCAAAGACCTGGCTCCGGCATCAGGTGAGCTCCTTCCTCTCGAAGTCCAGAGAAGAAAGTGAGGCCTCGTCTGGGGCCCCCTGGCCTGGAAGGAGCTGCTCCGGGGGGACCTCCCTCCGGGGCTGGCTGCAGTGGGGGCGTGGGAATGAAGGTTACTCTTGCAACCAGCAGCCCAGCCAAGAGGCCAGACAGGTTCAACCACTGTCCCCAGCATCTCCCTGTGCAGCTGGCAACTCTGTCTCTCGCCTCTCTCACCTCCTCCCTGCCATCACTGTCATTGGCACATCCTAGATTCTTATTTTAGATCCTGTGACAAATCTAAAATAGCTGCCAAAGAGAAAATGGTGACCTTTCCCCCACAGGCACTGAAAGCTAGAGCATCCAGCACCACCTGCTATGGGGACCCCATTGTGTTGCTCTCTTACCTGCCAGGGGAGCAGAGCTTTCAAGTTGAAAGTTGAGAATCTGCTCCAGGACTTCACGAAGACCCTACATGCTGGTACTTTGGCAGAAAGCTCCAAAGGAAAAAAATGCAACAAAGTGGGGTATTTTTAAACACCTTACAATGATGGAGAATGGATGGAGTTTAGCAACTTTCTTAGGAGGAAGACTGTTAGCTCAGCAGCTTATAATGTTTGGGATTATGGCCCTGGCATCACAGGTGTCCCAGATCAGAGTCCTGCAAGATCATGCTTCATTACGAGCAAGCCTAGGAATGGAGGTCACAGTAGATGCCCAGAGGCTTTAAGACTTTTAAAATATAGACTGGAAACAATGCCCATCAACAGATGAATGGATACACAAACTATGGTACGTACACACAATGGAATACTGTGCAATGGTAAACGACAAGGAGGAATCCACGAAACATCTCACAACATGGATGAACCTGGAGGGAATTGTGCTGAGTGAAATAAGTCAATCACAAAAGGACAAATATTGTGTGAGATCACTGTTATAAAAACCCACGAAAAGGTTTATACACAGAAAAAAGCAATCTTTGATAGTTACCAGGGAGGGGAGGGTTAAGGAGGAGAAGTCACTAACTAGATAGTAGACAAGTGTTAACTTCGGTGAAGGGAAAGGCAGTATACAGTATAGGGGAAGTCAGCACAATTTGACCAAGGCAAAGGAAGACACTGAGAGGAACACAAGGAAAAAAAAACAAAGGCAACCACAGTAAATTATATGACATATACAACCCTACAACAACAGTAAAAACAATTTACAAGCGGATACATAGGTAGATAGGTATGCTGAATAGGGAAAGAAGGGTGTATAAGAGTAAACTTATGTACATATATAGGTGAAAACAAACAAAAAGCCCAGTGCCATCGAGTCGATCCTGACTCATAGCAACCCTATAGGTTAGACTGTGGATATTTTTACACACATATTTGTATGTGCAGCATGTATATTCACACACAAAATAGAACACAAAGGGGGCACAGTCATAGAAGCTTCCTAGACACAATCAAACACCTCCAGGGACTGAGTTATTGAGACTGAGGGCTGGGGGTCATGGTCTTGGGGGATATCTACGTCAGTTGGCATAAAATTGTACCAGCCTGCACCCAGAAGAAATAGATGATGCCCAGCTACCATCACCGACTGTTCTGACAGGGATCACAATAGAGGGTGCTGGATAGAGTGGGAGAAAAATGTAGAACAAAATTCAAATTCACCAAAAAGACCAGACTTACTGGTCTGACAGAGACTGGAGGAACCTCCAGGACTATGGCCCCCAACACCCTGCTAACTCAGAGCTGAAGCCACTCCTAAAGTTCGCCTTTCGGGCAAAGGTTAGACAGGCCTATAAAATAATAACACCCGTGAGGAACATGCTTCTTAGATCAATCAAGTATAGAGACCAAATGGGCAACACCTTCCCAAAAGCAAAGGTGAGAAGGCAAGAAGGGGCAGGAAAACCAGAAGAATGGAAATAGGGAATTTGGGGTAGAAAGGGGGAGAGTGCTGACACATGGCAGGGATTGCAACCAATGTCACAAAACAATTTGTGTATAAATTTTTGAATGAAAAATTCATTTGCTCTGTAAACTTTCACGTAAAGCACAGTAAGATGTTAAATATATTATATAGATACACATAGGCTGGGCTTGAGTCAATAGAAATCTCCTGCTCTCACCAGGCATCAGCCGCCCTTCCTTCATGACTGAGGGATACTAGAATTCCCCTGCTCCAAGACATCGCCAGGATCTAGGCAGGAATCCACTGGCCCTGGCTACTCATCCACATCTGTGTCTGGACAAATTGCAAGGACAAATGGTTCATAATTAGTCACGAGGGGCTTTCCTCCTGGCAGAGGCTCAGAACACCAGCTAGGCGTTAAACCAAGCCAGGGTGGCACTTCAGATGCTGAGCTGGAAAGAGGGAGGTGGAGACACCACTTCCCGGGGCCGAAGGGTGTCATTCAAGGGCAATGTTTTAGTTTACTGCTGTTATAAACTTTATTGCAGTGTGTTAGTATGTTGATGCATAACAAATTCCCACAAATGTAGCAGCTCAAAACAACGACAATTTATTACCTCATGGCTTCCGTGGGTCAGGAATCCGGGCACAGCTTAGCTGAGTTCTCTGCTAAGGATCTCACAAGGCTGAAATCAAAGTGTTAACTGGACTCTGCCATCATCTGGAGCTTGAGGTCCTCTTCCAAGCTCTTTACAGTTGTTGTCAGAATTCAGTTCCTCTAGGCTGCTGGGCGAAGTTCTGCATTTTGGCTGCTGGACTGAATTCTCCCATTTTCTTGCTAGTTGTCAGCCAAGACCACTCTCAACTCCTAGGGTCACTCTCAGTTCCTTGTCATGTGTTTCCCATAGGCAGTTCACAACCCTGATTTTGCTTTCCTCCAGCCCAGCTGTGGAATGTCTCATGGCTTGAGTCTTTCTGAATTCCCCGTCTCTGACCTCTAGACCCAGACTTAAAGAGCTCATGCGATTAGGTCAGGCCCATTTAGATAACCTCCCTTTTGTTAACTCAAAGTCAACTGATCAGTAACCTTAATTATGTCCGCAAAATCTCACAGTCATGCAACGTAACAATCATGGGAATGATATCCCATTATATTCACAGCTTCTACCCACACTCAAGGAGAAAGAATTATACAAGATGTGTACACATCACACACAAAATGTAACAATCTTTGTTGGTTACCAGGAATGGGAAGGGTGGGGGGGAAATACTAAATAGGCAATAGATAAGTGGTATCTTGGGTGAAGG
>NW_004443950.1:23413356-23479684 GCF_000243295.1 Trichechus manatus latirostris | reverse complement strand
CCATTGTCATAGGGCAACATTTGTAGTAACTGTTAAATGAGAAACTATTTTGTTCTGTAAGCCTTCATCTTAAGTGAGAATAACAGCACAATTGGAAGAGAGTAGTCGAAGTCACTGAACTGTGCATGTAGAAATTTTTGAAATGGTGTATCTTTGGCTATGTGCATTGTCACAAAAAAAAAAAAGGTTGAGAAGTTAGAGGGTTAATATGTTGTGGGGTTGTTAACCAATGTCATAAAACAACATATGTACTACTGTTTCAAGAGAAACTATTTGTTCTGTAAGCCTTCACCTGAAGTACAATAAAAAAAAAAAGATGTGTACACAAGGGGGTGAGAATCTTGGAGTCCATATTAGGAGGGCCCCCCAGTCAAGACCACAGCCACAGTCATCCAAATGTGTCCTGGCCCTTCATGCCCCTTGGTAGCCTTGCACCAGCCAAGTGACCACCGACAGAATCCCAGAGACAGTGGTGGCGGGTGTGCTTGTCATCTTATCAGTGACAGAAATCAGATGAAGAAGTGTTTGGTGACTTGTGAGTTAACCGGCTCTTCCTTGAGGATCCGAAAGCTAAAGTTCTCCAAGGTGGACCACCGAGCACCTGCATCCCTTTTCATCACGTTGGTGTGGTCAAGAGTACCGGTTCCAAAGGCAGACACCTCAGTTGCTTACCATCTGTGCAATCTTGGGCAAGTTGCTTAACTTCTCCGAGCCTCAATTTTCTCATTATAAAATACAAATAAGAATGACCTTACTTCATCGAATTATTGTGAAGATTGGATGTGCTGACCCATTGAAAACACTGAACACGGTGCCTGGCACACACGGCGAGCAGCTGGTACACGTGAGGGGTCAGTGTTATACAAGTTTCTAGGGAGGCTTGGTGGTGGTGGTGGTGGGGTGTGTGTGTGTGTGTGTGTGTGTGTGTGTGTGTGTGTGTGTAACAGCATGTGGCTGAACTCAGGAGGCCTGACGTGTGTGTCTGTCTGTGTGTGTGGGTAAGAGCGTGTGGCTGAACTCAGGACGCCTGACTTGTGTGTGTGTGTGTGTGTGTGTGTGTGTGTGTGTGTGTGTAAGAGCATGTGGCTGAGACTCAGGAGGCTTGGGCTCAGTCTCAGCTCAGCCACTAAGAGGGTGCCTGGTTGTGGGCAAGGCCCTCCCAATCTCTGGACCTCAATTTCACCATCTGCAAGACAAGCGTTGGCTAGACTGTTTCTAAAAACACATGTAGTTCTAAAGCTGCAGCATCTTGTGTGGAAAGCTTCCAGAACTTTCTTTGACTTTTGTTGACTTCGATAATTTGCTTACATACCAACTTTTTAAAGATTAAAAAAAAAAGGAGGAGGGGGGAGGATGCACTCAGTCACATTCATGGTGCGTGTGCTTGACGAGATCATTGCCTGATTTTTAATGTGGAAGGTCATTGTCACCCCTCTGTATCACTCTCCCTGAGACCTTTTCTCTGTTCTGTTCAATTCCACAGTTCTCTAGTCTTCTGATCTGAAACAGTCTTCCCCAAGCGAGGTGATCAGACGTGATCCCAGATCATGTTTTGCAGCTTTTAACTCTTCAGCCAGAGTCGCTGACACAGCGCATTTTAGCCAATTGTATTTGCTAAGATCAGGGAGATATCATCTATAATAATTCCATCTGACCTCCCAAAGTCAGGCTGATAAAAATATTAACATCAGCCTTCTGCACCCTGGCAGCGAGCAACGCCCAGCTTGACAAGCAAACAAATGGCTGGGAGCTGTCAGCGGGACTGTGATGAACCCGTATTAATGAGTAGCTTCATCAGTGCTGCAGGCTGGAGCCTCGGAGATGCTCAGCTCCCTCCTGAGTGAAGCCCTCTTGTCCGTCTAAGGGAACACCAATTAGGTGTGTCTGCTCTGGTTGGGGTGCTAGGATCACTCCGCTCTACTCTCAACTTCTTTTATGTCCCTGCAAAGCAGCCTCCTCCTTCACCTCCCTCTGGCAGCTGTGACCTCTGAGGCATAAAGACAAACCAGCCCCTATGAGCACACCAGGCAATTCCAGACAGGAAACGGCCATTCCCGGGGCTCACACCCTTAAGACCCGTGGTCTCATTCAGCCTGGGAGTGTGTTTATTTGGTTGTATTTGGCTCATGCAGCTTCTCAAAACGGTGACCAGGTAGGGCCTGTGTGGTTCCCAGTGTAAGCGGTTCAGCCCTGCTGTCTAACTCCAATCCTCCATGAAGATTTATGCTTCTTGTCTGGACACTGCAGGCTCCCGAGGTTTTGCTCCTGACTGAACTCTGGCGATGGCAGAGCAAGGCAGGTGTCAACATCCTATGTCACAGAAGTCACGTCACTCACCCAGGACCGTGCCGGGGCAGCTGCACAGCCTCCGGACTCCTGCTCCAGTGCTCATTGTACCTCTCTCTCCCAACTCCAGCTCTCTGCCTCCGTCTTACGAGCTCAGCCTCCCCCAGCTTCCACTGCGAATGAGGAGTCCTGCCAGCCCCTACAGGTGAGCAGCAAACCATTCTTGCTTCCGAGAGAAACCTGGTCTGAGACAGAAGTCTCACTGGGAAGTTAGCAGTGGCTCCAGCATCACATTGGACACAGAGCCATGGTGGGTGCTGTGGCCAGGAGTGAGAGGGGGTGATGCAGTGGCCCCCGAGGAAGGAAGGACCACTCACCAGGAGACTGCGTGAGGAGCTCCACAGCCGAAGCCCCCTCCGCATGGCCCAGTCACACAACCTGAGCGCTAAACAGACGTCAGGACAGCAGAGACGTGGCCAACGCACCACCGCTACTACAATGTAGAGCTTCACTGGGTGGGAAACCCTGCACTGGCGGCCCTTTTTTTTTTTTTAAAAAAAGCAAAATTAGCAATCAGGATGAAACCCTCATCACCGTCATCAGCCAGAAACTTGAGCTTGAGGGACGCCCATCAGCTCCCAAGAGGAGCCTGTAGTGAGGACTTCGCTGGCGTTGGGTGCGGTGAGGAGGTGCGGGATGGTCTGGGATGAAGGATCCTTCTTGTGCCATCAATGGGCATCCAATCCATACCCAGGATTCGCAGTTGAAGGAAAAGCACAGGCAGACAGGCAGGGCATTTCCTCACTCACCCAGGAGCCTCGGGGGAGAAAGGAGAGGAAAGAATGGAAAGAATCAGGTTGGAGGAAGAGGCAAGAAGAAAACAAGAAGGGGAAGAGAGGAATGTGCTAGAGGGTTTAGTGTCAGTTCAGAAAGTGACTGAAGGAAACCTGAAGACCGGCTGTCTTCCCTGCTCCTTGAGACCCAGCAGGACACTCCGGATCCCACCAACGCCCAGACCCTCCAGCGCTGCCTCCTGGGGGCGGGCAGGGAGCAGTTAGGGACACACACCTGCGGCAGGTTACGGAAGCTCGCTCAACCTCCATTTCCTCATTTTTATCTCAAGGATGGTGATGAGAGCACATACCTCATAGGGTGGTTGTGAAGATTCAAGAGCAGTGTACTCAATGTGCTTAGCACAGGGACTGCCCCGTGCTTCTGTGCCCAATAAATGCTCGATTCCGTGAATGCTGCCTGTCAAATATGAGACAAAGCCTGGCTGTCCCTGGAGGCCTCCACTCATGCCAGCCTGCAGTTCCCTCCGGCAGCTGGTATTCCCCACAGCCGCTACCCAAGCTCGGGCTGTTTTTCCCACTTCTAGCCACTCTCATCTTTGCAAAATGCCCCATGCAGTCTATGTAAAGGTAGAGCAGCTGGGATGTTGTGGGGGGGTGCCCTTCTGGACTACAAGCCAGCTGTGCCCTGGCCCCTGTGTGCCCTGAGATAGCATTATAAGAGGCTGGGGGACTGTGGGCATCCCACCCTCTTTCCTCCATAAAGCCTGCCTTGCGCTGGCATTATCTGATGACAGACTGTTTGCCTTCACCTTATGTTTCTCACAAGGCAGCGTAACTCATTGATCCATTGATTTGTGCTTTTTCTTGAAGAGAGAGGGAGAGCTTCTCCCAGGCTGGGGAGAGGTCAGAGGTCCTACTGGCTGGAGATGCTCTGGGGAGTGGCAGGACCAGAGGCATGGTGAATGAAAGACAGGCTCAATTTACTGCCCGCCTGTTTCCTTTTCCTAAATTGTGACACAGAAGCCATAGAGTCACCAGGCATGGAGGGACCTCACAGGCTGGGGCACGGCGTCTCTGGAACTCTGGGGCCTTGATGCTGAGTGAGACCCAAGGACTTTGGCAGAGTAAGAGGAAGCCAAAGAGAACTGAATTTATATCAGCAAGACGGTGGGCATGGGGGCTCTCAGGATTGAGTTTAAAAGAAAATTAACAACTGTAGTACAGTATTATTGTTGTAATAATTCATACCTGCTACACATCCGTTAAGGAGCCCTAGCGGCACAGTGGTTAAGAGCTCAGCTGCCAACCAAAAGGTCAGCCGTTCGAATCCACCAGCCACTCTTTGGAAACCCTATGGGGTAGTTCTGCTCTGTCCTCTAGGGTCTCTATTCCATTAAGGAAACCTGGTGGTGCGGTGCTTAATCATCTGGCTGCTAACTGAAAGGCTGGCAGTTTGAACCCACCAAGCAGATCCTCAGGAGAAAAGACCTACAGATCTTCTCCTGTAAGGATCACAGCCTAGGAAATCTTATGGGGCAGTTCTACTCTGTCATACAGGGCCGCTCGCTGTGAGTTGGAATTGACTTGACAGCACAGAATGACAACAACACATCACTCAGTTCTGGCCTCCTCCACAGCCACCTTTGGTCCAGCGTGGAAGGTGTCACCTAGCTCATCCCCCACCTCCTGTTTCTCATTCATCCTATTCTCCATGTGGCAGCCACAGGATGTTTTTAAATGCACATCCAATCCCGTCTTTCCTTACCCCATAGGAGGAGTCCTCTCTCCTTCATCCTATTCTCCACGTGGCAGCCACAGGGATGTTTTTAAATGTACATCCAATCGTGTCTTTCCTTAGCCCGTAGGAGGAGTCCTCTCTCCTTCATCTTATTCTCCACGTGGCAGCCACAGGGATGTTTTTAAATGTACATCCAATCCTGTCTTTCCTTAGCCCGTAGGAGGAGTCCTCTGTCCTTCATCCTATTCTCCACGTGGCAGCCACAAGGATGTTTTTAAATGCACATCCAATCCTGTCTTTCCTTAGCCCATAGGAGGAGCCCTCAGCTGCTTGCCTGGCTTCCAGACCCTCCACTGTCCCTTCCTTCTCTGTGCTCCAGCTGCCATTGCCGTCATCATCATCATCAATCATCCTCGTCATCGCCAGCATTTACTGAGTTCTCACCACACACCAGGTACTCTTCTGCGTATTCCATCTATTACCTTAATGGTGCCAGCTCTGTTATCATCCTCATCGTGCTGAACCAGAGTGAAGTTAAGGTACTCAGCCCTGTAATTACCAAATTTTTATTTTATTTTTTAAATGTTTTTGATGGCGTGCGTTTTCAGGATTGGAATGCATGCTTACTAATTGAGCGTGCTCAAGTTTTTGTTTGATAATGTGGATTTTGAGAAATATGGTCTGGTAATACAAGCCACCAATAAGGTGAGTGGTACTCTGCTGCCACTGATCTGTGGTATGACAATATACCAATTTCTAAATAAGCAATTCGTTGTGGGCACCTTTTCATTAGGTTACCTGGGAAAGCTCTGGTTTTCCAAATATGACACAGAAAAGCCAAAACAAACCCATCAGGACTCCCTATCACACAGGAAAGCCATAATTATCCTTGCAAGCTTTATCTCACGGAAATAAAGGGGAAAAGTTTACAAAACTAACACATCCAGGAAGCATCACCTAATAGAATGCTCAACCTCCACAACAGTGAGGCTCCAGCTCAGGTCTGCTGAGCTTCACGCATTTCCAAAGGGACCCACCTGGATGCTAAATGCATTAGAATCAGGATGACTACTACCTTGGAGGTTCCTGGTGGTGTAGTGGTTAAAAGCTCAGGTTGCTAACCAAAAAGTCAGCAGCTGGAATCCACCAGCTGCTCCTTGGAAACCCTAAAGGGCAGTTCTGCTCTGTCCTATAGGGTCACTATGAGTTGAAATTGACTCAAAGGCAACAGGTTTTTTTTTTTTTTTTTTAGGTCCAGAGGCATAAAAAGTGTCTGGTATACCATTAAATCAATAGTAACTAAAGAGTTAGCAAGGGTTAACCAGTCAGGAGCCCCAGGATGGGATCCTGCCCTGTCTTTCCCACCTCAGTAAATGGCACCACCAGCTACCTGGCACCTCAAGTCAGAAACCCAAGAGTGTCCTTCACTCCTTTCTCCCCATCACCTGCACATCAACTTCAACAGCAAGTCCTGTAGAGAACACCTTAAAAATACCCCATATCCTCACATCTCTCCCTTTCCACTGGCACCACGCTGGTCCAAGCCACCACCATGTCTCACCAGAATGGCTCCAATAGCTTCCTCACTGGTTTGCTTGCCCTAAGTCCTGTCCCATGCATTTTCTCTCCCTCCTTTTCTCTCTCCTTCCCTTCCTCCCCATCCCCTTCTTCCTCCTTCCTTCCTTCTTTTCTTTATGCTTTGCTTTACAGATTTTTAAAGGAAACAACATGTGCTGGATGTAGTAGAAGCCCAGGTAGCATCCCTCCTCTACAACACTGCTTCATTCTCCATAATAATGTCAGGATGTTTTTTACAAGTATACAATGTGTGTGTGTGTGTGTGTGTGTGTGTGTGTATGTGTGCAGTGTGTGTGGAAAGAGAGAGAGTCTCAAAAATACATGTAAGAAGAGTTCCAAAAGAACAAAATAGAATGTCAGTAAAACAATATTCAACTGAAGAGAGTTTTCCAAAATCAAAGAAAGACTTGGATCTTCAGACTGAAAGTGCACATTGAAGGTACAAACAGCATGAACAAGAATAAATCCATACCCAGACATCTTATAGTGAAACGGCAGAGTACCATGGACAGACAGAAAGAGTTTAAAGGCCACCTGAAAGGACCCTGGTGGCACAGTGGTTAAGAACTTGGCTGCTAACCGAAAGGTTGGCAGTTCAAATCCACCAGCCCCTCCGTGGAAACCCTATGGGGCAGTTCTACTCTGTCCTGTAGGGTCACTATGAGTCGAAATCGACTCAACGGCAATGGGTTTTTTTGAAGGGAAAAGATTAGCCACTAGGAATGACCATTGATTGGATGGAGAAAAGACTTCTAATCTGTCTGGAAATATTTACCGTAAAACACTATGGTAATACAGTATCTGCAATTCTCTCACGCAGTTGGTACTAAAATTCAACTTAGAATTCTATGCCCAACTAAATTTTTCAGACATAAGAAGTTTACTACCCACATACCCTTACTTTAAAACAAGGAAACAAACAAACAAAACCAACACAAAAAGCTACTACAGGATATACTTCAACCAGAAGAAAAGTGGATCCAGAGGGAAGAGGAGGAAGCGAAAAAAATGATGAACAAAATTATCTACAGAATATGTTTAATTTATCACTAGTTGTTTTAAAAGATCTATTTTTCCTGAATGAGGAAAAAATGGAACTAAAACAAGGAAGATGGGGAGAGGTGTTCCATGATATACCTAAGCATATTAGGGTCTTATCTTGTTTAAGAAGGGACTACAAAAAACACAAAATATCTTAAGAAATTTTATAGAAATGAATATAAGATTAAAAATTTAGAAATCACACACTTTTTTGAAATTTTTTTAAAAAAATGGGATAATAAAGTAGCAAACTTTTTGTTCTTCAACTTACTTTTCCTGTGATAAAAGTTGATATTGCTTAGTGCTAGCACATTCTCCTAACGTGAATATAATGGAGCTTACGCCGTGGTTCCTTGTTGAAGAGCGGAAAAATTCTTTCCAATTCTGGCTGTTATAAACCATACTTTAAGGAGCATCCTTGTACATATATTTTGAACATTTTGGAGACGCAGATTCGAATTGCATTCACAGGGAGGTTTGCGTGTGGAACACCACAGAGTAGGTGAGCATAAGTAGCCACCAACAACTGAAAGTCCTCAGTGATTTGTTGTTTTCTTCTCTAAATAAAACATGCATTCTGAGGAGGAAATTATATGCCCTACTCTGTCTTATGGAGCCCTGGTGGTGCAGTGGTTAAGAGCTTGGCTGCCAAACAAAAGATCAGCAGTTCAAATCCACCAGTTGCTCCTTGGAAACTCCATAGGGCAGTTCTACTCTGTCCTATAGGGTCACTATGAGTTGGAATCAACTCGGGGGCAACAGATTTATTTTATTTTTCTTTGTCTGTCCTACAGGGTCACTATGAGCTGTAATCGGCTCAACGGCAATGGGTGTTAGGGGCACTCATTAATTTCGATCCTTTCCAAGCATCTAGGCTCTGTGGCAATGGTTAGAAACCACAGTCTGCCAGTCGTATATAGTCTACACACAAATTTTGTTTTGCTCATTCAGTTTAATATTTTTGAAATTATTTGCCAACATACGAAACTATGAAGATTCCACATAGAAATTCAGACGGCCATTTTCCCTTGGAAATCCTGGAGACTCAGCAATGAGCACAGCCCTGGCCTTCCCTGAGAGCCACCAGCTGCTGGGCTGAGTGGGGTCACCCTTGAGGAGGACCTGCACAATCTTGTTGGCCTCAGCACCTGTTGGGTGATCTTCACCCACTTCTTACCAGCTGGGTCCTAGTAGCCATCTGAGTGTGTGAATGCGTTGGAGTCTATTGTATTCATAACTACTCTTGAGTATTTCCAAGCCTCATCTCTGGAAATAGTTACCATAAACATTGTGATAGTATCTGCCAGCCTCACTCTCTTTTTGGAAAGTAGCTCACCAACTCCATGGTCTTCAGGGATGTTCATCATTCCACAAAGGACCAGCTGCACTCTATTCCTCCACACCAGTCACTCTGTGTTCCACAGAGACTGAGGACTCCACATGTTCTCCTGGAGGTGGGAGAGACACTTTGCTTTGCTGACAATCACTGACTCACTTTGCTCAAATTTTTTTTGAGGGGGCATTAAAATTATTTAGTTATTTGAATAGGTAATATACTTATCTGGTTGAAAGATCAAAAAAATCATAAAAAGGTCTTCAGAGAACTTTCTCCCATCCTTTCTACCATCCACCCAATTCCTACTCCCCCAGGAAATAAATTCATATTGATTAGTTTTTTGTGTATCCTCCCGGATAATTTTGAATGCATCTACATACAAAAGCAACATACATTCCCCTTCCCTTCCGTCTTTAGCTCTTTTTTAAAAAACTTTTTTTTTCAACCATTCCTTTTACTATTACTTAAAATGTACATGTTGGAGAATTTTCCATATGGCTACGTGGAGGCCTCTTTCATTCTTTTTTATACAGTCATGAAGTTCCTATTTCAGGGATATTCACAATTTATTCAACCCAATCCCAGCTGGTGGTTGTTTCCAGATGTTTGCTATTGCAAACATTGCCACAACAAATAACTTTGCACATACTGACTAATCTAGACATCCTGTCAGCTAGCAACCCTCCTGCAGAATCTAAAGCAGTGCAAATTCCCCGTCCTTGTCCAATAAGTAAATCCCATCTTTTCTATTGATCATCTGTTTCTCCCCATTCCTAGAAACAAAACCACAGAATACCTAGATGCTCAAAGTCTAAACAACGTGGAGACATCAATGCCAAGCATCTCACAGATTAAAGAAAGAAAAATGATTTAGTCCACATCTCTCCTCATGGCGGTGTTACATAACGCGGGTCTGGGAGAGCAGGACAAATTAGATGATGGTTTTTTACGTCAGTTGTCCTTTGAATTATTAGCAGCATTATTATAGTACAATATGCACATAATTAGCAAACCTTCTGAATTTATTATATATACTTACTCTTGTTCTTTTTAATCACCCAGCACTCTAGTGGGAGGTAGTGTGGTGATTCCAGTGATGGCTAAATGTGTCAGATGATGACAAAAAGCTCTAACCTGCCACAGTGGAGGGAAGCAAAGTGTAGAAATGCCATAAGATTTTTCATCCTACCAGATGCACAAAATTTTCTCAATGTATTATTCATGCTATAACCATGGTACAAACAAAACATGATTTATTGAGTATTTGCATACAGCCTGTTAATGCTAGGCAATGAAGTGTATTTTAATATTTAATATAAGCTGTGAATTTTGAACTTTTTTTTTTTCAGGGAAGATCTTGTGGTTTTAAACTACACTGAATACAGTGGGTGACAAATGAGTCCCTCCGAGCATCCCTGGAGGCTGGTTGAGCCTGCTCAGAGTGCCCAGAATTCAGAAGGTGGGTGTAGCTTTGGTGTTCAAATTGTTGTGGTGTAGGGGGTCACACGGCTGTTATTTTGAGAAGTAAGCTGTTTGTGGACGCTCATCAGCTCACACAGACCAGGCATTCATGAGGTCAAGGGAACGAGCTCAGTTCCTGGAAGGGTCCTATGACCTCCATGGTGGACAGCTGTCTTTTTCTTGCCTAGTAAGCATTCTTGGTTGTTTTGGTACTAGCACATTCGTTTCCCATGGGATAATTGAATGTCTCCCATAGGACTGAGTTCATTCGGCCCAAGCTAGGTGACGGGAGACCTCCTATATCCATCTGGTTGGGTTAGATAATGCTGCCGGCACAAGCAACACAAAATTCTCAGTGGCTTCATCTAAGATAGTTTATTTCTTTCTCTTGTCACACGTCTATCCCAGGTCAAAAGGGGGGCTCTCCTCACTGTGGTTCCTCAACCCCAGCCCATGTAGGCTGCATTTCAATACTTGCTCCCACAATTGCAAAGCAGGGAAAGGAAAACTCTACAGGGTCTTGTCTCAGCATCAATATCCCGGGCTGTCACATGTCATTTCTGCTCTCACCTCATTGGCCAGAACAGGACACACAGACCCATCCAACCACAAAGGGTCAGGCAGTGCAATGGTTTCACAAGCGCCCAGGGCAGGGGAAGAAGAATGTTGGGTCAATAGCTCTAACGACTGACTGCCACATTTCCTTTCTGCATTTGGAACTGTGAGTAACAGGATAAAAAGAACAAGACTGTGTAGAATCCATTTATCTCAGAAAGATGCCAGAACCACACTCTAGAGCAGCCCATGCTGTTGAAATGCCCCAGTGCTGCCCTTCCCTCTAAACCCTCAAGTGTCTTGATCTCCCCCCAATGGGTTCCCTTTATACCTGAGCAAGCCAGAGTCAGCTCCGGTTTCTCTCAACCAAAGAACCTTAATGTACCCAGCTATAACAGTGCTGTGATACCAGCTGCCACTTTGCAAACCTGGCTCCTTGATTGACAAGCAAAGGGGAAGACATGGCTTAGTGTGGCCCTTCCCACCTGCAAGAGGAGCGGTCACGGCACTACTGAACAGGGAGAACACGTGGGAGTGTGGGGTTTGCCTACACGTGGGAGTGTGGGGCAGCCATTCAGATCAATCCAAACCGCCCACCATCTACCTCCCACCATTGCTGAGGAAATAACCTTCAGACACAGGGAGCTCCTGGCACAGATCCTGCTACGAAAACCGAATACTATTTGAGCCAAAGTGATCTCAGAGGTGATCTTGTCTGATGCCCGCATTTTACTGGCAAGGTCACATGGTTATTTAGTAGCAGGATCCCTAACTTAGATCTCAGGAGGGTGTATCTAAGAGGAAAGCAGAAAGTCAAAGAAGTCAGACATCTGAGCATACCTGGCCTGCCTGGTTCCCCGGGCCGAGGTCCTTCCATGGCCCCTTGTTCTCTACTCTGGCTTGAGCTGGTCCTACTTCACCTCTTTCTTTCCTCAAAGAAGACTCCATATGCAGGCAAGAAGTCCAGTGCACCTCTAAATCTACCAGAGACAGGCTCTTTCCATCTGATGCCAATGAGAATTGTTAGGAAAATCACAAACAAATTATTCATCAGCTTTAGGAGTGACAGGTCAAAGATTTGGTGGCTAAATCTCTGTTCAAGTTAGATTTTAGAACTTAGCCCTAAGGCGCAAGAGGAATTTTCTCCCCACCAAGGTCTGAGGTTTGCATATCAACCAAAAACATATTTCAGGTTGCAGGATACGAAAAGTAATTCACATACACATGTGCACACATTTCAACACATTAGTCAACAAAAATAATGTACTAGTCCTTGATATTAACAAATAATGGGAAATATAGATTTCTCTCTGCATCTTCTGAGACTGGAACAGCAAGGATCCTCTACGACAAAATTAATCACCATGTTAAAACTCATGACTGCTTTTGATAACATAAATCCCATTGCAGCCCCTTTCCCCAGAAGGTCACACCCCATGTGGACCATAGAATCTTCTGAGTTTCCCCAAAAACTAAGATGATTTTGTGATGCTTTATTTTCTGTAATTTAAATTATTGTGCATTTTTAGAATTTGAGAAATATAAAATTATAATGTTAAGTATGTTTTTTAAAACTTTCCCCTTTGAAGATCTTGGTACCACTGAGTTTCAGAAATAACCTGAATGTGCTTGAGAAAAGCCAACTTCCAAATAACCCAAAAAACAAACCCATTGCCACTGAGTCGATTCCAAATCATAGCGACCCTATTGGACAGAGTAGACCTTCCCCATAGGGTTTCCAATGAGTGGCTGTTGAATTCGAACTGCCAATCTTTTTGGTTAGCAGCTTGAGCTCTTAATTACTGTGCCACCAGAGTTCCGACTTCCAAATAGGAAGGTGAAATATCCTGAAACTAGGGGAGTTGAGAAAGTACAACCTGAAACTTTAAAAAATATATATATGTTTTAAGGACATCATCAAGAAAGTGAAAAGACAACCCAGGAGGTGGGAGAAAATATTTGCAAATCATATATCTGATCAAGGTCTTATATCCAGAATCTATAAAGAACTCTTACAACTTAACAGTGAAAAGACAAACAACCCAAATTTAAAATGAGCAAAGAGTTTGAATAAATATTTCTTCAAAGAAATATTTACAAATGGACAAAAAAGCCATGAAAAGATGCTAAACATCATTAGTCATGAAGGAAATACCAATCAAAACCACAGTGAGATATCACTTCACACTCGCTAGGATGGTTGAAATGAAAAAGACAATAACAAGTGGTGGCAAAGATGTAGAGAAATTGAAACCCTCACACATTACTGGTGGAATTGTAAAATGAGGCAGCCCCTTTAGAAACCCCAGTTTGGCAAATTCTTAAAAAGTTGAACAGAGTTACAATATGATCTGGCCATTCCAGAATTACGCTTTCCAGAATTAAAAATGTATGTCCACACAAAAACCTGTACATAAATGTTCATAGAAATGTTATTCAGAATAGCTGAAAAGTGGAAACAACTCAAATGCCCGTTGACTGATGAATGGGTAAACAAAATGTGATCTATACATACAATGGATTCATTTATAAAAAAAAGAATGATGTACTAATAACATGCTCCAATATGGAAGAAACTTGAAAATATTATGCCAAATGAAAGAAGTCTCAAAAGGCCACATATTATAAGATTTTGTTAATATGAAATGTCCAGAATAGGCAAACCCACAGAGACAGAAAGTAAATTAGCAGTTGCCAGGGACTGGGGGGAGAAAGGAAGGGGGACTGACTGCTAATAGGGACAAAATTTTGTTTCAAAATGATTAAAATGTTCTGGAATTATTTAGTGGTGATGATTACATAACTTCGTTATTATACTAAAAACCACTGATTTGTGCACTTTAAAATGGTGGAGTTTATGGTATATGACCTATACCTCAAAGAATGAATCTGTTATTTAAAATAATTACATCAGGAGGTGGGACCAAGATAATGGAGTAGTCAGATGCTTTCTGTGGTCCCTCTTACAACAAAGACCCCAAAAAAACAAGTAAATCGATTATATATGACAATCTAGGAGCCCTGAACATAAAGATGAAGTTGAGGAGTTGGACTGAGTGACAGGGGGAGGGAGAGACAGTTCAGAAGCAGTGAGGATTTGCCAGACCTGACCTGGCCAGCACCCTGAAGGTTGGATCAGCCAGGGCAAGGGCTGAGGCAACCAGTAGCACTTGGGACACATTTTCCACACTGGAACAAACCAAGAGGTGGAGAATCTGCACAAGCCTACAGAACCAGGGAGAAGCAGTGCTGAATCTGTGAAAGTTAACTGCAAGCGTCTAACCTACTGCACGGGATCAAAAAAAAAAAAAACCCTTCCCCTCTGGGAAGTACCTCTCTCCCATTCACCCTCTCCCTCCCCACTCTGCTTTGGTCCCAGTCCCTCTTCAGCAACTTCCATGCCCCTTGGGCTGGAAGTGGGACCTGTTGAGCACCCCAAGCCATTCTCCTGGCTTTGGAGAGGGAAAAAATTAACAAACAGGAGAAAATAATCTGCCAGCTCCCCTAAGCTGAGAACTCAGGGCAGGCACAACCCCTTTGCCTAGGCACAGGCATAAGGTGTCCAGGGACTTTGAATGTCTTTCACCCCTGCCTAGACTGGTGTAGGCCCATTTCAACAGCGTAGGCCCTTATTAGCATAGTACAACAGGGTGAATACCTGAAGCCTATTTTCAACTGCAACAGTTAAGAGGGAGTGGCAGATTTGTGACATTTGACACTGTTCTGCCCATTAAGCAAGGTCCTCACCTACCCACATCAGGGGGCCTGAGGACTGGTGGCTCCATTCACTCAACCTAACCACCCACTATAAGGGTCTGAGAATAAGTGGTGCCTCCCCGTCCTTACAGCCAACAGCACTGGGTGTCCAAAGTCTGGCTGCAAAACCCACCCATCTACAGGCTCTAGGGAACGTGGACATGCCTTCCACCTAGGCACTCAGGGGCAGCCATCAGTCCTCTACCTTGCTAAGCACATAATCCCCTACTGCAGCCAGATACCTGTGCCTACTCCAATCACCCCTATGTAGCCCTGCCCATATAGGACTGTAGGTGAGAGCCTGCACCACGTAGTTGGTGACCAACGACCTGGACACCTGAGCTGAATCCACACAAGAAAAGTAAATGTGCTCCTGGGCTCACATACCTAGTAACAGTTCTAACTACCTGGTGACAGGACATAAGAGCTTCAAAGACACCAATAATCAATGTAGCTCACACGACTAGCCTATTTGGGCATATCAAAACAAAACAGAGCAAGAAGCTAGGACACAGTAAGCAAACAAAATAAATAAATATACTAACTTATTGATGGCTTGGAGACAACAGTCAATATCAAATCATATAAAGAGGCAGATCATGATGGCTTCAGCAAGTGACTAAAACAAAGAACCAAGAAACCTTCTGGAGGAAGAGAACTTCTTGGAAATACCAGAGGTAGAATTCAAAATATTAATATACAGAGCTCTTCAAGATATCAGGAAGGAGATCAGTCAGAACACAGAACAAGCCAAGGAACACACAGACAAAGCAACAGAGGAACTTCAGACGGTTATACAAGAGCACAACGACAAATTTAACAGGCTGCAAGAATCCATAGAGAGACAGCAATTAGAAATCCAAAAGATTAACAATCAAATTTCAGAATTAGACAACTCAATCGAAAGTCATAGGAGCAGAACTGAAGCAATGGAAGTCAGAATTAGTAAGACTGAAGAGAAAGCTCTTGACACCAATTTATTTGAGGAAAAATCAGATAAAGAATTTAAAAAAATGAAGAAACCTGAAGAATTATGTGGGACTCTATCAAGAGGAATAGCCTACGCATGATTGGAGTACCAGAACAAGCAGGGATAACAGAAAATACAGAGAGAATTGGTGAAGATTTATTGGCAGAAAACTTCCCTGATAGCGTGAAAAATGAGAAGATATCTATCCAAGAAGCTCATTGAACCCCACAGAGGATAGATCTGAAAAGAAAGTCACGAAGACGTATTGTAATCAAACTTGCCAAAACCAAAGATAAAGAGAGAATTTTAAGAGTGACGAGGGATAAACGAAAAGTCATCTACAAAGGAGAGTCAATAAGACTAAGTTCAGACTAGTCAGCAGAAATGTTGTAGGCAAGAAGGCAATGGAATGACATATATAAAGCCTTGAAGGAACAAAATTGCCAGCCCAGAATTATATAGCCAGCAAAACTGTCTCTCAGATATGATGGCGAAATTAGGGCATTTCCAGACAAACAGAAGTTCAGAGAATTTGTAAAAAGCAAACGAAAATAACAAGAAATACTAAAGGGAGTCCTCCGGTTGGAAAATCAGTAACATCAGATAACAACCCAAGACTAGAACACAGGACAGAGCAACCAGATATCAACCCAGATAGAAAAGTCACAAAAATAAATCAAAGCTAAAACACTGAAAATAAGGAAACAGAGACATCAATATGTAAAATAATTACATTAAAAAGAAAAGGAGGAGGAGAAGGAGGAAGGGGAGAGAGAGCGAGAAAGGAAGGAAGGAAAGAAGAGAGAAAGGAAGGAAGGAAAGAAAAGAGAAAGGCAGAAAGGAAAGGAGGGAGGGAGGGAGGAAGGGAAAGGCAAAAAGAGACAATGCTCTTGTTACTTTGAATCTCAAATAGAAGTATTGATTTTAATATATTCTTGCAGAGATACTTCATGCCCAAGCCCCACAAAGATTTGCTTCCTGTGTGGGAGGACAGATCAGGAGATATCCCCTGGGTCTGTCGGATGCCTGGTGAAATCTGAATTTCAGTTAAACAACAATTAACTTTTTAGTATAAGTATGTTTATTTTCTGCAGGACTTCACAGACATAAAATGCTAACGTGTACTGCAAATTCCTTAAAGGGGTACGGTCTGCAGCATTTTCTTACTTTTCTGGACTTTAGGGATAGGGTTGCCATTTAAGCAAGTAAAAACACAGGACATCCTGAAAGTTGAATTTAAAAAAACTATTTATTTGGTATAAGTATACCCTAGATGAATATACCCTAAGTGGACAATGAATAAGGAAGACCAAAGAAGAATTGACGCCTTTGAATTATGCTGTTGGCGAAGAATATTGACTATACTGTGGACTGCCAGAAGAATGAACAAATCTGTCTTGGAAGAAGTACAGCCAGAATGCTGCTTAGAAGCATTTGTCTCACTTACTTTAGACATGTTATCAGGAGGGACCAGTCCCTGGAGAAGGACATCATGCTTGGTAAAGTAGAAGATCAGTGAAAAAGAGGAAGACCCTCAACAAGATGGATTGACACAATGGCTCAAAAGTAGCAACAATTCTGAGAATGGCACAGGACTGGGCAGCGTTTCTTTCTGTTGTACGTGGGGTCTACGAGTTGGAACCGACTCGATGGCACCTAACGACAGCAACAACATCCCCTAAATAGTGCCTGGGACATACTTACATAGAAAAAACTACTTCTTGTTTATCTGAAATTCAAACTTCACCAGATATTGTGTATTTTATCTGGCAGCCATACTTATGGGGCTTGTTATTTGTAGACCCCAGGCCTCATTGCCAAAGATGAGGGTTTGGGCAGGTATGGGGTAGAAGCAAGGGTCGCTCGGTAGCGCAAATGATTTGCACTTGACTATTAGCCTAAAGGTTGGCAGCTTGAACCCACCCAGTGGCCCCCCGGAAGAAAGACCTGGCAATCTGCCTCCATAAAGATTGTTGTTGTTGTCAGCTGCCATCAAGTCAGTAAAGACTACAGCCAAGAAAACCCTACAGAGCACTTGTGGTCCGTAACATACGGTGTCACGACGAGACGGAACGGACTCAGAGGCAACGAGGTTTTGTTTCGTTTGTTTATCTTGTTTTTTCGTTCTTGTTTTTAGAGCAGAGGCTCGGAATGACATTTGGAAGAAAGGCCCCCAGGTGGGTGGGACTGATTTGTCTAGGAGTAATGAAATGGAAGGGGGGCTGTGTGCGTGTGTGTGTGTGCGTGTGTGTGTGTGTGTGAGTGTGTGTGTGAGTGTGTGTGTGAGTGTGTGTGTGTGCACGCGCGCGTGAGTGTGTGTGAGTGTGTGTGTGAGTGTGTGTGTGAGTGTGTGTGTGTGAGTGTGTGTGTGCGCGTGAGTGTGTGTGTGCGCGTGAGTGTGTGTGCGTGTCTGTGTGTGTGTGAGTGTGCGTGTGTGTGTGTGTGCGTGAGTGTGTGTGTGTGTGTGTGAGTGTGTGTTTCTCGGGGAGAGGGGTGTCACGTGGGAGGTTGCCCAGAAATCCACAGCTCTGGTCCACACCCCTCATCTACTTTAAAAGTACTGAAACTCGGGCTCCTATTCCCAACATTTATTCCACGCAGACACCAGCTTGATGCATCTTTTACTAGGCTGTTTGACAGTGCCAAACGGCTACCCACAAAGTACACGCTCGTAACAGAAAGACAAGCCCCATCTACCATTCTGTAGCTTAGAAATGCACAAGTTATACAACATCTGGAATCCACCCAAGAAAAAAAATGCCAGCCTACAAATCTAGCATGCTGGAGGCAGAAACCGCGTGCTCAGAATCATTACAATCACATTTCACTTTGCCACAAATGCCGTCAGTCCCCCTGCCCACGGCCAGCTAGGCTCCCTGGGAGAGATGCATTTCCTGGGCTGAGCCAAGGGGCCACACAGCTCTTGGTTAGTCCCTGTCCAGGCTTAATACCTAATCACCGTGCTCAGACGGCCTCTCGACACGCCTCCCCAGCACCCCGCAGTTCCAGCCACCACGGTGATAGGATTTAAAAGATGAGGACAAAACAGGAATCACTTTTGTTTTCCAGTGCTGGGTTCCTTGGAACTTTCTCCTTCAGCAAGATTGCGGAAGAAGTTCTTGCACTTTCTACTGAAGCCTCCTGCAAGAATGAGACAATGTGCTAAGCATTTAAAAATAAATTAAGCTCCCCGTTTGAGCAGGCAGGGCGCGTGCTGTCTGGTCTTTGTTTTACACCTGTGATGAATTTAACCGCTCCTCTCCAGTGCCCAGTACTAAAAGCCAGCCCCTGAGGAGCACGCTCCAAGCTACAGTCACACTGGATCCCAGAAGGGACGGGCTCATTTAGAGCCCCAGATGAAAAACTCAGCTCCAGATGGGGCGGTCCAGCGCTCCAGGCCTGTCCCAGAGTTCCTTGGGTGGACTGGCTCCTTCTGGCCCCCTCCATGGTCCAGTGCAAAGACTTTCCATAACTATGATCATGGCCATTGGGAGGAACCCAGATGGGACCCACTGCTTCCCCTGTCTGCTTTTGGAGTTGCCGCTTACCAGGCAGGCAGGACGGAAAGGGAGAAAGAGAGAAAGGAAAGGAGAGGCGGGGGGGGGGGTGGGGGGCAGGAAAAAGAAAGGAGAGAAAGACCAGGGGGAAAAGTAAGGGAGTAATGAAGAGGAACAGGAGCCCTGGTGGTACAGTGGTTAAAGCACTCGGCTGTTAACCAAAAGGTTGGCGGTCTACTTCCATAAAGATTTCAGCCCTAGAAATCCCCCAGGGCAGTTCTACTCTGACCTATAGGGTCACTGTGAGTCGGAATCCACTGGACACCAATGGGCAATGATGGTAAGAGGGAAGGAGACCGCCGAAAGAGAAGAGGATAATGAGAATTTAAAGTCCTCATCAACTCGCCCTGAATTCCAGGTGGGGCTTCTGGAAGCTGCGACCATATTTTATAAATTCAGTCATTTAACAAATGCTCTGTCGGGGGCACTGTTCTAGGGGCTGAATGCAGTGGTTCACATTCTAACAAGGTGAGGCCAACAACAGACAAATCAACAAAGAAGACCATTTCAGGCCGCCATGTGCTGGGCAGGACACAGCATGGTGAGGTGATGGTCGGTGGGGGGGGGGATTTTAAGCAGGGGGACAGGAAGGCCACTTTGGGGAGGCCCCACTGAGCGGAGAGTAGAATGCTGAAGGGCCAGCTATGCCTGGGAGGTGAGCGAGGCAGGAGAGGGGGACTGCACGCACAGTCCCCAGGAGCTGATTTGGCTTGGCAGGGAAAGACAAGGGGACAAAGGCCGGTGCTGGGGGGGTGTCATGAGCGAGAGGACATGCAGGGCAGGACAGGGGACAAAGGTCAGTGCTGCTGGGGGGTGATGAGCGAGAGGACACGCAGGGCAGGAGCCAGGTCATGCGTGGCCTTGTCGGTGCTGACGAGGAGTTTGGATTGCATTAACTCAGGACAGAATATGAAAATTGCCTCTGTGATCAGACATGTGGATGGCCTGTCTTGACAGGAGAACAGCGGGTCTGACCTGGTTGTAAAATGAGTCCACCGTCCAGGGTTTGCCTCCACAGCTGCCGTGGACCAGAGGAGAGTGACTCTGTGTGGCCTGAGGAGGGTCTGCCCCCTGAGTGCCATCATGGAAACGTGCATGCTTCTGCCTCGGGGGGGGGGGATCTGAGACTCAGGTCGTCATCGTCAGCGGCCCTCACGGACCTCACACACAACAAAATGAAACTCTATGGTCCAGGGCCGTCCCCGTGATTGGTTGCCCATCAGCCCATTGTATCCATAGGGTTTTCACTGGCTGATTTTTGGAAGTGGTTCACCAGGCCTTTCTTCCTAGTCTAAGTTCAGAAGCTCCACTGAAACCTATTCAGCATCATAGCAACACGCAAGCCTCCACTGACAGACGGTGGTGGCCGCACATGAGGTGCACTGGCCGGAAATCGAACCCGGGTCTCCTGTAAGGGTGGCGAGAACTCTACCACTGAGCCACTCCTGCCCCCAAGGCTTGCGTTACGGAAGATGAAATCTGTACCTGTCACTGCTGACTGGCTGCTCAGGCAAGGCTTCAGAGATGGGAAAAGGGGAGTCCGTTCCTATTGGGGTCACTGTGATTGGACCCGATTCTGAAATCCTTCAGCTATGGACCACCAGGCCTTACTCCGAGGGACCCCGTCCCAGGACCAACCCACAGGAGGCTGATTGAAACACCAGATGCCAATTGATTCACAGGCCATGACAAAAACGGTGAGTGCAGAGAAGACCAGGGTGCTGTTGGCTAGTGTCCTGGACTCCCCGCCCGCTCTAAGACTCGCTAGGAAACCCTGGGGAAGAGGAAGGCCACCCAACAGGCCCAGACCAGTGCAAGGCGCTGGCAGCCTCATGCGTTTCGGTCAGTTCCAAATGGGGGACAGTCAGCCCCCACCCCGGGAGCTCATCTCGGTGGTCTCCGTTCCTGGATGATGTCAGTGCTTAACACACATCTATGAACCAGTCACCACCAGTACCTTCTTCTCCTAGAAAGTATGTCCTGATGGGGAAAACCCTGAATTTGGGGTCAAACGACTTGGGACTTTCTTTGAGCTTCGCCACATAGTAGGCGAGTGACTTCAGACAGATCACTCACTTTCTCTGAGCCTCGTCTCCTTCCCTGCAGATTCAGTCTAACAGTGGCCTCACGGGACCGCGGGTAAGGATTAAACTCACGGACTTCCAGCACCAAATGCAGTGCCTATTTCAGTAAGGAGTGTTCCCTAAATAGCTTGCATGTTATTATGACGCTGGCAGCTATGCCACCAGTATTTTAAATACCAGTAGGGTCATCCATGGTAGACAGATTTCAGCAGAGCTTCTAGACTAAGACAGACTAGGAAGAAAGGCCTGGTGGCCATCTGCTTCCAAAAATTAGTCAATGAAAACCTCATGGATCACAACAGAATATTCTCCATACAGTGCTGGAAGACGAGCCCCTAGGCTGGGCCACGATGGACTTGCGCATGCCAATGGTGAGTCCGGTGCGGGACCAGGCAATGTTTCGTTCTGTTGAGCATGGAGTCGCCAAGAGTGGGAGCTGCCTTGACAGCAACTACCAACAGCAACGAGTAGCTGCAGTTTCCTGCTTCCAATTGGTGCCAGATTTGGGGACCTCTGACACCACCCAGATGTGGTTGCTCTAGGGTGCTGGGGATGAAACCAAGGGAACGAATGTACAGGAAGTTTCCTACATAGGAATCTGATTGCCACAGTCCTCTCTGGAGGCCAGGCAGAGGGCAGTTTACTGTTTCTAAGGATCCGGGACGTGCAGACACAAAGCCACTTCCCCAGCAGGATTTATGAGCCCAGCAGGCCCGTGGTCGAGACAGGCAGCTCATTCCGGGAAGTGAAGCGTCAAGTGCAGTGCTGTGGAATTCTTTGGGTGCCCATTGGCAGAGTTCCACCGCCATGCTGGCTCTCGGCCTTACTTTCCTTGTCAAAACATTGACTCTCCTCTGCAGCCCTTAACAAGGCAAGAACTGGGCGATGCAGATGAGTAATGCATCTCTTAACACCTAGGTGTGAAAAGATGAGACGTCTCAGACTCTGGCTCTGCTGGAGTTTGGGGGCAGTAATAGGACACTGAACTCATTTGCTCTCTGTCACACCAGGAGAGTTTTATGGCTTTTCAGGCTGGCTAAAGGCTTTCCCCCGATGACTCAAGCTTCTGGAGCTGAGATGTCTAACGCCATGCTCAGGACAAGGGAGGAGACACATGGACATCCCCATCGCACTAGCCACACTAGAAACAGGAGCAAGAAAGGGAAGGTTAGCAAAGTTCTGCAGAACCGTTCAGAACCAGCGGGCAGCTGGCAGACCCTGGTCCGGCACCCCTCGTTACCGCTGAAGGCCGTGAACACTCAGTGGTTGAGTACCTGTCCTAGTTTGGGTCCCCCTGAAAGCAGGCTCTAAGCCAAAGACTTGGGTGCTGACAGTTTATCTAAGAGGTGATCCCAGGAGAAGCAGAGAAGAAGGGTGCACTCTTGAGGTGGTCACCACTGTGGGCAATGAAGGCCCAGTCCTGCTGGGATCTCCTGGAGACCTGGGTAGAGTGGACCTCAGAACGGCCCCACTGCAGGGCAGGCGATTGGGGCCCGATCCTCTATACCTGTCTTCTGTTGGGTATTGGTCACCCCCGTATGTGTTAACTCTCTCGTGTTTCCAGGCTCTGCCTGTGCACGGGCTGATCATGCCCCATAGCTTCACTCAGAAAAGCAGAGACTCCACGGAGCCTGCCTGAGGTGGGAGCACGGCAGTGTACGCGGTGTTCACCACAGCGGAGCAATGAGAGGCGGGCCTGGGGGGTGGCCCCGGACGCCGGAATCTCCCGTGCTCAGCAACCACCTAAGCGCTAGATGGGCGAAGAGGACAATGGAGAGTAATACTGGCACAGCTCCACCAGCTTCTAGGAGAATTTGAAATAGACAGCTGACCCTCTGGGCCCTCGCTCAGCAGCCCAAGTTATAACTGAGTAACAAGAAGGGAAGATGCTGCCATTTAAGACAAAAATTGACTGCAGCAACTACAGCACTCTAAGGGATAGGCCCAGTTCTTCTTAGGGGTAAATGGCTTGTTTTTGTTTAGAGAAATACTTCTGAGGATCTTTTCATGGGAAGCACAGTGGGAAGGAGAAAGAGGGAGAGCTAAGCTCCGTTGTAACCTGAATTTTTGTCTTACTGGTTTGAAGAGGCCTGGGGATGGGAAGAAGAGGAGATGGAGCTAGCCGGGGAGACAGAGAGGGCTCAGGTCAGCTGGCAGAGTGGGCGCCGCCTGGGGAGAAAGCCAGCTGGGGGACATTCCCTGCCGAGGAGACAGGCAGGGAGCATCGCACAGTGACAGCTAATGAAGTACCCATTTCACGTTCTGCTCCCATTCTGTGATATGCTGACATCCCTCTCTGTATCCCGAAATCTTCAGCATGAAACACCTTAGCCTCTTGTTCATAGTACTTCAGAGAACAAAGAAAGAACATTTGGCATGATCTGGTGGCGCAGAGGTTAAAGCGATCGACTGCTAACCGAAATGTTGGTGGTTCGAAACCACCAGCAGCTCCGCGGGAGAAAGATGTGGCAGTCTGCTTCCATAGAGATTTACAGCCTTGGAAACCCTATGGGGTTGCTATGAATCGAATCAACGGCAGTGGGTTAAGATAAAGAGAGAGGCAGTGCTGGTTCAATGGTAGAATTCTCACGTTCCGTATGGGAGACCTGGGTTCGATTCCTGGCCAGTGTACCTCATGTGCGGCCACCACCCGTCTGTCCGTGGAGGCTTGCGTGTTGCTATGGTGCTGAACAGGTTTCAGCAGAGCTTCCAGACTAAGAGGGCCTAGGAAGAAAGTCTTGGCAATCTATTTCCAAAAATCAGCCAGTGAAAACCCTATGGCTCGAAATGGTCCAATCCTCAACTGATCATGGGGATGGTGCAAGACTGGGCAGCATTTCATTCTGTTGGGGGTGGGGTCACCATGAGTCAGGCGCCCACTCAACAGCAGCTAACCACAACGAAAGACAGAGAGAGGACAAGAGCCACGGGACAGAGGTACAGTGGGGACCATGAGCTTAGCAGAGACAAGGGTCCAGGGACGCTGTTTCCCTAAGAATCCTCAGAGGGGCTGGGAAGGCACCAGACATCTCAGAGGATGGGGAAAAGGGACTTGAATTGGTCTGTCTGAAATAAAACCATGACCCCATAAGCCTGAAGAACATGGGACTCTCTGGGCTGTAATCCCAGTCAGTTTGACACCCAGCTACCATTGCAAACACCCCTCTGGGCCAGGCCCCGTGCTGGGCAGCAGGAGCTCAGAGGCTGCCAGGTGTGGCCCCTGCCCTCAGGTAGGTCCAATGACCTAGGTGCCTGAGTTGTCAGCAACCATCCTAGCCAAGCAATGCCCTGGGGGACGGAGGGAGGCTCCATGAACTCTGACCAGTGAGATCACAAAGACCCAGAGAAGCGGGGCAAGAGAAAGAGCACCAACCTTAATAATGAGGAAATATACCGATAGATGGAGAGTGGGACGGAAGAAACTGTGATCAAAGGCAAGAGAGTGCCACCTGGAATGGACATTCCTTTACGGGGTGCCCCCAGGTCACCAATGACACAACAGTGTCACCTTCTGAATCCATCAAGGGCCTGGCAGCAACCAGAAGGTACACTCACAGTCCTTGAGGAGCAGTTTAATGAAGGGACTACTCACCAGGGGGTGGGGATGGTTAAGAGCTAAGGGACGACAAGGGCCATGGCCAAGAGCCTGAGCCATCAACTGTGAGTCACCACTGCTCCAGCCTGCAGGAGCGGGGTGCTATGACAAGGCCACTCCAAAAGAGCTGTGGTTTCCATAGGGAAGCACACCCCCTGCCATACTGGGCCAGCGGGGAGGGAGCAGAGGCAATACGTATCCTGCTCTCTCTCCAGTCCCCTCTGGTGCTGCCACTGATCAAGCCAGCTGGAAGCCAGAGGGCACAAAAGCCTGGTTCGCACAGTCTGACAGATGGAGGCAGCGGTGAGGTCTGGCTCCAGAGAAGCTTATAGAGCTCTCCAGCCCACTTGCTAACAAACAGCCTTTCCTCTCCAAGCTACCCAAAGCACTAGGCCCAGGCACTGAGGGGCCGTCCTCGTTTAGAGAGGAGGTCAGCACAATTGTTGACTCAGAAACGTTGCCTCTCGCTGCCTCCTGCCTCTAAGCCCTTTGCATGACGCTTGAAACGCTATCTAGACTATGCAGGAAAGCTCATAAAAGACCAGACTGCACTCGTAGACAGAAAACGAGGACTGTGACGTGCTCAGATCCCAGGAAGCCTAGCATTTTAGAAGTCAATAGAAATGTTCTAAAATCGATTGGACTTTATATTGGACGCTGGCACACAGCTCTCCAGCTGGGAGGCAGTGCTCAAGGTCTTGTTAGCAACCCAGGAAGCTCCATCGCACCCAGAGGAAGCTCAGGGCTTATCCCAGCCAGGTTCCCCCAGAGGCCAACTCCAGGGTGGTGATTTGTGCGCAGGTGATTTATCAAGGCAGGAGACACCGGTAAGGGGTAGGGAAAGGAGGGCAGGGAAGGGGAAAAAGTCAAGCAGGCTGCAATTTCAGAGCAAGTCCTTACCTCAGCCTGATCCCAGGGGGAGTTATACCTCAGAGTTTATCCTGCCTGGAGGTAAAGATGTCAGGCTTTCCTACCACCGCCTCAGTCAGTCATTGGCCACAGGCCTGGGGACCAGCTGCCGCCGAGTCAGTTCTGACCCATGGTGACTCTGTATGTGTCAGAGTAGAGCTGTGCTCCAGAGGGTTTTCAATGGCTGTAATCTTTTGAAAGCAGATCACCAAGCCTTTCTTCCAAGGTGCTTCTGGGTGGACTCCAACAGCCACCCTTTTGGTTAGTAGCTGAGCACTTAACAGCTTGTGCCACCCGGAGACTCCAGGCCTGGGAAGGAGGGTGCTGACGCAACCGGGCACTGCTGGCGCCTTTGCACTCGCAGCTGAAGTGCTTGTAGCAGGCCAGGGGAATCCTCAGAAGGTTGTAGGTGCAGGCCATCTGAAGCCAAGCACCCATAAGCTGGAGGGTGGGTACACAAAACTGGTAAGAGTGACCCCAGGGGGTCTCAGTGGGCCCCGGTTGTGGTCCTGAACGGGTTTTTCCATGCAATGATGAGGAAGTGCCAAGAGATCTGAACTTCTACATCTCTGTGTCCTTTGTAGGTATGGGACATTAGTCAATATCTTAGTCATCTAGTGCTGCTATAACAGAAATACCACAAGTGGATAGCTTTAACAAACGGAAATTTATTCTCTCACAGTCTAGGAGGCTAGAAGTCCAAATTCAGGGCACCAGCTCCAGGAGAAGCCTTTCTCTCTCTGTCGGCTCTGGGGTAAGGTTCTTGTCATCAATCTTTCCCCGGTCTGGGAGCTTCTCCGCACAGGGACTCCAGGTCCAAAGGACACGCTCTGCTCCCGGTGCTTCTTTCTTGGTGGTATGAGGTCCCTCCTCTTCTCTGCTCCCTTCTCTCTTTTATATCTCAAAAGAGATTGACTCAAGATACAACCTAACCCTGTAGACTAAATCCTGCCTCATTAACATAACTGCCTCTGCCTCTAATCCTGCCTCATTAACATCATAGAGGTTAGGATTTGCAACACATGGGATAATCATATCAGATCACAAAATGGTGGACAATCACACAACACTGGGAATCACGACCTAGCCAAGCTGATATATGTTTTTGGGGACACGATTCAATCCATAACAGTCAAGGACTTAACAAGTCTGGGCTTTAGCTTTCTCTTCTGTCAAATGGGGACCTACAGTCTCTGCTTTACCTACCTGTGGGGTGACGGTAGATATCAAATGTAAAAGGACCTTGAAAGGTTGAAGACACGTGTTTGTGGCTTGTCAGGAGGCAGCATCAGAAGGTGCTGTGGGCGCCAGGAGCCCATCTTCTTTGACTACAAGACAGCCCATGTCTGGAATTTGTCTTAGTGACTCATCTCACCCCACCCCACCCCCACCACCGCTCAGAAGAGGTTACCAGAAGGATTTTGTTATAACGCAATCTGACTCAACAATCACTCAAAAATGCACACAAGAATCAGTCGAATATTTGCTGAATTAAAAAAATAATAATTACCTGGCAGGGTCTTCCTAAAATATAAAGTCACTTCTTGAATTTCTAAAGACTGATGAAATCCACAAAAACCCATCTTCGTGAGAATTCTACCAGAAGCAGACAGAAGTTTGCACTAAGAAAATGTACAGCTGCACCCCAATAGCAGGGTGACAGCTACCTCACTTCAAAGCCGAGGTGGGGTCCCAGCCCTGCAGTCCCCGATTCACTGGTGCTGATTTCACTCTGCCAACTGATGTCCTCCCGAGAGCCAGGTCACTGAGGGGCGGGCGATCGATGACCTTGGGGAGCACTGCGGGGTGATTGCAAAGTCCAAGGCTGCCTCCAGGAACGGTTGGTGCATATAGGCAACTCTGACCCAAGGTGAGCCTTCAAAACCGTGAACAATGAGGGAGATTTGCAGGCTCAGCAGTGAGAACCAGAGGTACTCAGGCTCCAGTTGCCAGCAGCCCACTAATGACTACGATCAGAAGGACAGACGTCCACCACCTTATCGATGGGACCAGGTAAATCCCAGGATGTGGTGCAGCCTGGAGTGGACCGTGCAGAGACTGGCAGGACCCCCACCCCGACCCCGCCGCTCGCTTCTGCATGTTGGCAATGCAACAGAAAGGGAATGCATGCATTTCTACTTCACTCATCACGTGGGAGACCTGGCCGTGTTAAACTGCAGATTTACTGGAGCCAGTCCTGGATATTGCCTACTCCTTAAAATGAATTGTTACCAAAATGTTCAGAGAACTCCATAGATTAAGTGTATTGACTATGTTTCTTCTTTAAGTAATAGTTAAGGGCAATAACAGTGACGGAGCAGCGGGTAGATGTTTTCCACCCGTCATTAGTAACAGCCTCTCAGCTCACCGATGGATGACATGGCCGCGTTGGAGAACCAGCAGCACACATTCTGTGCTGGGGAGCCGGTGCTGGGTGGGCCTGCAAGGCACTGGAGGTGAGAGGAGCCTGCCGGCTGGTGGATGAGGAGGGCCTGGAAGAAACAACAGCGTGAAGATGAGGACCATACTTCCCTTCCTCTTCCGGCTCCTGGTGGAGTGGCAGGCGGGGAGGAACGAGGGAGGTCACCTTATCTGAGTGCAGGCCACGGAGATGCAGAAGGAAGCATGGGCGCAGGGCAAACAGAGGGCTCCTGCTCCTGCTGGTTGAGGGGAGGAGGGCTCTGCCCACAGGGTCGCCTGGGAGCCTGGCTCGTGGATTGCGTCACAGCAGTTGCCTCTGGAAGGAGCCACCACGGACCAGAAAGGCTTAGATTTGGAAATCGAGGCCCAAAATAAGCTCAGTTTTTACTCAGCCTTCTCGTGGTGGAGTCCCTGAGTGGTGCAAACAGTGAATGCCATTGGCCACTAACCTAAAGGTTGGCGGTTCGAGTCCACCCAGGGGGGCCTTGGAAGAAAGAAATGAGGGTCCACTTCCAGAAGATCCATCACTGAGAACCCTGTGGAACACAGTGCTAGTCTGACACGGGTGTGTCAGGATCACCTCCACGGCAACAGCTTCTTTCTTTTTTTTTTTTTAACCTTTCTCCTCATGGTAATCTTAGGAGAAAGATGGTGATGTTGCTGGAAATAAATTTCCTATTTGTAACAATGTTGTAACAGAAGAGCCACGTTTGGCAGTGGGGAATTTAAAGTACATCAATGGTGTTCACTTAGAAGACGCCCACAGCTGCCCCTGGTGATGTGGTGGTCCCCCCCCGACACCTGCATACCCATGGCAGCCCCTGGTGATGTGGTGCCCCCCCCCACACACACACCTGCATACCCACGGCAGCCCCTGAGGGTGTGATGGGTTTCCCCTCACCTGCACACCCACGACAGCTTCAGCCATCATCACAAGAAGACCACCCGCCTGCCACAGTCCTGCCCACAAGACGTCCTCAGAAGCCAGACCTGCTCCCTGAGATGGGTTGGCAGGGACTAGAGCTGCACCCCAGGAGGGCCTCAGGCCACTAGCAGGTCTCAGAACTCACTCCCCAGGGACTTCTCATCCTGAAGTAGCAGGGGGCGCTGTCAACAGGGCGAGCAGGTGTCAGAGCTGAGTGCAGATCACCCTTCTGCTCCCTCCCAGACACGGAGATGCAGAGACTGCTGGGCTGGCTGCTAGCTGGAGCCTGGAGGGCAGGGCGCTGGGCCAAGGCGTGGGGGGGAGTCGAGTCTTCGAGGACATCTGCCATTGGCCCATTCCCACCTTCCACCTTCTGAAAGCTGCACCTGGTTTTCCCTTGGGGACCTTCTCTCCCCTACCCTCAGGCCACGTGGTCAGCCCGTCACCCCACCCCCACTCCCTCCCAGGGGCGGGCGTATGTCCCAAGTCAGTCAATCAAGAAATCCATTCCTTGGCGGCCTCAGAGGTCAGGTGACTGCATCCTCAGGTGGGCAAATCAGAGGACACTGGGAAAACATGTCGTCTGTATTGGAATCACAGGCAGGAGAAGCTAAGGTTGGGCGGCCAGTGTTCAACACCTGAAGACACCTGCCAAAAGGTGGGGAGAAGCCACGTCCTCCATCATCATCTGAGTCCCTGGAGCCAGCCGCGCCCGGCACTGTTTTAATCACGTGTGACAGTACACCTCTTTCTTTTCTTCGGGTTTCAGACACCTACTAGTCCAAGAGTCTTTCCTCTTATGCAAGGCAAGGCCAGCCTCAGGCTGCAGCCGACGGGTGCGCTGAGCTGGGCAGACTGGAAGAATCCAGGCACGAGCTCCAAGAAAGCCAGCAAGTAGTGAGGCCTGGGAAAGGCGGGCAGGAGCTGGGGCAGCACTGAGCGCCTGCAGCCTGGCTGGGCCACAGGTCTGTGTCCAGGGGCTGCTGCCCGGATGGCACTGCTCGGAACACCTGGTCTCTGAGCTGCAGGCACCAGCTGGAGCAGCAAGTCTTAAGGCCCCTGAATACCCTGGAGAGTAATGCAGGCAGAACTGTCCCTCGATCCTCCAGGACAAGTCCCTATGTCCCCTCCACCATCCGTATGCACATTCTTCCCTCTACCCCTCTGCTCACACTGGACCCCTGCCCTGAAGTGCCCTCCATTCCTTCACCCATCCACAGGGATGGCCTGACTGGGGTGCCACCTCCTCCAGGAAGCCTTCCCTGACTGGCACAGCCTGTTTTTAAAAAAGAAAATAGTTGTTCTCAAATTGATTCCAATTCATGGCGACCCCATGCGTATCAGAGTAGCACTGTGCTCCATAAAGTTTTCAATGGCTGATTTTTCAGAAGTAGATTGCCAGGTCTTTCTTCCGAGGTGCCTCTGGGTGGACTTGAACCTCCAACCTTTCAGTTAGCAGTCAAGTGCATTAACCGTTTGCACCGCCCAGGGACTCCTGTAGGGAGCCCTCGTGGTTTGAATCACTGAGTCAGCAGGATGCCCGTCTGAAAGTACACAGTCAACCGTGTATTTGATTCTGTCCTGAGCTGCTTCAGGCTGGCTGCCCTCTGCTCAGAGCAAGACACCTCAGCTAGCCAGCCAGCACCACAGAGAGGATTTAACCCTTACAGGACGAGAGGTCTTCAGGCAAGCCTTGAATCACTCCTTATCTGAGGGGCATGTGTTCCAAGACCCCCGTGGATGCCTGAAATATAGGGATAGTACAGAACTCTGTGTATACTATGCTTTGTCCTATACATACATACCTATGATCAAGTTTAATTTATAAATTAGGTACAGTAAGAGATTAACAACAGTAATAATAGAATAGAACAATTATAACAATATACTGTGATAAATTATGTGAATGTCGACCCCAGGTGGCATGGCGGAAAATTTCATCACGCTACTGCTTTAACGTTTTCAGACCGAGGTTGACTGCGGGTGACTAAAACCTCAGAAAGCAAAACCATGAATAAAAGGGGGCTAAACCCCCATAAAAGCAAACCCATTGCTGTTGAGTCAACACACAGCGACCCTATAGGACAGAGTAGAACTGCCCTATAGGGCTCCCAAGGAGCCACTGGTGGATTTGAACTACCGACCTTTTGGTTGGCAACCATAGCTCTTAACCACTGTACCACCAGGGCCCCATGGGGTGGGGGCTCCTGTACTATAAAATCTCACACCCTGGAGGCAGCTGAGGTGTAAGTGAGGCAGGACAGGAAAGAGCTCAGGCTCTAGAGCTAGGAGGCTGAACTTGAGTCCTGGCTTCCTGTGTGACCTGGGAAAGTCACGTAACATCTCTGAGTCCAGTTTCTCATTTGTAAAGTGAAGACAATAGTGCCTTCATAAGAGAGTAATACCAGTACCTAACCACTGTTGAATATGTTCTATGTGCCTGGCACTGTGCTAAATGTGTTATAGTATAATCCAGGTTTATACATTATTAAATTTCTTATCTTATTATCTCCAGTGAACAAATGAGGAGCCTGAGGCTTAGAGTGTTATGCCCAAACTCAAACTCCTAATGATGATAGAGCTGGTTCCAAGCCAACATCCAGCCCAGCCTCCATTTGATGGTCTGAGTACAATGATGATGCCCCCACTACTCATGACAAGCTGTGGTGCTCAAGAGTCCAGCCTTCGGTCCACATCTGACACCAACTAGTGAGTTACTTCTTCACTCCGTGCCTTGGCTGTGTTTATTTTCCATCTATATACTAGAAATGAAGGAGCTCCGGTGGTGGAACAGTTAAGCACTCAGCTGTTAATCAAAAGGTCAGCGGTTCAAACCTACCAGAGGCTCCACGGGAGAGAAGACCCGTCGATCTGCTCCTGTGAAGATCACAGCCTATGGAGTTCTACCCTGTCATATAGTGTCACTGGGAGATGGAATCGACTCTGTAACTGTACCATATCTCACATTCTATAAAATTGAAGGATCTTATATACTAGAAAGAATAATACTGCATTTCAGTGAGTCTAAGACACCATTAATTGTAAAAGGCATCATTGTTTTGGATAGATCTAGACAGCTAACATTGTGGATAGATCTAGACAGCTAACATTGTGTCAACTCCAACTCATGGACACCTTACATACAACAGAATGAAACACTGCCTAGTCCTCCTACATCATCCTTGTGAGCACGGGCATGTTCAAGTCCATTGTTGTGGCTACTGTGTCATCCATCTCACTGAAGGTCTCCTGTGCCCTTGTGGGCCCTCTACTTCACCAAACACAACGTCCTCCTCTAGCAACTGATCCCTCCTGACAACGTGTCCAAAGCAAGCGAGTCAGACAGTGTTCTGTTGTGATTCATGAAGTTTTCACTGGATAATTTTCAGAAGCGGGTCACCAGGCCTGTCTTCCTAGCCTGTCTTACTCTGGAAGCTCCACTGAAACCTGTCCATCATCGTGACCCTGCTGGTATTTGAAATATTGGTGGCATAGTTTCCAGTCACAGCAACATACCAACCACCACGGTACAACAAACTGATGGATGGGTGGTGTATCATTGCTTTGCACACCAACACGGGGCAGCTACTAGGACTCTCCCACATGAAGTCAGAACACCAAAGGCCATCCAATCCCTCAGTGTATGAGTAAAGGAGAAAGAAACACCTCACGCGGAAAGAATGACAAGGAAACTTGAGTGCCTCAGCCTTAGCACAGACGAAGGAAGGGAAACAATTCTCCCCTGAGAGTCAGAGCAACAAGCTGCTACTCAGACAGGTTTGAAGGCTAAATTCACACTATCCAGTGTAGTCCAAAGAACCTGGAGCAGAGACTTTAATTTAAAAAGAGCTCTGATTTCTAGTGGTCCCCTGTAGTGGAAGACACAAACACAGATTCATTCTTTCAGAATTAGGCTTCAACCCAGCCCAACAGCAAATGTAAGTTACTGGGGACTGACAAACCCAGCCCGATTAGAAGATTTCAGAAACGTTAAAATGTGGAAAAAACATGTATTGTACACCCGTTGAAATATGGTAGTACCTAGCTGTATCAATTTCACTTTGAGGACTAAGATGCACCTGACCCAAGCCATGGTATTTTCAATCACTTCATATGAGTGTGAAAGCTGGGCAACAAATAAGAAAGACCAAAGAAGAATTGATGTATATGAATTATGGTGTTGGTGAAGAATATTGAATATACCATGGACTGCCAGAAGAACGAAAAAATCTGCCTTGGAAAAAGTACAGCCAGAACGCTCCTTAGAAGCAAGAATGGCGAGAGTTCGTCTCACTTACCTTGGACATGTTATCAGGAGGGACCAGTCCCTGGAGAAGGACATCATGTTTGGTAAAGTGGAGGGTCAGCGAAAAAGAAGAAGACCCGCAATGAGATGGATTGACACAGTGGCTGCAATAATGGGCTCAAACATAACAACGATTGTGAGGATGGTACAGGACCAGGCAGTGTTTCTTTGTGTTGTACACAGGGTTGCTATGAGTTGGAACTGACTCTATAGCACCCAACAACAACAAGCTATATCAATTAAGACAGTGCTAGCTTCTGTAACAAACTACCACCAAGTCTCAGTAGATGAGCACAGCAGACATTTACCTCTTGCTCAGGGGAAGTTCAAGACAAGAGTTCCTGATGGTGGGCAGCTCACCTCCACGGGTGACGCACGGAGCCAGGCTCATCCATCCGGTGGCCCCACCATCTTCAGCACATGGCTTCCATAGTCTCCATAGAAGGAGAAGGAAATGTAGGATCACTTTCACAGGTCAGGTCTGAACTTGATACCTGTCACTTTCACCCCCAATCCATTGTCAAAATTCAGTCACATGACCAGACCTAACTACAAGGGAGCCTGGGAAATGCGATCTACCTGTGTGCCCAGGAGGAAGCAGAAAAAGCTTTACTAAATAGGCAGCTGATCTCTGCCATACCACCTCACGGGACCACTGCATCATCTCAGAAAATAGTCGTTAGCAGCACTGGATTGGAATGGTGCCTGGTACCAGGTAAGGACTCAGTAAGTGACTGTTCTAGTTACGATTAATAATAAGAATATCTTTGATTTTTAAAAGCAATCTGTGTTTGTGGATGATGCTCACTTAACAAAAGAAGACCTCTTGGTATTCCCTAGTGACTCCCCACAGTGGATTTGAAATAGGGATTTGAATTTCAAAAAAAGTAATGTGTTTTCAGGAACACACGTATTGTAGGAGGCCAATGTTTGTATTCACAAAGTTGCGTTATTTAAAATATTCACCCTCCACTTCTTTTTCCCCAGAAAAACACAATGCTTAAAAGTGTGGGCTCTAGAAGTAGCCTGGGTTTGAATCCTGTCTCTGCCCTTCAGCAGCTGTGTCACTTTGAGCTGATCCCTAGACTCTCAGTAAGCTTCGGTTCCCGTAAGTAGGCATGGTCACCATGCCTGGCACCCGGAGGGGCTGGACGCATGATAGCTAGCTGTTTTTTGGTGATTATTGTTATTATTAATCCCCTGGACACCATTTCTCTAAATCCCATATTAGCAGCCGTGGGTTGGACTCATATAGAGTCCTGAGCATTCCCTGAAGTGGTCTCAAGATTTCAGAAATTCTACCTTATACCTTGACTCACCGGGTGAATAACCCAGGGAGCTGGATGCATATGAAACTCTCATTTGAACAACCTCTTTATCCAGAGAAAAGTAACTTGAAGAATTCTAGATGCCCTCATTAAAAACCTCACGTAACTCCCAATCCCCAGCCTCAACGGAGTCATGGTGTTGACCACATCCTCCAGATGAAGTTTCAGAGATGAGCAAATGTCTCAGATTTATAACCAAATGTAAAATGCAGCTCCATCCTCTCAGAGATGCAAAACCCACAACTTAATATTTGGACAACCACAACTCTCCAATAGTGTCAAGAACGGCTTCTGAATTCTGAGAATGCAATGTTTAGTTTATGGCTCCTTAAAACATTTTGCCCACACGTCCTGGGACAGGAGCCAGAAATGCTGCCTCGGAGAACCGGTGGGGAAGAGCTGACGACCGGGAGCCAACTGTGGATCAGCTTTCTGGCGTGCAGTGTCAGGAGGAGATTCCAGCCACCCAGCCTTCCGGGTTCTACTTCTGCGCTCAGAACCTTCAGAAAGGGGCAGACCAGTGTCAGGGGCCAGAGAGCAGCACACCATTGCTCCTCTGTTCCAGATTTATGTCAACTCGCTCTTGCCTCCCAATATTCATTCACCCCAACATTCCCCTGGGGAGTTGCCCCACCCCCACTCTAAGTGCCTTGTTCAAGGTGAGCCTGGATCCACCCATAGCTCCAGACCTAGGCTTCAGCCATCAGCACTCCCCACCATCATGCTGATTGGTTTGGGGGCTGCTCAGGATCCATTCAGAGCCAACCAAAGCTCATCCTGGGGCCTGGGCTGGAGCAGCCAGGAGACAGAGGGCCTTGCTCTGTCCTGCTGGACCTAAACAGGCAGGAGGGGCTGCATCTGTAGCAGGCTTCTCTCCTCCCCCTCCAGGACAGGGACTGAGAATGGTTCTGATACAGAGGAAGTGGAATCCAGAGGTGGAAAAGGAGAGAGAAAAGATCAGGTCCAGATAACATTAATTGAAGCCCTTAACTAGCTACTTTCATGTTAAGTGGCTGGATAAATTCCCTTGGTGTCTTGGGTTGGGTTGAGTTTTCTCATCCTTTGGACTTGAAGGAGTCCTGCCTGATCCCACCCACAAACGTTTTGCTGATTAAATTGGTTCTTGTAGCTTCAACTTTCCTGCTCCCCCAACCTGCACAAACCCCTGCTCTTCTGTCTACTCAGGGCACCAAAACCAGGTATGACGCATGTGGTGTGAGCCTGGCATTGTGCGAGTTTTGGGGGATCCAGAGATCCTCGAGTCCTAGCTTTAAAGGAGCCCAAGCAGTGAAGAAGGAGCTAAAGATGTGCACAGAGTACTGTGCAGCAAAGGAGACCATTGTAATCCAGACTGGGGGTCAGGGAAGGCTTCCTGGAGGAGGTGGCATAGACCTATATTTATAGATCCATGGAAGTTTAGGGGGAGTGGCAAGAGATTACAACCCAAGCAGAAGCACAGAGGTGAGCACATCTAAGAACCTCAATCTCACCCCACCACAAGAAGCTTCCTTGAGGATCTGATCCACGGGGGGCCCCTCTCCTTGCTGACCATCCAGACTACAATATCCTGCAGACTCTCCCGAGTGGTTCCCTCCATATTTCCTGGAATCTTCCTTGTCCCCTCAGATATTTTCCTCAAGCTCCCTGAGGTTAGATGCTATCTGCGGTCAGTGGTCCATGTTCTGATTGTCTCCCCTAGAGTCCAACCAGGCAGTGAAAGCACAGAGAGGAACTTCAAAAATTGTGTTGAATTGCACAGAATTTCATGCTTTGGGGGCTGCAGTGTAGTATATCTGAGCGCTGGGAAAAGCGGCCCCCTCCACAGGAGATGACCGAGCCCGGCCCTCTGGTACCTGACCAGAACAACAACTCTGGCTTTCTTAACTTGGTTTACGGTGTCTCTTGCCATGTGGATGGTGTCTGTCTGTGTGCACATGTGCACACCAAGTACTCGCATAACAATCTGTGCTTTTTGTGCCTTGTGTAAGAAGTCTTTCTCTACCTGAGGTGATAAAAGCCTGCTCCTATATACCTTCTCAAGGAGATAAGTTCTGCTTTTCATGTTTGGATTTTTAATTCATCTGGAATTTATTTATGGAATGGGGTAAAAATTTAATTTTAATATTTTTCCCAAATGGAGGGCCAATATCTAAGCACCATTTATTGAAAACACCCTCTTTTCCTCTGATTTGTGACACCATCTCCATCATACACCGTGTTCCCATAAATGCTTGGGTCTGTTTCTAGGCCAAGGGTCCGCAAACTCTTTCTGTAAAGGGCCACGTAGTAAATAACTTAGGATTTGCTGGCCATATGGCTCTGTTGGAAAGACTCAACTCTGCTGTTGTTGTCGGGTAAAAGCTGCATGAACAACTCATACATGAATGGCTGTGAATATTCTGTTCTACTAATAGTTTGTCTTTGAGGCAATATCACACTTTTAACATTTATCATAACACCCTACAAAGTCTTGATGTCTGATAAAAAAGCACTAAGACAGAGGTCCCTCAGCTGCAGAAAATTCCACTGCCTCAAGCAGCTTGCTCGGCACACCCTGTAGCTTTACATTAACACCCTGGTTCCCCTTTCCTTAACTTCCACCCGAAACTAGAGGAAATGCACAGAAATCAGGTTAGGCGCCATGTTGACATTCAGGATAAACTTTTAGCTCATTAAGTACCTCATACATAATAACGTGCTAACATTGTAACTTCTCCACCTCTGGGTGGAGTTTAACCTCCATTTTCTGAAGATCTGATGCATGAAGTTATATGTAAATCCCATTGTGCGTGCGTCGTATGATTAAGAATGTTGCTGATGTAACTCGTATGAACTTCCTGCTTGTAAACTCCATAAAAGTAACCTTCTCTCTTGCCCTCACTGAGCAGTCTTGATGGCAGCAACCCCGACTCTTCCTTTCCTTGCGCAATGAAATAAAGGTGCCTTTCCACTCTCCCACCTTGGTCTCTCGTTTATTAGCTGAGACAAGTGGCACCAAGCAAAACCTGGGGTTTCCACCCAGCAACAGTACCACCTTTTTCTGTTTGTTTTTAGAATTATCATGGCTATTCTTGGGTCTTTACTTCCAAGTAAATGTTAGAAATCATGTTGACAAACTCCACAAAATTGTGTACTGGATTTTCTTTTTTTGTTGGAACTGAGTTGAATTCCTAGATTAATTGTGGGGTACTCCATCTTTACAATATGTGTTCACGTATTCAACAAGTATTTCCTTGATGCATACTGGGGACACACAGCCTTCCTCCACCTGGGATGTCTCATTCACATGGTGCTGCCAGCTTCCTCCCATCACCTGAACCAGAAAGCTGTAAGTTTGACCCAACACCTGCCCCTCTCCCTCCACACAAGCCAGGTACAGGTGCACGTTTCTCTTCCTTCCAGTGTCCTCTCCGCCTCTCTCTTAGGTAACTACCACTGCTTCTTACCTTGACGGAGCCTCCCTCCCTCTAGCCCTCCCCTGTCCATTCATCCCCACAGCAAAGCAGAGTCCTCTCTTGTCATCTACACGCCTTTGCTGAGAACAAAGTTCAGCTTGCAGATCTTCCTCATCTGAGCTCTCTTTTCCACTCCTCACCACCCCACCCTCCACTGCCCCATGGATACCTAATGTCCCAGCCCTGCAAACCCCAGCAGCTCCTTGAATGCCTCACCCTTTCTCACTTCACCTCCCCCATTTCTATTCAGTCAATTGCTATCTGTCTTTCACAATCCATCCAGGCATCACCTCCTCCAGGAGGTCTTTTAGGGACCGCTCCCCTGACGGCAGTCAGGCTGGGTGAGATGTTCCTCTCTGTGCTCCCACGGGGTGCTGGCCACAGGAGAAGGCAGGCTCCATGAGGGCAGGTATCCTATCAGCTTTATCCACAGTGACTCCACAGCAAATACCCCAGGACCTGGCCTGGGGCAGGTACTAATTAGCGTTGAATGAATAAATGAATGAAAGAACAGACGTAGTGGGCGGTCACAGGCACAGACTGGGCACAGAGAGGCAGGTGTGTTGTCTCAGGTGCAAACACTCCTGCCTTTCTCCCAGGGCTGACGTGGGGCGGGGGCAGCCCCCTTGTCTCTGTGCAGCTGCTGTCCTGCTGGGGGTGGTGCAGAGGCAGTAACAGACTTGAGCTGACAGAGGGCGGGAAGTGGTGGCAGCGTGGAGGGAGGAGGCAGGCCTAAAAATGCAAATGCAGGCCCTTCCTCCCCCTCTGTGCACACTGAGCCCATATAGCCCTCTCAGGCAGATAAAAAGGAAAACGTGCTGGTGAGGACAGAGCCCCTCTGGGTAAGAAAGCAATAGCAAAGTGACAAATGCCATGTGGGCTTAAGCAAAGTCCCCCATGGTTACAAACCCGCAGGGAAATGAGGCTGACAAATGCACAGCCCCTGCTCTCTGCACCCTTTTCCTTTGAAATAACTTTGGCCCTGAAACGGGAGAAAGAAGGAAATAATTAAAAGATTTTAAAAGCAAAGTTTCTGTCTGCAAACCAAATGGGCGGAATTTTTATAGGCTCATTTGGAAAAGCGTGAAAAATCCAGTTGTCAGAGGTGCCGCTCTCTCCCAGAGAGCCTTGGGGGAAGGGACGACCTGAAATCCAAGCACCACTTGCCCACCCCAGCGGCAGTGCATCTGCTTTCCTCCCCCTCCCTGTCCTGGGGGCTGCTGAGCCCAGGAGGGCCGGCTTCTGTCACAGGACCAAGGCTTCCTCAAGTCGTTCTGCATCCTGGCCTGTAGAGGGTGCTATGGAGGGCTCCCTCTAGTTCTGAGAAAGCTCCCCCAACGAAATGTGCTCTTCATCACAGCTCACCTTCACTGAGTCTCGCTATGCGCCAGGCACTGCTCTAAACACTTTGCACATATTTTCTCATTCAGTCCTCACCAGCCATTCTAAGAAGGAAGTATTTTTATTGTCATCCATTTTACAGACGTGGAGGAGCCTTGATGGCGCAGTGGTTAAGATCTTGGCTGCTAACCAAAAGGTCAGCAGTTAAAATCCACCAGGTGCTCCTTGTAAACTCTATGGGGCAGTTCTACTCTGTCCTACAGGGTCACTATGAGTCGGAATTGACTCAACAGCAACTTTTTTTTGTTTTTGTTTTTTAACAGACATGGAAACTGAGGCAGAGGTTAAGGTGGCACAACTTGGAAGTGGAGGGTTGAAATGCAGGCAGTCTGGCTCCTAAGGCCACTGCAGCAGATGCTGTTGGTGCCCTGACCAGCTAGTGTTACCAACTGGAAACCCCAGGGTCTGCTCGGCATGACTCTTATTGGGCAATAAACGAGAGACTGAGGTGGGAAGGCAGCAAAGCTCCTGTATTGTGTTGCGCAAGGAAAGGAGTCAGTCGGAGCTGCTGCCGCCAAGACTGCTTGGCTAGGGCAAGGGGAAAGGTTACTTTTAAGGAGTTTACAAGTGGGGAGTTCATACAAGTTTCATCAGCAACATTCTTAATCATACTACGCAGGTGCAATGGGGTTTACATATAACTTCATGCATCACTAGGTCAAGCAAATAAAACAGGATTTTAATGCAAAGCTGCTTGAGGCCTGGGGATCTCTGCCTTACTAGCTCCCCTTTCCCAGACAGGTGCCCCCATCCCAGGCTGCTGTGAGTGTGCACTGCTAAGGGCTCACAGCTGCCCGTTCTCCCAGGACCCACCTTGCCCAAAGATGCCTTGGAGATAGTGTGCCACCCCCCAGGGATGGCTTAGAGCCGATGACTGGCTGACTTGGGGTACGGAAGCCCAGCCCCCTTCCCTCCAGGTGGGCGGCAACTCTAGGGTGAAATTCACACCTCAGAGTACGCTGTGGGATCAGGCTGTGTGGAGGCTTCAGCTGAATCTACTTCTCAGCCTGGCTTTGGCCCCTGTGCTATCCTGCTTCCTTCACCCCCGTAAAACACCCGCACAAGAATCCCCACCCCAGGGTCTACTCCCAGAGAGCCCCACCACACACCCACATTATGAACCCCTGTATTCTCCCAGCAAAGTGCTGAGCACTGCACCCAGTCTCTGCTCAACAAAAGTCACAACGCCCGTAGTGACAGCCACCTTTATGCTCCTCTCTCCTCCACTGGCCCACAGCCCACTGAATCTGCTCCCCAGACCTCAGGTCACCCAGGTGCCACGGAAACAAAAGCCCAAGAGTATGTCCCTCCATCTCCTTCAGGCCTTTGACAATGTACGCAGGTGTCAGAATGGGAAGTGGGAGCAAGGAGAATAGAGAGCCGTGATACCATTTTATTTTCCTACAAACTCTTTGTGCTTCTGAGGGCCACAAGTCTGCAGTGGTTCCTCCCTCCTTTCTCCCAGGTTCACCGCCCTCTCCCCCAGCAGAGACCTTTCCCCTGTTACCCACCCATACTACACAGGAGGTTTGCAGCAGGCAGTAACAGGGTGAGTGAGCAGCGAGGCATGGTGCTGGCTGGGGGCTTCAGACTGAAGGACAGAGACCCTGCAGCTCCTTCCTTTTGATCAAGGGTATGCAGCAGGAATAAGAGGAGAAATCATCAGCATCCAGAGCCACAAACCGCCCCTCCCCACCACCCTGCAGCGCATCCTAATGAATCTCATTTACTCGTGAAGACCATGGTATCTCCCAAGTGGCACCTGCAGGTCTGATAATGAACGTCCTCTCCCAACTGCTGGGAGAGAAGCTTCCAAGAACTGAGCTCAATAAAGTGGTCTGCATTTGCATGAGAAAGATCTCTAGGGGAGGACATTGTAAGACTCTTGTCCCAGGGTGGAAAGAAGCTGTTTGTGAGAGAAATACTTAGCAGAGAGGTGTGCATTTCTGTCAGTTTTTCGTACTGTGGTGGCCTGTGTGTTGCTGTGATGCTGGAAGCTGTGCCATCGATATTTCAAATACCAGCAGAGTCATCCATGGTGGATAGGTTTCAGCAGAGCTTCCAGACTAAGACAGACTAGGAAGAAAGGTCTGGCAGTCTACTTCTGAAAAACCACCCAATGAAAACCTTATTATGACAACAGAATATTGTCTGATACAGGTTAGAAGGCACTCATGAAGTTGGCACAGGGCCGGGCGACGTTCTGTTGTTATACATAAGGTCATCGTGAGCTGGAGCCAACTTGAGGGCAACTAACAACAGCAATAGAGGGATGTGAAGGTTCGTCTCCCAGAGCCAAGGCCCCTGGCCATGGCCTCACCCAAGGTGAGTGCAACATCTGCAGTGACTTGGGGCAGACAGTCCCCATGACCCTCTGGGAACAGAGCTGTTCTTCTAGAGAGACACTTGGTGCCATTTATGCTCCCGAGCTCCCATGCATAAGGCAGCAGGAGTCCCCACCACATCCCCAGAGGTCTAAAAATGGTTGCCATGGATTGAATTATGTTCCCAAAAAAATGTGTGTACAACTTGTCTGGGCCATGCTTCCCAGTGTTGTGTGGTTGTCCTCCATTTTGTGATTGTAATTTTATGTTAAAGAAGATTAGGGTGGAATTGTAACACCCTTACTAAGGTCATATCCCTGATCTAATGTAAAGGGAATTTCCCTGGAGAGTGGCCTGCACCACCTTTTATCTCACAAGAGATAAAAGGAAAGGGAAGCAAGCAGAGAGTTGGGGACCTCATAGCACCAAGAAAGCAGTGCCAGGAGCAGACCACGTCCTTTGGACCTGAGGTTCCTGAGCAGAGAAGCTCCCAGACCAAGGGAAGATTGATGACGCGGACCTTCCTCCAGAGCCAACAAAGAAAGTGTTCCCCTGGAGCTGACACCCTGAATTTGGACTTGGAGCCGAATGGACTGTGAGAGAATAAACTTCTCTTTGTTAAAGCCGTCCACTTGTGGTGTTTCTGTTAGAGCAGCACTGGATGACTAAGACCGTGGTGTCTAAAGTTTCAACACTAAGTGAGCCAGCTCTCTGCAAGAGAACTTTTGGAGAGGCAAGGCCTTACTGAGGAGTATAGATAACAGGGCCTGGGAGTCAGAGACTGGGAGGGGGGAGGCTTAGTTCTGTCGTTATCTGTGATATGGCCTTGGCTAAGTGTTCCCTTCTCCTGGCTTTTTCAGGGTATATCACCTACAGAGAGAACTATAGCTACCTGGGCATTTTCTGCTGCATCTGAAACAAACCCAACTCAGTAAGGTTTTCACAAAAGAATAGATGAGGGAGGATCAACCAGCCAAGTCCAGGAGTGAATTCACGCATACCAGGAACTCAGAGGCTCAGACAATGTCATAGGGGCTTAATCTGGCTCCAGCTCTTGGCTCTATGCTGCCCTGTTGATGTCTTCTCTAACACGCTCTCCTTACCTGGTGGAAGAGATGTGTGGGCTCATGTCTCACCATCAGAAAGAGACAATTCCTTCCAGACACTGCACCCCAAGTTTTGCATAGACCGCATGTGAATTTCATGTTGGTGTGGTGTGCCTGCCCAGTTGGCTCACACTCATAGCAACCCCATGCACAACAGAACAAAACACTGCCTGGCCTTGCACCATCCTCACCATCATTGCTATGTTTGAGCCCATTGTTGCAGCCACTGTGTCAGTGCATCTCATTGAGGGTCTTCCTCTTTTTCGTTGACTCTCTACTTTACCCAACATGATGTCCTTCTCCAGGGATGGGTCCCTCCTGATAATATGTCCAAAGTACATAATGAGATGAAACCTCCCCATCCTAGCTTCTAAGGAGCATTCTGGCTGTACTTCTTTCAAGACAGATCCGTTCATTCTTCTGGCAGTCCGTGGTATAGTCAACATTCTTCGCCAACACCATAATTCAAAGGCATCAATTCTTCTTCAGTCTTCCTCGTTCATTGTCCAGCACCCATCCTCAAATCACTCACTGCCTCCAGGAAAGGCTGTCTCCTGGTGGCCAGACTGGTGTCCTGGTGGTCAAGGAGAGGGGCCAGCCCCTCCCAACCACCTGGACTGGGAGTTGGGGAGGGGTGACTCCCAAAGAAAAAGTCACCAAAAGGGGGAGGAATGGGTGCCGAGCAGGGGAAAAAATGAGATGTCTATTGCTGGGCATGTAGTGGAGGCTGCTGCAGAGAAGGAATGAAAAGCAGAGAGGAGTCTGAGGGCATCACAGACTAACTGGTTCTGCCGACTTCCATTTGGCCAAGGCTTTGTTCCAAAGTTGTATCTAGCCTTTATGAAATCACCCCCCACCCCCAACTCAAGCCACATACTTCCCTGAAGGTAGAACCTGTCTCAGTTGGTATGTGTGGAAGGAAGCAACATACATGTTGCTGTGATGTTGGAAGCTATGCCACCAGTATTTCGAATGCCAGCAGGGTCACTGTATTCTGAATACAAGCAGAGTCATCAGAGCTGCCAGACTAAGACAGACCAGGAAGAAAGGCCTGGCGATCTACTTCCAAAAATTAGCCAGTGAAAACCTTATGGATCACAACAGAACACTGTCTGACTCACTTGCTTTGGACACATCTTCAGGAGGGATCAGTTGCTGGAGAAGGACATCCTACTGGACCAGTATGCCAGCAATTGCAAGGATGACACAGGACTGGGCAATGTTTCATTCTGTTGTACATATGGTTGCCATGAGTCAGAGTCAACCTGATGGTGGCTCTCTCTCTCTCACTCTCTCTCTATCTAATGTGGCCTCAGCATTCCAAACATGCTTTCATACCCATTATCGCCAGTAATGCAAAAGCCCTGAGAGGTACCAGCAGGAGCAATAGCAGCCCCATTTTACATCTGAAACAAATGAGAGCAAGAGGAGCATACCCCAGGAAGGGGCAGAACTGAGACAAAACCATGACCCTTCCACTTGCCCCTCAGCCTTTGTGCAGGTGAGCCCGACCCACTTGGGTCACTAGCATTTCCACATCAGGTGAGATTGGGGAGACCACCTCACCACTCCTGAATAGCTAGGGACTAAGGCAATCTGTGCTGCTAATACTAATATTGCGTATCGATTATCTCACTGCAGGAGTCCTAGATGGCCACCTCCGGGTGGCTGGAAGCCAGCAGCAGCTGCTACTAAATTGTGTTTATGGGAAGCTTTTTACCTGAAGGGGTTATAATTCACTCCAGATCAATGACCAATCAATCCACCTGCTTTGCACATTGCAAATCCTCCAGATCTGTCCACAGAGAGGAACGAGAAAGGCAGACAATCTGTTTATTGGAAAAAGATGACAGAATAACAGGCTAATGCAACCACTTAGACTGGTGATTATGTAAACTGATTTTTTTTTTTTTTAATTTTAGTGAACTGTTTTGAGTTATATGCTGAGTCCACTAAAGTCAAAAAATAATGGTCTTGTTTGAAAAGGTCGGATAAGGAGAAGGATCTGGTATTAACTGAGCACCTACTGTGTGCCTAGCACTGTAGAGACCTCTCTCATGTAATCCTAACAACCCCTCGAAGGAGATATTGTTACCACTCCTGCTTAATCTAAGGCCCACTGAGATTTAGTAACTAGCTCAAGGTCAGCGGTAGAGCTGAAAACCCAGGCACTGTCTCTCAAGAGAGAAGCAAGTGGAGTCCAAGGGCAGCTGCGCATAGAGAACTTGAGTCCTGTTCCGGGGAGGACATGAGGCTGGGTGGTGCCAGCAACCACAGTAGGGTACTTCTGGGGGACCACACTGGGCCCGTGCCCCCAGAGTCCATCTCCTCTCTAATAGCTCCACTGTTTGCTCGTGGGTAGGAATCAGCTCGATGGCAACTGATGACAACAACATTTGCTGATGGGATTGGCATAATAGCCACAGTGAGGGGCTCAAAAATGCCAGTGATCATGAGCATGACACAGGACCAGCCAACAAGGATCTGGCAGCATTTTGTTCTGTTGTACATAAGGTCATCATGAGCTGGAGTCAACTCTATGGAAGCTATCTATCTATCTGTCTGTCTGCCTGTCTAGCTATCTATCATCTAGCATCTATCTATCTGTCTGTCTATCATCTGTCTATCTTCTATCTATGTATCTATCATCTAGCTATCATCTATCTGTCACCTGTCTATCTGTCTATTATCTATCTAGCATCTAGCATCTGTCTATCATCTATCTATCTATCATCTATCATATATCTATCTATTCATTATCTGTCTATCATCTATCTATCTATTTATCATTTATCTGTCTATCTAGCTATCATCTGTCTACCTACCCACCTACCTACCTATTCTATCTATCTATCTATCCATCCATCTATCCATCTATCCAACTATTTATCCATCCATCTATAACTATCTATCCATCTATCCATCCATCTATCCATCCATCCATCCATCCATCTATCCATCTATATCTATCTATCCATCCATCTATTCATCCATCTATCCATCCAACTATCCATCTATATCTATCTATCTATCCATCTATATATCCATCCATCTATCCATCCATCTATCCATCCATATATCCATCTATATCTATCTATCCATCCATCCATCTATCCATCCATCCATCTATCCAACTATCCATCCATCTATCCATCTGTATCTATCTATCCATCTATCCATCCATCTATCCATCTATATCTATCCATCTATCCATCCATATATCCATCTATCCATCCATCCATCCATCTATATCTATCTATCCATCCATCCATCCATCCAACTATCTATCATCCATCTATCCAACCATCTATCCACCCATCCATCTATATCTATCTATCTATCCATCCATCCATCCATCTATAACTATCTATCCATCCATCTATCCATCTATATCTATCTATGCATCTATCCGTCCATCTATCCATCCATCCATCCATCTATCGATCCATCTATCCATCTATATCTATCTATCTATCCATCTATCCATCCATATATCCATCCATCCATCCATCTATATCTATCTATCCATCCATTTATCCACCTGTATCTATCTATTTATCCATCCATCTATCCATCTGTATCTATCTATCTATCCATCCATATATCCATCCATTTATCCATCCATCTATATCTATTTATCCATCCGTCTATCCATCCATTATCCATCCATCTATCCATCCATCTGTCCATCCATCTATCCATCCATCTATCCATCCATCTACCCATCCATCTATCCATCCATCTCTCCATCTATATCTATATATCCATCCATCTATCCATCCATCTATCCATCTATATCTATCTATCTATCTATCTATCCATCTATCCATCTATCCATCTATCCATCTATCTGCTGATGAGTTGCAGACTTCAGTTTGGGGTCTAACCCCTGGAATGAGTTAGATATTAAGCCATTTGGAGGCACCAGCTTTCGTCAGGCCACTGTGCTGCTCACAGGCCCCCAACAACATGCCAGGTTCCCAAGGATGATGCCATTGAGGACCCGAGCTGCTCTACCAGTCTCCAGGACCTGCCCTACACAGAGCCTCCTGAACCAGCCAGGCCAAACCCCTCCCAGCCAGCCCTGCCTGGGCTCTGGGCCTGAGCTCTCTGAAAACACTCACTCTTCCCAGTGACCCACATGTGTTCCCTCACCTCCAACCACCTTGCAGAACATCTGCTTGGGTAGTCTCCAGAGCACTTCGCTCTAGAACCCCTTCCTCCTCCCAGCTCCAGGCTGCCCTGTCTGGCAGGGTCAGGAGGAGGCTGGGTCAGCCAGTCCTCCCCAGGGGAGCCTGCATCTGGTGCTGGGCAGCCCAGCCACGTATGGAGGCCAGCAGCTCCTCCCTCTGCGGTCTTCATCTCACACGCAGACACATCCTCCTGAAGGGTTTGGTCATCACTGCAGAGCAGGGGGCCTCGGAGGCAGGACGGTGGGATACAGGATCTTTACAGACTAGCGCCACTGGCCGCGGTTCAGCCTTCCGTCTCCCACAGAAGCGGCATCCTAAGTCTGCTGCCAGCACAGCACGTGTCAGGGCTCAGCGATCTTCCCTCTGTCGGAACTGGGTGAAGGCAGAGGATGGCCCCTGAACAGCTCGTTTTTCCTGCTTTTTACTGATTTGGTGAAAATCATTTCCTCAACCATTTCAAAACCCATTCCCCCCACTGAGGTGACTACCCCAATTTTGGAGACAGTGACTAGAAGTGCCCACTCAGCATTCCTGGGAACTTCCCTGTTGGGGTCTGTCTCTAAACAAGCTGGTGTGTGCGGCATTGATCGTCAGGAAATCTCACAGCATTGGCTCGATTAGCAAACCAGGAAAGGTGACATATTGTATTTAAATAGTCTCCCTGGGAGTGACAGATGTCTGCAGTAAACACAGTATAGTCATTCCCAAAGAGTGGCAAAAGCAAGGCAGTCAGAGACCACCCTCCCCTGGTGGGCAGGGCAAACATGGGTGGGTTCAGAGCCAGCCCTTCTGCACCCAGGAGGGCTACCTGCTCCAGGGTGCCAGGGGACTCATTGCCTCCCCAGGGGGAGTCTCAGGGACTCGGCAAGCCAGGTTTGCCCCAAATATTGTTAGTCCAGCTGGAGAGACCCTTCCTCTATAGAAGGCCAGGGGTGGGTGTGGCCACACCTGTCAGCCAATGATGGCTTTGTCTCTGGTCCGCCCTTCCTTCCTGTGACAGCAGTGGACAGCTGTGAGATGACCCCGTGATGCTTTTCTGGTTAATTAATTAAATACACACTGTCTGCCGCCTCACTGTGACTTGGTTTCAGGATGAAAAGTGGCAATTTTGTTCATTTCTGTGTCCAAACTACTTTCCTCAGCAGCCCGTTCTCTCTTTTTCTCGTCCTTTATTCGAGGGAGCGTGTGGCGCAGCTGAAATGCTCAGGGTGACAGTGACATGGAACCGCTAGCTGAGATACATGGTAGCCCCCCTGGGTTGTGGAGACACCCGTCTCCACACCGTTCCCGGGCCTAAGTCCCCAGAGCAGGCTGGAGGAAGGGGCGCATGGATGTTCCTTGTGTCGGGTAACTGCTTACGAGGCGAGTTAATGTTTTTCCGTGCCACGTATTTCCCTGAGCCTGTGTGATGGTCACGTGTTCAGAGGATCTGGCTAGGCAGGAAGAAACTGAGTGGTCTAATGGTTTCAGCCAGAGGAAGCGAAATGGTCCTTCCCACCCTCAGACCAACTTCCTTTCTCTGCTTGGTTTCTTGCCCAGGAGGCTGATCTGTAGGACTGCTTCACCAGGGACCCCAAACCGGCTGCCCCTCAGGGCTAACAGCTGACGGCCCCAGGAGTGGCCCAACCCAGGAAGGCCAGTCCCCAAAGCTGCCTTTCCAGACTGAGGAGGCATGCATCATGGAAGCATGAGAGCACTGGGGAACAGCAGTTCTAGCCCTCAGATTGTTCACATGGGGGGTCCACGGTCCCTGGAAGGGAAAGAAGTCCCCACATGGGTTGGGGGAAGATTCTGGATAAGGACTAACATCTCCACACTTCAGAAGGAAGAACGTCGCCACCACATTGTCTGGCACATCTTGGGTTGCCCTCCCAACCTTCCCACCTTCCCAGACCACTTCACCCTCTGCAAGGCCTCCAGGTGGCACAGCGTGCTAGACCTACTGACCTGAAGGCTAGTGGTCTGAACCGCCCAGCGGTGCTGTGAGAGAAAGGCCTGGCAATCTGCTTCTGTACAGATTAAACCAAAAAACCAAACCCACTGCCGTCGAGCTGATTCCGACACTTAGTGACCCTATAGGACAGAGTAGAACTGTCTCATAGGGTTTCCAAGGCTGTAACCTTTATGGAAGCAGACTGCCACATCTTTCTCCCACAGAGCAGCTGGAGGGTTCGAACTGCCGACCACCTGGTTAGCAGCCGAGTGCTTTAAATGCTGCACCACCAGGGCTCCTGTAGACAGCACAGCCAAAAACACCCACGGAACAATTTTATTCTGTAATACATGGGGTCACTATGAGTCCGAATTGACTCAACGGCAGACAGGCCATTCTCTACTGCCCGCTTCAGCGTCTCCCTCACTAGAGAGGAACCACCCCCTGCAGGGCTGTGGGTCATTTTGAAAATCTCCTCTGTTTCATTTTTCCTCCAACTCAAACTGATTTTCTTCATATCTGTGGCAAGGGAGGCCCAAGCCAAGACCCTCTTAGGTAGCAAATGTTGAAAGATGCTGAGAACAGGTGTGCAGACACCTTCCCAGGGTTAGAAATTCAGTGCCAAGGAAGTCTTTGCCCAACTCTGAAGACACAGAAAGCAATGCAGGGAAGAGAAGGGATAACTTTTTAAGAGGAAAATTAAATGTATTTATCTGCTACATGTTCCCCAGAGCCTATTAAATGCTTAGCTGTTTAGAGGATCTATCCGGATTTAACACAGCTCCCTTTTAGCTCTCCTATCAAATGTAAAAACATAAACAAGACCCTTCTAATTGACATCTAAAAAGCCCTCTTACCAGCCATCCCTTGTAGGGCGGCTCTAAATGCCGACATCAGCTCCAGATGAAGTGGGTTGCCCCCAGCCCAAGCGAGTGAGGAGGTCTCACGGGGTGGGAAAAGCCATAAATCCAGAAACAGCTTACACAGTGGAAGCCCGACAGTACTGGGCCCGTACTGTTTGTGTTCACTTGGAGGACTTCCGGAGGGTGGCTTCAGGGTCAGGAGAGAGCGTGACAAACCAGGAGTCCAGTTGCCACGGAGCGGATTCCGACTCATGGCGACCCCATGTGTGTCGGGGTAGAACTGTGCTCCACAGGGTTTTCTTTTCCTTTCGTTTTTGCCATAGAATATTTGGGGGGGGGGTGTGTGGCAGATATTTATGTAACAAATCGTTTGCCTTTTCAGCATTCTTCACGTGTACAATTCCACGACATTAGTTATGGTTATCATGTTGTTCAACCATTTCCATTATCCATTTCCAAATTTTCTCATCATACTTAACAGAAGCTCAGTGTCCCCTGGTAACCCTTCCCTCCCTCTGCCCCTGGTAACCACTAATAAACTTTGGTCTCTACATACACATACGGTTTTCAGTGGCTGATTTTTCAGAAGTAGATCACCAGCACTTTCTTTTGGGGCCCCTGTAGGTATACTTGAACTGCTAGCCTTTTGGTTAGCAGTTGAGCGCATTAACCATTCCCACCTCCCAGGGACACTGTGACAAACAGCAGTTTGTATCTAATGCACCTGCAGAAAACAGTTAAATAGGAGGGATGTTGGGTCTGAGAGCCCGACCACTAAAGCTTTGTGCTGACTCAAGATCCAGCGCTTGGAAGGACAATGTAGAAAGCTCAGCGGGCTTCCATAGTTGGGCTAAGAGATACCTCGCCAGTCCCTGGAAGGCTGAGTGGGATGGCAGAAGGTCTCCTTCTCAGCAAAGAGGAAACACTTCTTGCTCTAGGATTGGGACAAGCACGTCACAAAAGCTAAACTGTGGGTCCCTAGGTCCGGGCTGCAGTCCTAGCTCTGCCACTAACCTGACGCGGAACCCCCTGAGAACCTGAGTCTACTCACCTGTGAGCTCAGAGTGACAACACCCACGGGGATCTGTTCCTCTCACTGAGCCATCTGCACCTGGTACCCCAAGCTCCAGGGTTCCACCAGGTGAGGGTTTCACCTTGAATCCCTAGTCAGAGCACTCCACTGCCATCTCCAAAGGGTAGTGTTGGGAGCTTAGCGTTAGGAACCCCAGACTGACTTTCCAGTGTTTCCGTAACTCACCAGCCTGGGCTCACCTACAGGCTGAGATGGCTTCAGTAGTTTAAAGAAGTAGTAGTAGTAATAGTAATAGAAGCACCTTTATGGAGCCCTGGCTGTATACCCAGCACTATTCTACGCGTTCACACTATTAGCAGCCCCCTCAGGCAGGTCCTATCAGTATCTCCAGGTGACTGACGAGAAAGCTGAGGCCGTGAGAGGTTGAGAACCCACCCAAGGACTGGTAGCCCTGCTAGCCCTGTGGTTTATGGCTCCACAAGGGCCCTGAGAGGCAGCAGTTACCATTCCCATTTCACAGATGAGGAAACGGAGTCCTGGAAAGGTGAGGAACTCACCTGAGGTGTCACGTCACCAAGAACCAGAGCTAGGTTAACCTAAGGCATCAGACCTGCCTTGATGCAGGGCCCCATGTCTGTGACATGTGTCCGTACATCAGTGTTGGCCAGAGTATCCACTAGGTCACTCACCCCTGGAGACCCAGTCCAGGCCAAACAGACCCCCGCTGCCTAAGTAACACCCTCTGCCTGAAGTCATGACTGAGGCCCAGGAGTGTTGGTTCTGCTTCCGCTGCCCTCTTGGCTGCTCTTCCCGGTGGCTGCTGTGGACTGGGGTAGAGCTGGCCTCTGGACACCCATCTTAGACTGGGTTCTCTAGAGAAGCAAAACCAGTGCAGTGTATGAATATACAGAGAGAGGTTTATATCAAGGAAATGGCTCACATGGTTGTAAAGACTGGAAAGTCCCAAGTCCACGGGTCAGGTTGAGACTTCTTCTGATTCACCCCCATCAGCCTGACCCACTCCCTCCCCACCAGACAGCCCTCACCCTTGACTTCAAAGTAACATCGGTACCATGAGTTCTATTCTCAACACTTCCGTAGGAGAGAAGCTGGACTCCAGCATGACATAAGTCTTGTTCCCAGAAGAAAGCTGCTGATCAATGCAAAGGGCCTTTGTCAGACTGTGGTGGCTTATGTGTTGCTGTGATACTGACGTTATGCCACCAGCCTTTCAAATAACAGCCGGGTCACCCGTGGTGGACAGGTTTCAGCAGAGCTTCTAGACTAAGACAGACTAGGAAGAAAGGCCTGGTGATCTACTTCTGAAAATTAGCCAGTGAAAACCCTATGGATCACAACAGAATATCATCTGATATAGCGCTGGAAAATGAGCCCCCCTAGGTTGGAAGATGCTCAAAGTACATAGTGGCTACAACAGTGGACTTGAGCATGGTGGTGATCAGGAAGACGGAGCAAGACAGGCCAATGTTTCATTCCGTTGTACACGGGGTTGCCACGAGTTGGAACCGACTCAACGGCAACTAACATTTGTAGACAACACATGATCCGTGACACCTTACTCTAGGTCCGAATTTGCTTCAACGCATGAAGAAAGTGACGACTACCCAAGACAATGCAGACCTGTTTCTCTCTGGTGGCTTTCAAAGTCCAGCTGTACGAAGGGTGCTGGGGGAGGAGGGATAGTGCAGGGCCAGGCAGTTTGCATCTGAACTCACTCCCGAGGCCGGCATCACAGCCCTGTAATTCTCGCTCCTTGAAATTGTGTCCACCCACGTGAGACAAAGTGCAGAAGAGAAGGAAATGGTCCACCTGCAGCCGCCGGCAGCCAACACACAGCCTATCTGTGTCCAAATAAGAAAAACCGAAGGTTTCCCCTTGGGTCAGAGTTCAATTGTCCTCCCTCCCTCCCCCTGCCCCATTTTCCATAATTAGATACTGCCACATCGCCATTTTGGATTCCATGGACTGGACTTTGCATCACACACCCCAAGCGGGGAGCATTTCACCTCCAGGCGAGTTATCATTTTAGTTAGCGCTTGGGATGGTGGTGTTGCAAATTAAGCAGTCATGTTAGGGGGCCTTGTTGCAAACTATGTCTCAATGCTACATGGAACAGAAAGATACAACCTCGTGAAAATGTCTCTATGTGATGTCCTCAGCACCTCCGATATGCACGCCCCCCCACACACACACTTATATATATACTCAACTGTAGACTGACTGACTGTCCCCTTTTATTGTAAAGATGATTTCCCCGAAGTATTCTTAAGCTGGAAAGATTTCCTACACGCTGGTGAAAAATCGCTCACTGCAGGAGATGCAATTTATTGGCAGAAATCCAGCAACCCCGCATATTGGTGAGTAGCTTGGTAATAAGTCTGTTCCGTGTAAATTGGCTCATTATTACCCATTTTTGTCAGCTCTGGGGTGAGTCTTGATCTGCTTCCCCACTTTGGCCAAGGACGCTTCGGGGATGGCGTCTGCAGGAGTGTCCGGTCCCACTTGCCCACACGGGGGGCTGAGACTTCACGTCATTGCTAGGAGGTGAGATGGGGATGAGAGACTGCCTGTCATCAGAGCTTTGAGTTCAATGTTCAGAACAGAGAGATGTTAAGGAGACTTGCAATGAGGTGTTATAAAAACAGAGTTTGATTGAAAGAGCTGGCACGCAATGCAAATGAACACTCTGTCCCGTGATTCATTGCTATCAGGAGAACTGAATTTGCACAGCCCAGAGGAGAGACAACTAACAGGAGGCCTAATAATTGTTGATTTTTACCTACGAAGAATTAATCCAGAGGTTTGGAGGAGTCAGCGCTCAGCGGCCACTCCAGGGGTGTGTGCTGGGAGCAGGCCGTGCAGGGAGGAGCCTGGGAAATCAGGCTAAGTAGTGGGAATGGCTTTAACGACACTGAGGTCAATCAGGCCGCGGAACCACCTCCACTACGGTTGTTAGGAATTATCACTGGAGAACTCTGCAGAAAGGCAACTTGGGAAGGAACGGTCATTTTTACAGACATTGACGGATTGATGGTGCGTCTGGAAAGCCCTGATTTTCCCCACCCTGGGGCTCCTTCCCTGGCAGCCCTAAGAAGTCTCCTTTGCTTGGAATGTTCTGGAAAATACTTCCTCCACTAATTCACTTCAACCCATCTTGGACCACTGACGCCCGAGAAATCCCTGTGTCCAGAGAAGTGCAGGGGGCAGGGAGCCTTTCATCCAGTAAGGTGCCAGTGGTGATTGGGACGGCATCCCCCCTCGTCTAGCTCACGTCTAACCCGGGGTGGGGAGGGGACGGGAAGAGCAGGCCCATGGGAGACAGACGCAAGCAGTGCCGGGCTCTAGATAAGGTCCAAAGAGATCCAAACCAACAGTGATGGGTTCTAGTCCAGAGGAAAGACCAGAAACCTAACCAGTGCCGTCCCGTAGATTCTGACTTACACCATCCCATGTGTTGCAGAGCAGAACTGTGCTCCACAGAGTTCTCAAGGTGGCATGAATAATTCGTGCTCGACTACTAACCTAAAGGTTGTTGGTTCAAACCCACCCAGCAGCACGGAGGAAGAAAGACCAGGTGGTCTGCTCCCATAAAGATTTACAGTCAGGAAAACGCAAAGGAGCAGCTCTACTCTAACACATGAGGTCCCCGTGAGCAGGAAGCAACTCGATCGCAACGAGTTTGATTTTTTTTTTTAGACCTTTCAGAGGCAGATTGCCAGGACTTTCTTCTGAGGTGTCTCTGAGTGTCTCGAACTGCCAACCCTTCAGTTAGTGGTTGAGTGCTTAACTGTTTGTACCCCCCAGGGACTCCTTACACAGAGTAAACCTTAGTAACTCCATCCCCTTTCTTGTAGGGAATCAATGATTGCCCAAAGGTCTTTTGAGAAGTCTGATTCCTGGGAGTGGAGGCGTAAGAGACCCACACACTCCTTTCCATTCCTCTTCATTCTCTGCCCTACCCTGTGGTAAACCAGACTAGAGATGGCGAACTGGCGGCCCCTCAAGCCAAGTGGTTTGACCCACTCAGTAGTTTTTTTAATTAATTGTCCATGTTTAAAATTTGGGAGCTGTCACACAAATTCAGCATCTTTTGAAAATTAAACTCTAACCACACCTGGCCTACATCATCACGTGACAGCCACCAGTGGTGCCTGAGTAGGGCGGCCCTTTAAGTTCTTTAGTTTGCCACAGTCCCCACCGCTCCCTTTTGTCTGACAGCCATCCTGTTTCACTCTCTCATTTTCCCAGCCAGCTTCCCTGGGAATTGAATTTTCAGGCCCTGAGATAAATAGCCAGAAGTCTGAGGTAATTGGCCTGTATTAACATATGTTCCTGCAAAAAATGCTTCTACCTCCACCAGTGTTGTTGACTTCATTTCCAGTCATGGCGACCCCATGTGTGCGCACTCCGTAGGGTTTTCCTGGCTGGGACCTTTTGGAAGCAGATCACCAGACTTTTCTTCTGAGGCACCTCTGGTTGGGTTCGAACTCCCAGCCTTTTGATTAGCGCCAAGTACTTAACTGTTTGTGCTACACAGGGGGGTCTAGAAATGCCTCAAATCAGTTATAATTTAGTGTTTTTATTTGGTGACAATCTTCACACACACAAAAAAAAGTCACTTAAAAAACATATCTTTTGCAAAGCTGCAGTCAAATATTCACTTACCCTGTATCCCTTCTTGCAGGCTCCAGGCTCCCTGGTGGCACAAAGCCTGTGATCCTAGAAGAGCTTCCTTGCTCCCTCCTATCCCAGGAGAAGTGTATCCCTCCAGCTGTTTCTCCCCTCACCGTGGCCACCAGTAGGCTGAGCACCTCAGAGCGCAATGCTAGCGTCACATCTGAACTCAGTGCGGAGCTCTGTTGCATTTGTTCCTATAATTGACTTTTGACCTGTACTTTGACAAGTGAGTTTCACAAGCTTCTGTAATATTACAAGCTGCCTCCAATCCTTCTTGAAAGAGCAGAAGGAAACTCTGCGGCAGCCGTGAAGAACAGAACATGCCAGAACAAGAGCAGCTGATGGCGATCTCTGCCCTGCAGCTGGGAGGCATTAGAGGAGGTCATAAGGCGGAATGCAAGCAGCTGCTGAATGCGCGGTGAGGCAGCCGTTGGGGCAAAGCCCATTGGATGAAGGGAATGAGAATTTATCTGATGTCATTCGTCCAATCCGCCCACACAGGTGCCCCCTGAGGGCCCTGCATTCTGCTGGGTGCTGTGAGGGATCAGGGAAGGATTGGGCCAGGAGTCCAGGAGAAGAAAAACACATTTCTGCAGAGAAAGCAGACAGCAGCTGCTCTGATGCACAGGCAAACCCTTGGCCAGCTGACTGCACAGTCGCAGTGGACCACGCGCCACACCCCGCATGGACTGCAGCTTCTGCAAAGCCCTAAGGGCTGCTTGGCAGCACGCAGGCACCACCTGGAAGTGCAGGGGGACCCGTGTTCCCCTGGGGCAGGCCTCAATCACTGAGAGCAAGAGCTGTCAGAGAAAGGCCTCCCCTCCTGGTCGTCCGGTGGGACGATCCCCAGGCCCATCCTACAGCTCCTCAGGTGGTCCCCAGACAGACGAGCTCTAGGGACCCCCAGCAGCAGCCCACTCCTTGTTGTAGCTGCTGTCCACTCAGCTCTGACTCATGGCAGCTCCATGTACAACAGAATGGAACCTTGCCCAGCCCTGCTCCATCTTCACCGTCGCTGGTCCATTGTTGCGGCCACTGTGTATTCCAAGTTTCTTCCAATCCAGGGGGCTCATCTGCCAGACAACGTTCTGTTGGGATCCATAAGGTTTCATTGGCTGAAGCACAGCAATGATTGCGAGGACGGCGCAGGATCGGGCAGTGTTTCGCTCTGTTGGATATAGGGTTGGCATGAGTCGGAACTGACTTGACAGCACCTAACAACGACAACAATTAGATCATTAAGCCTTTCTTCCTAGTCTGTCTTAGTCTGGAAGCTCTGCTGAAACCTGTCCACCATGGGTGACCCCACTGGTACTTGAAGTACCAACGGCATAGCTTCCAACATCACAGCAACCTTCAAGCCCCTACAGTAAGACGAAGTGACAGACGGGTGGTGGGTCCACTCCTTAGCACACCTTTTATTGGCTTTCTTGTCTTCCCCGTCTCACTGCCCATGTCCCCAGTTCTGCCTCCTGGGATCACCTCCCTAACACACTAGCTACACCCAAGTCCTGATTTCAGGATCTGCCTTTAGGGCGATGCAAACCGAGCAGGGCCAGACAAGTGTGTCTGCAATTGCACCCTGAGCTAAGGGACGAGCTTCAGGGACCAGGAGGCTTTAGAACAGGGCAAGGCTTGGCAGACGAGAGAGGCCGAGGAGGGAGAAACCTTCCAAGCAGAGGTCAGAGCCACATTCCAAGCAGAGGTCAGAGCCTACGCAGAGAGCTGAGCAGGAAGAGTAAGCGTGGGCTGGATCGTGGGCGGTGTGAAGAAGCATGGAGAGAGACCAGAAATTTGGGGTGGGCCCGGAAGCCCCATGTGAACCGAGGGCTTCATTTCATCAATGATGACAGTGATGGCACCATGGCAGGAAGGCAGGGGAGAAGCAAGGACTGGGTGCGTGAGGGATGAGGGACCAGGGAAGATGGGCTAGGCCTACGCTGCCGCGTATGAACTGTGCACCCTCACGATGTCACCAAGTGCTGCTCATGGAGACCTTGGCCCTGCAGGCGCCAGGTTCCTGGGCGCTCGGGGTGTGCTATGTGGATGAGTGATGTGGCCCCCGATCTTGCAGGGCTCTTGGCTGCGGAATCAGAATCTATGGATAAAAAGTTTCTTCCCCCCGGCAGGTCAGAGGGAGCTGACTAGAAGTCCCCAGGTAGGTGGGTGGGAATTTGAACAGGTCCTGAAGGACACCGGCCACCAACCACCTGCCAGTGGCTCCCTGACGGCTCCCTGGTCGTGTCCCACGTGCTTGTGGTAGGAGCAGACCTTCCCACTCCTTCTGAGGGGCTGATGGAGGACAGGAAGCCAGCCTAGACACCCCAAAACACAGGCTAAGAGAAAAACGAGGAACACGTCAATGATCCTTACTTCTCCTCCCACGTGACATCAGATGATCCAGCAGACTTTTCTCCCCGTGAAGGTGACCCATTCTGGAGCCATCTGACTGAGCGTGAGGCAGGGAGGGAAGCCCAGCCTCTGCTCCAGGCCCCCAGCCCCCTCCCGACTTCCAGGAAGCCCTGGTTTCCACAGCATCAAGGCTCCTGGAAAAACTAGAGATTAACTTCAGGATGTGGAATGGCGTTCTCCCGTGTTCACATGGGCCCGTTTCTGAGCTGCTCCCTCTTCACTAATTTATGTCGTACCTTAGGCTGGTATTTTGTAAAGTGTGTCCTGAGGGGTAAAATGCCCACAGGGTGTTCATAAATATTCTATTATTCTATTTTGAGATGTTTCAAATTCAAACAACTTTGGGAAATGCTGTGTTTAGCAAACTTACCAGGGTCTCTTTGCAATAGACCTTGCTCAGAGGCTGCAATGTGCTCAGGGCTAGCTATAGGATTTGTGGAACCTGGAGCAGAATGAAAACAAGGGGCCCTGTGAAATGATAGAGAATCTCAACGCCGAGCCAGCAGAGCAGTACGCCAAGAGTCGCGCCTTCAGGGTGAGGGCTCATGTGACTGCATTGCAACCCTCCATACACTGCACACCCTCCATACACTGCACACCCTGCATACGTCACACACCCTACATATGTCACACCACCTGTATACGTCACACCCTGCGTACTTCACACACCCTGCATACATCACATCCCCTGTATATATCACACACCCTACATACGTCACACCCCCTGCTTAATGAGCTGAAGGTAGTGTGGATCTCCCAGGCTAGAAAGGATGGGTTGGACGAAGCTCACAATGTTCCTAACATGTTCAACCATTACAATTCCACAGAACAAACTTAGGGAAATCCTGCTCTAAGCCAAATTTTTGTCTTCCTTTACTTCCAAGCTCCAACGCTCACACGTACGTGGGGGTAGGGTGGTTTGCAGGGAGCCCTGTGGGACGGTCACACATAGACGAGAAGATCCTCTTTAATCTGTTAGGTCAATTCGAGTTTTAGTACTTTTTTTTTTTCTTCTGTAAAATGAGGTCCGCTGGCAATTTCTGCTTATTTCTATTTTGCTCCATCCTTTTAAATAAGCCCAGCGTCCCTGAGCCACAAAAACAAATTTCAGGCCCTAACAGTAGGCAATTTACTGTAATAGATGAAGATAACAGAAAGAGTGCACTTTGGCTGGGAGGGTGTGTGATATTTGCACATAGAAGGCTGGCGTTGCTCCAGAGCCGTGACGCCTCCTTGCCTCGCTCTCCTTCCCCAGGCAGACCCCTGCCTTCCCTGACTCTCCTCTTGGGTTATTTATGGCTGGAGATGGGGCGGGGTAGGGACTCAACCCTCTGCTCTGTGAGTGATTTAAAGTGGTCAGAGAGGTGGGGCATGACTGTTCCATTACCTCCCACAGTCTCTGGCTGCTGACTCAGGACGGCTATGTCGGTGCCATTGTTTTCTCCGACCCCCACTCCTTGGTCCTCTGGGCACAAAGTCAGTTGGTTGGCCATGTGTCTCTGCCCACTCCTCCTTCCCACTGTCTTTGGCTGGAGGTGGCCCCTATCACCTCTCCTCCTCCTGAAGGCAGCTGACTGCCCAGCTAGGGAGCAGGCAGAATTCTGGGTCTACGGGGGCCAGCTCCTTGCATCGGAGCTCACGTCTCTGGTTAACCCTGGTATGCCCAGTGCGCTGCACCTACTGAATGTACATGGCCATGCAGGTGCGTTGGGGGCGATTGTCACATGAGACTCGCAGCTCCCGCCCTTGAGAAGCTCAACTCTGGCTGGGGAAAGAAGGCTGATGCCCACAGAATCATACAAACAAGGAAACTGGAATGCAAATCTGCCCGCATCACCACCAGTTACCCGTGAAGTCCCCTCCGACTTGTGGTGACCCCATGTGTGTCAGAGCAGAACTGTGCTCCATGGGGTTTTCAGAAATAGATCACCAGGTCTTTCTTCCGAGGTGCCTCTGGGTGGACTCGAACCTCCAACTTTTCAGTTAACAGCCAAGCATGTTAGCCATTTGGACCATCCAGGGACCCCTGCTTAAACCCTTCGAGGTACCCACCTTTCTTGGTTTAAATCCTCATCTCCTCAGAAGGACCTTCCCAGACACTCCAGGATCCTGCCCGTTCTCTATTCTTGTCTGCATTGTTTCCTCCTTAACCCTGGCCTTTCGCGTCCCGCTTGACTCTGCTGACACTCAGCGAGCTATTCCGTACTCCCAGGCATTTTCCCAAGCTGCCCCTGCACCCTGATGCTCTGCCCCTGCTACCCACCTGGAGAACACCCCCCACCTCTCAAGGCTCACTTCAAGCATCAGTCCCTCTAGGAAGCATTCACAATCCTCACCTCCCAGCTGGGTGAAACTGGCCACTCCTCCCTCCCTGTGCCTCTGCTGGACCCAGCCGAGGTTGCCAGCACAGGCTCAGCCAGGCATTGCCTTGTCAGAAGTCTAGCTCTCCCACCAGCTGAGGAGCAGCCAAGGGTAGAATCTATTCGTGTTTCTTTCCCCAGGACAGGACCTGGAGCGCAGTAGGTCCTCAACTAATAACTGCTCACTGAGTCTCTGAATCAGTAGGACAGATACAAGCACCTTAAGAGCTCCATGCACTGGTCCAGGCACGTTCACCAAACTGAGCCCCTGTACTCAGGAGGTGAAGGCTGTGACTCTCTTCCTCTTCCTTGTACGCCCTCGGCACTTTGGTCCCCTTCCTCTCCCTTCCCTGCGTAGCTTTCATGGTGGGACATCAGTATGTGGGAAGGCAGAGAAGGAGAAAAGGAAACAGCAACCTAAAGGGTGACAGGCCTGAAATGTGAAGTTTGAAAACTGCCTGGGGATTCAACTTCACAGCCTTGGCAAAGTAGATGCAAATACATATTCAAACGCAATGCATATGCACTGGTGAATTTTCTAGTCATTACTGGTGTCTGTCAAGGCTGGAAGTCCTTGGAAAACAGGATGCCTGTCCTGCTCCTCTTAGCTCCTCCCAGGATGCCCACCCGAGAGCTGAGCCCCAGACAGTGAGAGGGCCACAGAGGACCCTTCCCTGAGGAGCCCATGTCCTCAGGGAGATCCTCCTGGAGGCACTGTTAGTAGAAGTCCTCTGGGTGAGGCTCCCTGGAGGAAGGAGATGACCCAGTGAGAGCTCTGGGGAGCAGAGGAGCTGGGAGAGCAGAGAAGGAACCCGTGTCATATGAGGCTCAGCATTCACTGCAGGACGAGAAACTGCAGGGAGCATCTCAGAGGGCCAGCTGATGGTGCAAAACCCAAATGGATGAGAAGCAGGCAGGCTCTGAGTGGTGATGGGGGAGGAAAGAAAGGCAGAGAAAGTTTAGGTTTGCTTGCGACTCCCCTTGAGATCTTGGGAGACCACTCAGGGGCCTGGACATCATTGAGGCTGGGACAGGTAAGCCTTCCCCTCAGCTCCAAGCACGGGTGTAGATGACATGACTCCAGGTGATTGTTCCTGGAGGCCACATGTGCCAGAGTCACGGATCTCATGTTCAGGCCAGGTGGGCAGGCGGCCAAGAGGAGCCATGTCAGGGAGCTCACGGTACCCAGTTCCACTGATGGTGGTCACATAGGTATCCAGGCTTCGAGGTTGCCAAATCTCTTCCCTCTCTAAGATAACTGAATGTCTGGATTTTCTATTTGAAATACAATAATTTTTAAATGCTGGATAATGATTAAATTTATATTTTTAAACCCCTTTATTCCATTACATTCAATACATTGCAATATATTTATATTCCATATCGTTCACCTGTTTGCAGCGTACAATACAGAGTTGTACAACCATTGCTGTCATTTATTTTTAGCACGTTTTCATCATCCCAGTAAGAAACCTTTTACCCATTAGCTGTCACCCCTCATTCCTCCCCCTCCCCCACCACTCCTGAAGGCAACCACTAATCTCCTTTCTGTCTCTGTGCATTTGCTTATTCTGGACGTTTCATGTAAATAGAAACATACAATACGTGGCCTTTTGTGACTGGCGTCTTTCACACAGCATAATGCTTTCAAGGTTCATCCATGCTGTAGCGTGAATCAGTACTTCATTCCTTTTTTGCTGAGTAATATTCCACTGTGTGGCTGTACCACCCTTTGCTTATCCATTTCTGCTTTCTTCAAGCGTCAGTTCTACTTTCTCCAGTAACCGCGTGTACACTGAGTTCAGGATTTTCCTCTATTTGCTGCTTCAAAAACAGCTTTTTTTTTTTTTGCTTGTTTGTCTTCTTGTTAAAGTAAGAATCTTCCTGAGCCATGCGTCCAAATGTCACATTTCAAAACATGTTGTGAGCTGAAGAGTTCAAGTCATAAACTTCAAAACTAGGACTTATAATGGGAATTCTGACTGACAGACCCTGAATTACAGTCTTTAAATATACAACCACTTGGTTAAGCGCTCAGCCAGTAACCGAAAGGTCGGTGGTTCCAACCCATCAGCCCCTCTTCCAGATAAAGATGTGGCAGTCTGCTTCTATAAAACAGCTTTGGAAACCCTATGGGGCAGTTCTACTCTGTCCTATAGGGTCTCTCTGATTCGGAATTGATCAGAAGGCAGTGGGTTTTTGGTTTTCTCAAAGCCAGGCTTTCAAAGGACAACTCTTGCTTACCTGGTTGTCAGTGTGAGCAGTGGGGTATAATTGCCTAAGCTGCAAAGAGCTGCAGATCAGAGAGAATGCAAGAGAAACTGTAAATACTCCTCTAGTGTAAATTTTATCCTTTGCAGATGCTATCAAAAGTGAAAGAGTTGGGATGGCTTGGACAAGGAGAAATAAACATTGTTTTTGCTCCAAACTGACATACATAATTTACTGGTGCTTGGAGTGGCTTGCAAGGAAAGATAGCAGAGAAATAACAGGTTTGCATCTAGGACAAGACTCGTAGGCTGATGAGTGGGAGGCTGTTCCAACAAAGTGGCCTGAATTGGGGCGGTGCCACTCATCACAGACTCTAATTACCCTGACATTGGCAGAGACTATAGGAAACACCGTAGTCCCAGCATGCCTCAGGGCCGTGCCAAAGCCACCCCTTCTTTCTCTGCCTCCAGAGGCAGGATGTACTGTCTTAGCCGGCAGCAGAAGCACAGGTCACTTCTCCACCAAACTTCTGAAGACAGTAGAGGATATGGGTTGGTAGCCATGCGCCATTTTGAGATATGAGACTTCAACTCTCTATTCCCGTAAAGCACTTAGCCAGTAAGAACATCACATTGGTGCTTTTGACACCACAGCCTCATTTTGGGTGGAAAGATTCACCCTGAGGTGTAGTTTGGCAACCAACTGAGCAAAAAAATTAGGATAAAGACCACTAAAACAACCATATTGGCATGGATTTAAGTCTTGACTCTGCCAAAGAATAGTTATGTGGCTTTGATGTTGGGCTAAGGTTGCCAGATAAAATACAAGACACTCAGTTAAATCTGAGTTTCAGATAATCAGCATATATATATTTTTTTAATCTAGAAGATATACTAAAAAGTTATACACTGTCTATCAGAAATTCAAATTTAACTGGATATCTTGTACTTTATTTGCTAACTCCAGCCCTAACCAGTAACCGGTTGTCATCAAGTTGATTCTAACTCATGACAACCTCACATGTGTCAGAGTAGAGCTGTGCTCCAAAGGGTTTTCAACAGCTGGATTTTCAGAAGTAGATTGCCAGGTCTTTCTTATGAGGTGCCTCTGTGTGGACTCAAACCACCAATCTTTTGGTTAGCAGCCGAGTGCATAAACCATTTGTCCCACGCAGGGACTCCAAAATCTGACTCTGCCTTGGGCAAGTGACTTCCCTTTACTGAGCCTAATTTCCTACTTCCTTTCCAAGTAGGTAGCAATATCTGTTTCAAAGGGTGTTGGTGATGGCCAAATGAGATTCTGTTGAACCAGTACCGAGTTCTTAACTGTTTACCGTAAGGGATTATTAAAATGACAGATTGATGTCTTAATTATTCTTCTCCTTCCTTACTACATTCATCTGCCTTGTAGCTATTTCTAAATGTGCAACTTGTCATAAAGACCGACGCATGCCTCTTCTCTCTCCTCAGGAATCATGGGAGCCTCAGGGTTGGAAGTAGAAAAGGAAGGTAGGATTTTAGGGGTGGTCGCTTTGCCTTGGCAATGAGGCTTACCTGATAAGGCTTTTCTTCCCCATGTCATGGTCCCCTATTTGGCCATCAAACATGGTCCTTTATTTGTCTTTTAGAGCCAGAAGCAGTGACTGGGGTATGCCTGGCATATCACTAATCTAACCTGTCTACTTTTGAAAGTGCTGGCGAGGAAAATATTGCCAACTCAAAAGATCCATTCAGAAACAGAAATCTGCACCGAACTTCCTTGAATCCACTCACTCCACGCTTTCGACACGGCGTCCCATAAACCACAGGCGACGGCGACCGTGGCAGAGCAGCTCCTGGCACATCTGTATGCCATCCAGCTGCATCCAAAATGACGTCTAACTGTATATGTGCCTCCATAATCTTTTATTACATCATAATGCATTTTAGTGTGTGGATGGTCATTATCTTTTAGAGGTCCCCACTTAGATTTATGGAGCAAAAGAGAGAAGTTTTTTAAAAATGTAATCTAATTAATCTGAGTGCATTTGTATGCCTATTAAAATTCACCTGTGCGGGATTTTCCATTTATCATGATTACAAGGGAGCAGCCACACTGAGAAAGGGGCTGCCTCTTCATTTACTACAAAATGATGGTTTATTATCCCGCGTACTTTTAGTAATGGCTTAGATCTAATGGACAGCTCTGTGTGACAAATCCTTCACGCACACTGGAAGATTAGACTTCTCGTCCTTTCATGCAGAACACTTCCCAGCAGTGCCTGGGAGATGCAGCTTGCGGACTGTGAACACAATGGCTCGAGCGTTGTCTGGAGCTATTTCTGGGGGAAGGGAGACCACCAACTTCCTGAGAGACAATGCCCCCCCAGATACAGACCACAAGGCCAACTGGCCCCTGGGGCAGGCCTGTGGAGTTCTGATCTCACTGAGCATGGTCCAGGGAGGTGCTTGTTTGGAGCTATCAACACCCCGCTTGGTCCGCTGCTTGGAGATCAAGGTGCTCCCTCTATTAGCACAAGCAGCAGGAACTTGCCCTGTGGCCTCCTCCCCATCCCAAGGCTTATTGTTGTTATTAGCTGCTGTGGAATTCACCCCTAACTCATGGTGACCCATGCACAAGGGTACAAAACGCCACCCGGTCCTGCACCATCCCCATGATCAGTTGCAGGTTGCACCACTGTGATCCACACAGTTTTCATTGGTTGATTTTCAGAAGATTGCCAGGCCTTTCTTCCTAGTCTAGCTTGGTTTGGAAGCTCTTCTGAAACTTGTTCCGCATCACAGCAACACACAAGCCTCCACTGATAGACGAGCTGTGGCTGTGCGTGAGGTACATTGGCCAGGGATCAAACTGGGTTCTCCTGCATGGAAGGCAAAAATTGTACCACTGAACCACCACTGCCCCATAATACCCAAAGGCTGAGGAGCAACGTTTCTATTCAACCCAGACAGCACTGCCCATCCGTGATCCCCAGTCCCCCACCTGCAGATCATACACTTGGGAAACAGGACCCGGACACTGGACTGAGCAAATCTCCAGAGACAAGTTTCAGGAGGTAAGGCAGGATGGGAGTCACTGGGGACCTGGGGACGCCCCAGAGACAAGAAGCCTGATGGCAAGGACACACTCATTGTCTACACACCACCTGCAAAGCACCTCAAGCGCCTACTCTGGCCTCCTGCCTACAGACAGAGCAGTCGTCTCTGTGGACCTGGTCTGGGGCTCCTCTGGTGATGGGAGATGGTTCTTGGGTGAGGTAGCTCCTCACCACTTTTCTCTGCCCGTCCGTTCTCCCTCACTAGGTTCCACCCTCAGTAACTGCAGCCCTCTGGGATCTGAGCCCAGTTCCCCACGCTCCACCCCACTGAGCTCATTGTGGCTGGGCTCTTATAAAAGTTGAGGCTTCCTCCCAACCCCAGAAGCACACATGGGATCACCAGAAGGGTCAGGAAGGAGGAACATCCTTGCTTCCATTGTGACCCCAAAGAGGACCAAGCCCTCAACTCCCAAATCAAGTTGAGTTTATTACAACTCCAACTTGGCCCTGAACCACTTCAGTGGCAGGTAGGGTTCCCTAAAGGCGGGGGGCAGGGGTAACCTCCTATTGATGCCTGAGATAACTGAGGCTCTACTGTTGATGCCTGAGATAACTGAGGTGCTACTGTTGATGCCTGAGATAACTGAGGCTCTACTGTTGAT